>NC_084854.1:12450612-12765246 GCF_951802175.1 Populus nigra
CAAGTATTTCACTATCGGGCAGGTCGCCTGGAACAATTAGACCGCTTGCGAGTTTCCTCGCATTTTATTATCGGGCAGGTCGCCTGGAACAATTAGACCACTTGCGAGTTTCCTCACATTTTCACCATCGGGCAGGTCGCCTGGAACAATTAGACCACTTGCGAGTTTCCTCACATTTTCACCATCGGGCAGGTCGCCTGGAACAATTAGACCACTCACAAAATTCTTTGCTTTCCTGTTCACTATCGGGCAGGTCACCTGGAACAATTAGACCACTTGCGAGTTTCGTCGCATTTTATCATCGGGCAGGTCGCCTGGAACAATTAGACACTTGTGAGTTTCCTCGCATTTTATCATCAGGGTGGTCACCTGGAAAATAGGACCAATGTTGAAATCACTTTCATGTATTTCACAAAACCATTGTTGAAATCACTTTCATGTATTTCACAATACTAATCTGAAATCACTTTCATGTATTTCACAAAAAAATCAATTTTGAAATCACTTTCATGTATTTCACAAAACTAAGGTTGAAATCACTTTTATGTATTTCACATAAAAATCAATTTTGAAATCACTCATGTATTTCACAAAACCATTGTTGAAATCACTTTCATGTATTTCACAACATTAATCTGAAATCACTTTCATGTATTTCACAAGATCAATATTGAAAACACTTTCATGTTTTTCACTTGGGCAGGTTGCCCATAAGAATTAGACCAACTGAAAAGTCGTGTATTTTTCAACACTTCCATCGTTTTTCTTTACAAAACTTACTATGCAAAGTCAAAAGAAAATAAATTTTCCAATGCCTTTGTACCGTAAGCATTGTAAAGAGGGGGCAACTGTTGTAACCCAATTTTGGATCCACCAAGATTTTCTCGAATGTTATTTTATTTCTCTTATTATTTATAAAATCCAAAAAATTAAGAAAAATGAAAATTCAAAAATATATTTTTCTCGAGTCAACCGCATCTTTCCATCAAAACCGAGTCCACCGGGTCAATACGGGTCAAACCATGTCGACCAGGGTAAAAAATGACTTTCAGGCCGTTTCGGGTCAAAACCATCATTTGTTACCAAAACCGAGTCCACCGGGTCAATACGGGTCAAACCATGTCGACCAGGGTAAAAAATGAGTTTCGGGCTGTTTCGGGTCAAAAACATCATTTTTTACCAAAACCGAGTTCACCGGGTCCAACCATGTCGACCAGGATAAAAAATGAGTTTCATGCCGTTTTGGGTCAAAACTGTTATTTTTTGGTCAAAACCCGGTCCACTGGTTTTATATCATTTTGAAAGTTTTTTTTATGTTTCAACATAATTTTCGGTAATTAAAATTGATTTTTAGCGGTTAAGTCGGGCTTTTTCTAATACTGATTTGAGTTTTAATTTTACCTATATAAATATTTATTATTATATATAATAAAACAAAAATCAATAATTTAAAAGTAAATTTTTTCAACGGAGCAGTTTAATTATGCAAGTAGCAGTTATGTTAATATATTTTTTTTATTTAAGGTAGATGGAAGGTGGATGTGATTTGTCCCCTACTCATTGGCTATAAATAGCCACGAGAGCGGAAAAAAAAAAAGAAAAGGAGGAAAAAAAGAAAAGAAGAGAAAGAACTGATTTCATACTGTTAAATTTTTTTTTAGTTTTTCTTCACGAGAGTAAGATATTGTTTAAAAAAAAACAATTTGAAAAATACCAAATATATCCCGACACATCTCAGCCTTTGAAATATTCCAAGATTTGATCCCGTTGCGCCACGTCATCCGGTGTACCGAGCTTTCGGTGCACCGCGCCACACCAGATCAAAGCTCCACTCATCCAGACCGTCCGATCAATCTGCAGATCTAGCCAATCACAGCCATCCGATCGTTTCATTCGAGATCCAACGGCGTACAGTGTTCAGCGGTACCGGTGTACCATACACGCGTTCACACCGTAGCGTAATCTCGGACTCTCTCTTTCCTCCGCCGGCGACGCTCTCTCTCTCATCCGATCTCCACTTTCCGGCCGTCTCCAACCTCCGCACCACCACAGAAAAGTTTCTGCCCTGCTGTAAAGAAAAACCCCGATGGTTTTTATTGTTTTCTCCGCCTCATCTGGCCGGAAAAAAACCGCGATCGTTGCCGGCCACCGAAGCTTCAAGTCGTCGATTCTCCTTCGTCAGCCATCAACGGCCATCGAGACCACCACCATCAGAATCCTTGACCTCAGATCTACCAGGATCGACCATCGGTTGGTCAGAAATCTCGCCGGAAAATTTCGCCGCCACCAACAGTAACCGCGCGTGAGTCACACGCGCCGCCAGTGGCATTTTCATAATTTTTCGAGAAATCCGAGGGTATTTCAGTCTTTTACCTACACAGTGACACTCAGTAATTTTTTTGAGATTTCTAACATTTTTTTATTTTGTATATAAATTTTCTTGCATGTAAAAAACAATAAAACAAAAAATATATAAAAAATAACGTGGTTCCAACACCCATTTTATCATATTATTATTCGTGGGTCCCAAGCCCAATTCTCGAATATGGTTATATCCATTTCTCAATAATATCAAAATAAAATTTGTTTTTATAAACAAATATTATTTGTCGACACGTCTCTTTTTTAGAAAAGGACCGATGTCAAAAATTTAAATACCAAATATGGATTACGTCCATTATTTCTTTTGGTAACCCAGACGTAACTCTCCTTTTTAGGGACAAACGTCAATATTTTAGACGACTCTTCTAATTTTTAGAGACTGATGTCATTTTTAACGCGTCTCTTATTTTAGGGACCGACGTTAACCATTTTAAAAAACAAATTACCAACAAGCCCAAAATATAATAGCATTTGAATCAAATAAAAAAACACACAAGTAAGGGTAACCTTTCTATTGAAAGGATGTTTTAAGGGTGGTGTCTACCTTCCCTTAATCATAACTAACCCCGTACCCGAATCTCTGGGACCAGTGTCTAATTTGGGATTTCTAGTTCCCTCAAATTACTAGATGGCGACTCCAATAAAATCTTTATTTCCCCCAATTGAGAAAAAAAACCCTTTTTGTTAAATAAACAAAAAATACGGGAGCCGTCGCCCGACGTCGTGTATCGACATCTATCATCATCTTTTCCATATCAAAAGAGATCTTCATACCAAGCTACTATCATAATGAAACATTATCTTTATTAAGGAAACCTGCATCAACTCTGCCAAAATCAAGCAACAGATTCTCACCAAAGCTTAGCATTCCAACTGTTACAAATCTTTCCATTTATTGCAGATACAATTCTGCCAGAATTATAGCAAATGTTCATATGCAAATCTTTCCATTTACTGCAGATATTATTCTGCCAGAATTATAGCAAATGTCCATGTGTATTCACTGCCAAAAACAGACTTTTCTCTTGTATATATTCTACTCAACATTATAATGAAATAGTGTGGTTTTTCCATTAATTCTATGAGCAATTGTTTGATCTTTTAATCTCCTCATTGGATCTATTTTGATATGCCAAGAATAAAATAGAAGAGAATGAATAGTATGGTTAAGAACCAGACCACTCTTTACCACATGCTAAAACCAGCCATGACCTCTCTAGAATTCAACCTTTAACACCTGGCAAAACAAACCATCACCACCAGGAACCTCAAATAGAAATAGATAAAAAAAAAGGCCAAAAACATATGGCTGACTGCAACAAATTCACTTGTTTTGACACTCCTTGTTTAACCAAGTGATCTATCATATGATTAGACTCACGATGAGAATGAATGAAAATGACTGAGCCAATGCATAGAGCCAATCTCTCAGCTGAAGAGAAAAGCCTAATTCTATTATAATATACTTGTGATGTAAGAGAGAGTTAGAAGCTGAGATTTCAATAGCTTTGACAATAGCTCGAAGTTCGGTTTCATTGGATTATAAAATACTAGTCGACAACGAGAACTAAGAAGAATTCCATAATGATTTCACAAAACACCACCTATACCAGAAGGACTAGGCTTTCCCAGTAAAGATTCATACACATTCCATTTGAAGCTATTAGCCTTAGGGGGAGACCACATGATAACCAACTCAAGTTTTTGGAGATTAGTCCATCTAAATAGTTCCTCTACTAATCTCAACATATCTGAAGCCAAATAGGTGAAATCATAATCTATAGCCTTGAGCCATAAGTAGAGTTTAGTAATAATAAGGAAGAATAATGTGTCTTAGTCTGGGGTTTTCTGCTTGAAGATCACATCATTACAAAGAAGTCAAATAGACCATGAAACTAAGAAAAATGGCATCAACCATGCCTTTTTTTGGAACTTGCCATTGACCAAATAATCCTATTAAGAAAAAAGGGTTGAAAAGCTATTCGAGCAACACCAAGCTAACCCTCACTAGTTAATGACTTTGAACCAAATGATTCAATGCTTATGGCAATGTATAAGGATATGATCAACCGATTTTTCCTTAGCTCGACATATAGGGAAAATTTGCAACTAAGACATCTAATATACCCCTTTTACCAACATACCATGAGTGTTTATTTTGTTGAAAATGGCCATCCAACAAAAGACCTCTACTTTAGGTGGGACGATCCCTTTGCAAATCCCAGCAAATGAGAAGATAATGTCCATGGAAGGACAAGAGCCTAACTCTACATCTTTATCAAAATTTACCTTGGACAAAATAACATACAGTTGGTCTAATAAACCAATATTTTTCCTCGTAAAAGTCTAAACTAGAAGAAGAACCAAAACCATTCATATCCATCCCACACTCCCATCTAGTCAACGCTTGCTTCTTTATCATTAGACAAGCTAAAGAGGGTAGGAAATTGATATGTCAAACTACCATTAGCAATCCAAGTATTAAGCTAAAATTTGATTCTTTTGTCACTACCAACTAACACCACAGATTGGTGATTAACAATATCATGTAGCCTATTATCTTTAACATAGTGGTTAATAGTGCGCAACCATGTACTTCCAACCCTTGAAATAGTATTTTGTGGTATAAGTCTAAAGCATTTGAGATTGCAAATTCTTTTGATCACATCTTTCCTTATGCTAGACTCCTCAAAACCAAACCTCCATAATCATTTGAACAACAAGGCTTTGTTTTTTATCCCTTAGAAATCCAATCCTAAGGCTATCGGCACTTTTAGGAAGAGTAATTGTCGACCAACTAACATTGCACAACTTCTTACCTTCCTCTTTCCCTGACCACAAGAAGGATTGTAATTTCTTTTCAATTGTTACTGCTACTGCAGCAAGCATAAAGAACGAAGACAAAAAGTAAATAGGCAAGTTACTTAGAACTGATTTAATTAAACACAACCTACCCTAAATGGATAGAAGCCTACCCATCCACGAAGCCAGCCTAGAGGTGAAGAATAGGTTTCCATATCGATGTTCTATAATAGCTTGCACCAATGGGACAATCTAGATATTTGAAAAGAAGTTGTTCCTGTTTGTATCAAAAAATTTGAGCTATGTAATCACAAATTTAATCTTCTATACCAACATAAAAAATGTTACTTTTAAAGAAGTTAACTTTTAGACCCGACACTAGTTCGAAGCACAGGAGGATGCGCTTATTATTTTGTATACTATATAAAGAAGGCAAGCTAAAGATAAATGTGTCGTCCATAAACTGAAGGTAAGATGGAATAAACCCATCATAACTTATGTTGATTCCCTCAATCAAGCCTAAATCACAACCTCGCTGCAACATACAACTCGACCCTTGAACTGTAATATTGAAAAGAAAAGGAGAGATGGTCTCTTTGGCACAAACATTTTTCCAAGCCAAATTCCTTTATGGGGAATCCATTTACTTAGTTGTTGAGATGATTGCATGATCCAACCTCACCATCTACTACCAAAGCCCATATATCAGCCATTACCTTATTGATATACTCCTATAAAATAGAATCAAAAGCTTTGTGAAAGTTTAATTTGAAAAGATATCATTTGCCCTTTTTTTTTTGTTATGAAGTTAATCGCCTCGATAGCAATCAAGACACTATCTAAAATTTACCTTCCTTTGATTAAAGCATTTTGGTAATCACTGATAACTTTTGACACAACATGCTTCACTCTGATTACTAGCAGCTTTGAAATAATCTTATAAAGGCTTCCCCCACCAAATTGATAGGTCTAAAATCCTTTAAATTATTAGCACCCTTTTATCTTAGCAGTAAGGGTAATGAAGGAGCTATTAATAACTAAAGGTAGAAAGTTGGACAAATAGAACTCATCAATCATTCGAACAATATTCCCACCAATGATGTCCCATGTTTTTTTAATGAAGAGAAAGTTAATACAATCTACACTTGGAGCTTTCTTTCCTTTACAATCCTAAACAACTTTAATTTCATCTCCAGAGAACAAAATTTCTAGAGCAGCCAAGGAGGAATACTGAAGCTTTAGAAAATCCAAATTACAACAAGAGGCTTTAGGTCAACCATCATGAGAATAAAGCTTACTAAAGAAATTGAACATGCTTTCTTCACATCAGTAGGATTTGTTAAAGTCATTCCATCAACATCTAGAGATAATCTGATACAAGCTGGTTTTTTAGCTTAGTTTCGTTTTGATCTATAAAATTTCTAATATATATTAGAAATTTTTATAGATCAAAACGAAACTAAGCTAAAAAACCAGCGTGTCAGAATATACAAGTATATACAAGAAAAGTAAATAACCTAAAGGGAACAAGCTCCCTTGAACAACAAAAGAGAATAGCATATACAAACCAGGCCAAAAGCAATAGAAGCAGTAGAAACCATATACAAGCGGATGCACAGCAGCTTCCCTACTAGCGGGCAACCAACATGAAAAAAAAATAGCAGAAACCATATAAAACAAAAGAAGCAGCATCTCCTGCAGTTCCAGCAAAGAGGTACCATAGACTTCAGCTAGTAGCATGCCAAACCAGGCTTGCAATTAGAACCAAACTTGGACATCATCCAACCATAACCATGAATTCCAACACAGGATAGAGCAGCCCATCCTGTAATCAACAGACAATATCCTGGAATCCCAGCATAGGCGATCCAGCAGCCATCAAACCGCTACATAACATCGCATCAACTCCGGCAAAAAGAGCTAGGAGTTCCAGCAGCCAAGATCTAGAAACAACTCTATAGCAATAGGTCTCTACTAGACAAAGCAAGCAAGCAGACAACATCAAGGCTCCTCCACTGAGAAGCAATCATCCATGAGGGGGAAAATCAACCTGTATTATTGCAAACAACAACAACAAACCAGTAGCAGGGAATAGGCCTGTAGCAACAAGCTGGACAACCTGATTGAATAGAGCAACTAGAGGAACCAGTAGCGGCAATAAGCTGAACAAACCAAGCTGCATAAAAAAGCAACACATAAAGCTAGAGAAGGGGAAAAACCACATCAACTCAAGTAGACTAGCACATCACAGACCGAAAAAAGCCAGCAAAAGTTCCAGCAGCCAACTTCAAAGAGCTTAGCAAACCAAGCTACAAAAAGCAACAACACAAGCCAGAGAGGGAATCCACACATCTACTCTAGCATACCAGAGTATCCCACATAAGCAAACTTAGCACCATTCTATATAGAGTAGTAACCGGGGATCACAACAGCCAAAGGCAAGCAGCAATAATAGAACCAACAACAAGCTGGTAATAGCAGCTCTAGCATACCAAACGACATTACAAAGAAATAGCCAGCTTCCAGAAGCTGAGCAAACTAACTGCAGAAAGCAGTAGCCTAGAGGATCTGTAGCAGCTGCAAGCAACACATCTAGCAACATGGAGGACATACAGATGAGGACTACAACAAACCCAAGAACACCAATACAAGCACAACCAACATAGGGTGACAGAGTTGTAGCCACAAGCAAGTCTTGACCAAACAAATCTCAGCAACAAACACAAGGAAACAGCCACCACCAACCCACAACTTAGCAAAAGCAAAGCCAAGTAGGGCGGGACAACAGCAATAGCCACTACAACTAATAAAAAAAACTCTAATAGGAGCACCCCACATAGAGTAAAACAGAAGCCAAGCAAATATAGCAACAACATTGCAGGCAACAACAAAATACAAACATAACAACGAATATACAAATCGAAAAAACTGACTAACCAGGGAGTCATGAGGTAAACCACCTCATGGAGCTATAGAGGCTGATTAGACCCTTTGATAAACAACAACAAAAAAGCATTATAAAGTGGAAGGGGTAGGGGAGTTCAGCTATGTCCCGCCATGTCCTACAACAGGTGTTGTTAAGGTACCTGAGCGAGGAGAACATCCTGTAAAACCAACAATTGAAATATGTTGTGCATGAACACCAGAGGAGTGAGGGTCTTTGTCGGCGTTGGCAGAAAGAGTCAATAGTCTACCACCGGATGAACAAAAGATTTTGTTGATGCCAACAGATGAGGGATCTAAGACAAAAAGATCTTGGTGTGCCAAAGGCACATTCATATTGCAAAATAGATTAAACCGAAACTCCTCATGGATTCATTGATGTTGAATAGAGGAGGAGTGAGGTGTTAATTTCTATGGGTAGCTAGAAATTAACAACGGACAAAGAAGCTCCAAACAGTAACTCGGCAGGTGTAAGACACCATGGCGAGAAAATTT
Source organism: Populus nigra (assembly GCF_951802175.1). Lineage (NCBI taxonomy): Eukaryota > Viridiplantae > Streptophyta > Magnoliopsida > Malpighiales > Salicaceae > Populus > Populus nigra. Next base: position 12,459,235 of record NC_084854.1, read on the forward strand.
GATTCTTGTTCTTTCTTGTCGTGGCAAAGAGATGAAAAAATTGAGTATTTCTATCTCCAAACTTACACCACTAAACTCTTGATTTTTTATGCCAGACGGACTCTTGCACTTTGTACAGAGTTCTGAGACTAAAGGCAATAGCGTTGTTTTTGCTTAATTCATCCATTGATAAATCTCTGCTTTTGTTTTTTGGAATCTAGGGAATCTGCTTCAAGTTCTAAAGCTTTGATTTTACTATTAGTGTTATCCACCACGTCTTTACTCCTCTGCTTGCAACTCTCTTTCAATAACCTGAATGCTGAAGCCACGGTTCTTTTACCAAAGTTAGTAGCTATAACTGCATTTCAGAAGACCTGTAGCACCTTCCTGAAATTAGATAAGAGCCATCAGCAATTCATGAACTGGAAAGGCTTTGGACCCCAATTCATAGAGTCTAATAACAAATGAATCAGTCTATAATCTGAAGAATACTTTGGAAGCCTATACAAAGTAGAAGATGGGAAAAGCTGAAGCCAATCAGTCGACATAAACATTCTGTCAATACAGTTTACTGCATTACCTCTAGACCAAGTAAACTTTTTCCCATTTAAAGGCAGTTCAACAAGTTCGCAATAGTCAATGCAATTCTTAGAGCTTGTTATGGAAAATGAGATTAAAGAGACACCTTTTCTATTGGAGGGGAATATAGTTTCAATGAAGTCACCTATAAGACATCATGGTTTGAAAGACAGTGTTGGCAAACCATGATGTCTTATAGGTGACTTCATTGAAACTATTACTGTGCTTGTAAGTATGGTTCAAGAAGGATCTTCTAACTCTATACATGGAAAAGCTGGTATCTGTTTGATTGTGATGAAATCTTTTGAATTTATATTCATCTTATATTTTATGCATAAAATAATGGGGACTACTGATTTACTTTGTCGAGTTTTGCAGCAAAAATCTCTTAACATCTTAAATGCAAGAGATGTCAGATTTGATCTTCTTGCAAACGTGCAATCTGTTTACACAAAATATGAAATTGACATACCACATATGAATACTTCACATAAAAAAACTATAGGTCGTTCATATCAATAATAAGGTTCAGTGACAGTTTACCAGCGTTATCATTATGATATATTTAACTCAACAATAGATTTTCAATTGAAAGAATTAAATTATAGATTCAGTAATGGGACAGTGGAACATGTTAAAATTGTGCTTCGCAATAAAATAAAAGAGGAGTTCTTAGCAGATTCTTTGATGATTTACATTGAACGAAAGCTTGTTGAAGATATTGATTCGGATTCGATCATAAATGAATTATATTCTACAAAACATCGAAGGGTGCAACTTTGATAGTATAATTTATTTTTATTTTGAATTTTATGTATTTTGAATTTTATTTTTTTATATATTTTATGTTATATATTTGAATTAAAACTTTACTGTTAACTTAGCAAATTTATATATTTGAGTGATTGATTGATCTTAAAAAATAATTTATATGTACTTATATCATAGCCTAGGATAGGAAAAATTCCCGGTTCCGCCCTTGATCCCAAGAAAAAGAAATGTCTCTAGGTATATATTTTATTTGAACATACGTAGATATACTAATTCGGACAGAAAAGATGGATGTTTTCTGTTTTGCTTGATGTGTTGAAAGATGATCTGCCATTTGAAACAGCATAGCAACCGTGACGATGAGACAGAAATTAAAAGGAACAATTTACAACTTGATTAAAGATGCATGTGGAGCTTCTGGACATATCTCTCTATCTGTGTGGTCTAACCGTGTTGAGGGATAAATTGCAAATCAAAAGTTGAACCTGATTGTTGCAATATAAAAGGAAATCTTAATTATGATTTAAAGAAAAAAGATAAATGTTATCAATTAATTGGAAGATCATCAATTTTGAAAGAGCTTTTTTTTTTTATTAATGTTAGTGTTCGGGCTAACTTATACATACCTCAATTAATTTTATAAATTCTAAAATTAATAAATATATAAGTTTTCAATCACCATGAAGACCCGAAAATACCTTACAGAAATTTTAGTGCATCAAATTAATTAATGATACCCAAAAAAAATTGTTAGAGAATTTTGCAGTGTCCGGTTTATTACAACATTCTTGTAAACAAAGAAGCAAGTCAGCGACCAGCTTGTAATCTTCTTTTTCTTTTCTTTTTTTTTGGAAGAAAATATCATTTCATTAACCAGAATGGAGCATTAATTGACCTTGAAAATATTAGATTCTGACAAGCACCATGACGACTATATATACATACTATACTAGCTTGCCCTTAAATTAGTAATTTCAGCTAAAGATGTGCTGGAGCTTTTGCTTACCGGTGCCGAAGTAATTAAGCCTTAATTAGCAGTAGCCATGGGTTAACCTATCCATTTACACCATCAGATATACTTTTCTATGCGTGGGACAGAGAGATTTCCATCATAAACATTAAAGCAATCCGAGGTTTGTTCTTAATATAAGGAACAAAGCTCTATTTTTGTCTCCCCCCAGCAAACTCGATTCATCTATAAATTCCTTGAGAAAGAATGGTGGGTCAGGGAGAAAAAAAGAACATTTCGCCGAGTGCGAAAGTTTTAGATTTCGTTTCTTGCTAGATTATTCTCAGCAATTGTAATGGCAATTGTGTTCAAGCCTCTTTTTGTTCTCCCTCTCTTTTTTCTTTCCAGTTACGCCCAACTTTGGTTGAGGCCTGATGCCTACGTATTATTAAACAAGAAAAAGATCTTAGGCCCTCATGAATTGTTCAACGACCCTTTTGGAGATGCTCTAGATTATAAGAGGAAAAAGATCACAGATGATTTCGGGACTGCCCCACTATCAGATTTCGAAAAACCTTCTGTTCTTCCTAATTATGTGGGTCTACCTAATGAACCTAAAGGGAGATGGGAGTTGGTTACTGTGAATTCTGGTGTATCTGCCATGCATGCAATCTTGCTTCCTAGAGTTAACAAGGTTTTAATGTATGATGCTACCATTTGGAAGAAATCAGAAATCCGGTTGCCTACCGGGCATTGCCGTCTGCTTAACCAGACTACAGGTGAAAAGGATTGTTATTGTCATTCAGTTTTGTTTGACATTGCCACAACGGCACTAACACCACTGGAGGTATGTATTCATTTTTACCAATTACTTAATACGTCTGTCTCTTTATATGTGATTAACCAGACTACAGGTGAAAAGGATTTTTATTTTTTTAAAAAAAGGAAAAAACATACCGTCTTATCTTACAAAATAATCTCAATTTAATTTGCTAGATCACTCTCTTTCCTAGCTAGCTAGCTAACAGTTTGAAATCATTTTCTTTTTTTCTAATCTTGCATTACGTACAGCTTCACACAGATACATGGTGTTCATCAGGAGGTCTTTCCGTTGATGGAAACCTGGTGGGCACTGGCGGTTTCCAAGGAGGGGCCAACACTGTTAGATACTTGGAGACATGTAAAGGCTGTAACTGGAGAGAATTTCCAACGGCACTTGCTGATCGTAGATGGTACGTGCATGTTATTTTTCATTTCATGAACGATTGTTTACTACTTACTACTTTTATTTCCTCTCAGAAATTGACGTTGTACTTTTTTTTCCTTATCTCAATCAAGGTACTCAACACAAGCGGAACTACCTGATGGTGGATTCATCGTGGTTGGTGGTCGCGAAGCTTTTAGTTATGAGTACATTCCACGAGAAGGAGACTCCAATGCCAAGTCCTACTTCTTTGACTTCCTCAAGAAAACCAGTGATAGGGATGAGAACAATTTGTATCCTTTCGTCCACCTCTCCACCGATGGCAACCTCTTCATCTTTGCCAATAATCGTGCCGTCCTGCTCAATCCCAAATCCAACAAGGTTGTCCGTGAGTTCCCAGCCCTTCCAGGAGGTCATCGCAGCTACCCTGCCACCGGAATGTCTGCGCTGCTCCCAATAAAACTACACTCCAAGAATAATGATGTCATCCCAACTGAAGTCTTGGTTTGTGGAGGCTCCGGACACAAAGATGCATATACCCAAGCTAGCAGAGATATTTTCTACACAGCACTCCAAGACTGTGGAAGAATCAGAATTACAGATAAAAAGCCTGTCTGGAAGAGAGAAATCATGCCATCACCCCGTGTTATGGGTGACATGGTGATTCTTCCCACGGGAGACATCCTCATGCTCAATGGTGCTAAGAGAGGATGCTCGGGATGGGGTTTTGCCAGAGAACCAAATTTGGCCCCAGCAATATATTATCCCAAAGCAAAGTTAGGCAACAGATTTAAGCAACTAAAAGCCTCTATAATTCCAAGAATGTACCATTCATCTTCTGTGGTACTACCAGACGGTAAAGTCCTTGTGGCTGGAAGCAACACGAACAATGGCTACGTTTATAATGCCATGTTCCCCACTGAATTAAGAGTTGAGAAATTCTCCCCACCTTACTTGGATCCATCAGTGGCAGTGCATAGACCTGTGATTGTAACTGATAAAGCCCCAGAGAAGATTAGTTATGATGAGACGTTCCAGCTCCAAATCAAATCAACAGCAGTAAAAGTAGAGAAGAAAGACATCAAAGTAACAATGTATGCTCCTGCTTTTACCACTCATGGGGTGTCAATGAATCAAAGACTCCTCGACTTGGGTTTGGAGGATGTGATTGCCGAAAATGCTTTCCTAGGGATCCACACTATCACCGCTGTGTCACCACCCAGCGGTAAGGTTGCTCCTCCTGGGTATTACATGCTCTTTGTTGTTTATCAAGGAGTGCCAAGTGTTTCCACCTGGGTGCAGATCAAGTGAAGCTGACTCGACTGTTTTAATTTCTCTCTATAAGTTTTCTCTAATTTTGTGTTGGAATATGAATTTGTTTTTGTTGCCATGGTGCAATCAATATTTTTATGACGGATATAATTGAGGGAGGTGAATTAATTAAACTGATAATTTTTCACTTATGAAATGAAATTCTTTATTTTTTTCATTTTTTTTCCCACAATTATTACCAAGAGAGCAGTTCCTGGTTTTATGCCATATTTATGCGTGTGTATGTGTGTGTCCATAGATAATTAAATACAGCAATGAAAGGAAAACCAACCATATGAAGAAGAAAATGATGTCTGACATGAGTTCCCGCCATGTAACCATCCATGCACAATCCTAAAGCCCTATTTGGATTCCTTTGATAATAACATTTAAGCATGCCTATCTTCTCCATTGGTCTCCAAAGTGAAATCTTCAGGCTAGGAATAGTGATAAATGCCCAGCTACAGCACACCATTGTCGGCCTATACATGAACCCATTTTGGAATTGGAAGTTTAGAAATTACAAGTGCTAATAAAACACGCTTCGGTATGTACTGTATATACATATTGGATATGTACTAGAGAAGCTGGGGTTGTGGAAACTCTACTTATATAATGCATGAACTAGCACTACTAAAAACAGGGGGCATTTGCATCTGAATTTAGCAACGGAATTATCCGTTGCTAAATTCAGTAACGGATTTGCAACGGATTACACATATATTATTTTTTTAATATTAGCAACGGACTTTAGCAACGGATAATCCGTTGCAAAATTTACGTTGAATTTAGCAACGGATTTTCCGTTGCTAATTGAAAAAAAATAAATTAAAATGTTAAAATTATGTAGACCGTTGATTGCATAAAATCTGAACCGTTTATTTTCACTCTCTCCCCCCACACCGAAATACAGATCCAACAACCATTTACGCTGAAAATTAATTTACTTCCACTCTTCCAGTATCCTTCTTCGTCCCTAATAACATCGATTCCTAACTGTTCAAAAATCACCCTCTCTTCATCGATTTCATCTTCCTTTACCCGAAACTGTTCATCATCTTCGCACTCGTCTTCGGCAACCCTATTTTTTTTCTTCATCTTCTTCTCCTTCATCTTAACAGTTTCAATATTTCTCTGCAAACCAACAAAAACAGAGACCCATGGCAACATCGCACCAGATCCATCGATTTCACCATCGAACATCCTGTTTTACCCCTTCTCTGTAAACGGGTTAGGTTTTGCACTGTTTTCTTCGATAGCTCAGGTAATTAATTTATGGTTTTTGTTTTCTTTGTTTCAATTTAAGTTACACTAAACAGTTCTAACCTAGCTTTCCCAATCTCAGGTGTTATTCTGTCGTGTTGATCCATCTCCCTCACCTGTAACTGAAGAACACAGGTAAGAATTTTTTTTCCCGATACTGTGAATAATGGTTTTAGGCTATTAATTTGAAAATATAAGGTTTATGAAATGTTTTTACCATGATTTATATCCTAATTATGCACGTTTAAGTGAAAATTTATGAAAACCCCCAAATTAATTTTTAGGGTTACGGTTCATAAATTGAATGCTGGCAATTCTTGTGTCTGGAAGAGAGTGATTGATGGAAATTATGCATGTTTAATTGAAAATTTATCAAAACCCCCAATTTAATTTTTATGTATTAATTATTGATGCTGGGTGTTCTTTGATGTCTGCAAGTCTTTTTTTCCTCCTGTGTGCAGACACCTAGGTGTTTTGAATGTATTCATATGCTTATATATATATAAGGAAACTTGCTTGTTGATGTTGTGTTTTGTTAATAAGATTGCTGTTTTATTTTTGTTTCTTCATTCATTATTTTTTTTTCTTGCTGTTTTACTTGTTATATATATAAGTAGCAGAATTGTGTAGTGAAAGAGGTTGCAATTCATGGTTGCCTCCTCCTTGCATGGTGATCAGTTAATTTCCCACATTAGCTATATATGTTGTCTGTTTTCATTTGATTGTCCTGTCTTGAGGTCAGCATGCATGATTTGGAAACGTTATTGATCACCAAATGGTTTAGGTGGCAAGCTTTTAATATGATAGTCACATTGAGAATTTAAAAAAGTTAGAGAAACAATGTAAGAAATGGGACATGATTTTTTAGTACATGAAATATAGTAATTTCACTATTTAATTTCTTTTATTTTTTTTTAATATTCTTTCTCTGTTTTTAAAAATTTCCTTAATTTAACAATTTTCTTATTTTATTTTTTTCAACTCAAAGGCATTCTAGATATAATAGGGAGTTTGGAACTGGCTATATGAATCATCTATATGTATGCTTCAGCTATTGAATTTTGGATAAAAATCTGTAATATTTACTCATTTTGTTACAGTACCTAATGCTTGCTTTGTTATTTGGCTTTTTTTTTTTTTAATTTCTGGGTCCTGACATGACTTTGTTCAATATGATGGCTTAGGTTTTTAAGCGTGGCATCAAGTTATCTTCCTCAATAATTAATCAGCCTTTGGGTTCTTCTTGGCACGAAAGCGGTGTGTTGCGTTCTTACTATTATTTAATATGGTCTCCTTAATGCTTTGTCCTTTTGAGGTCTTGTGCTCTTATACTACATGTCATTTACATGGAATATCATTTAATGCATCCAGCTTCCTTTGTTCATGCAATTTTTCTACATGTCATTTACTGTTTTTATACAAACTGTGTTATAATTTGTGTTATAATTTGTTCTTATTTCTTGTTTACTCTTTAATATCATTTAATTTCTTTAGTTATTATATCATCTTGCAAATTCTGAACAAGATAACACAATATGATTAATTATTTATATAATTTGAAATTTTGTGCACTCTTTTTACTTGGTATATATATTATTTGGTAGAAAAAATATTCCTTTCCTGAGGAAGATGAGTCGATTGTTCGTAATATTTGGGAAGATAAGGCTAGGATAGCTTTGAATCAACAATTGACCCGAGCTCGCAAGAAAGCCATGTCAAAAGAAAACACTACAAATATTATAGATTGTCTTGATAAAGGTCCTGCCTGGATAAACAATGATGACTGGAATCAAATGATCAAAGATTTTTTGTCCACCCCTGAATTTCAAAGGAGATCTGAATCTGCTAGGAGGAATCGATTAACCAAAACAGATGGCAAAATAAGCACTCATTCTGGAGGAACAGTGTCATTTGCATCATATCGAGCTAACATGGTAAGGATTTTTTTTTAATGCTTAAGATAATAAATTAAAATTTGTATATTTATATTTTATAATATTTATTAATCTTGAAAGCAAGAGGAAGCTGGTGGAAAAGAACCTCCATGGGATGATGTCTTTACAGCTTTGCATCAAAGTACTAAGCAATCTGGTAGCTTTATCGACAACAAGTCTAAAAAAGTGGTTGTATGTATTTTTATTTGATTATTTCTTAATATAACTTAAGTATTATTCAACATTCAAATTAATTTATTGTTGCATGTATTTTATTTGTAGGAAAATTATAAAATGGAGATGATTTCAAAGTATGGAACTGATTGGGAAAATCATCCTTCATTTGATGGAGCAGCTTGGTGTGTGGCTTCAGGAGGAGTTACAAAGGGTAGGGTATATGGTGCACCTCGTATGCCAAAATCAAAAGTTAGTACAAGCTCTTCATCACATTCCTACTCGGTGGAGTCATCATATCCCAGTTCATCGTATCGAGCATTGCAAAAGGAGATAAAGGATAAAGAAGAGGAGATAAAGAAAAAAGATGATTTTATTCTTGAAATGAAACGGCAGATGGATTCCATGAAAGAATATCTTGTGAACAATCTTGGATACCATGGTGGGACATCAAATATTGATCAAGGTATGCCACCACCTTTGACTCCATCAATACCGCCACCTATGGCTCCTCAGATAATGACACCTATGGGTCCTGCATTTCAACCAATTTTTAGACCTACACCTCGACCTTTATATCCTGCTCAATCTTCTGTTGATCCACAATATCATGGTTCGTCTTCGCAACCAGCACCATGATTGTATTTTTTGTTGTTTTTTTTTATTGTATTTGAACTTAATTGTATTAATGCAAGTTTAACTAAATTTTTATAATATGAATATTATTTTTATTTTGTTTTTTATTAATGATATAATTAGTTTTAATATTAATTAATTTATGTTGGTTATATATATTCTACAATTTTTAAATTATTGATAAATAATTAAATAAATAAATTAAAAGTGATTTTAATAAATAAATAAAAATTAATTTAATAAAAAAACAAAATGCATGAATCAGCAACGGAGAATCCGTTGCTGATTCACAAAATGAGCAACGGATTTGTCCGTTGCTGATTTGGCAGCAACGGATAATCCGTTGCTAGTTTTGCAACGGATTATCCGTTGCTAAATGTCAGCAACGGATTTTCCGTTGCTGCCAAATCAGCAACGGACAAATCCGTTGCAAAAAAATCAGCAACGACAAATCTGCATTCGATTTGTGCCTTTGCTGATTCCGTTGCTAAATTGTTTTAGCAACGGATGTTAGTTTTATTTGCAACGGAATCGTCCGTTGCTAATTACTCCATTTTTTAGTAGTGTAGCATTTAACATTCCTCATAGGTGTGGACGTGCACATCACAGCTAGGCTGGCCAAGCTAGCTCTCCTACATATTAGTGTCACGCACGATGCCTGCCTGGTCCTACTGCAACCGCGTCCAAAAAGCTGCTGAGTCCTCATCAATCCATTACCTAACCTCGATGATCACATGCCCTCCTGACATCAACATTCCTAACACCATCAGAATCTTGGTAAACACAAATTTTGTTTGTTCTCATAAATGCAATAAAATTATGTGTCTGAACTTTTCGGACTGAAATAATTATACAGGCTGTAACTATTGTAGGTCTTAATCTCATAGTATGAGAGAGAAAGAAAAGGGAAAAGAAACACACAAAAAGATATTCTTCCAATCCGGCTGCGCATGTTACAGGGAATGCGTATCGACCTCATGCATGGGAAGCATAACTTAATTTGACAGACCTCCTTTCACCTAGACAGTATATGTTTTGAACTAATACAAATTGTGAATGTCAACCACCAAGACAGAGTCAATATATTTTTAAACTAAATAAAAAAATAATTATCAAACTTAAGTTTTTCTTAGCAAGGAACATTTGCAGGTTAGAGGCTATATAAAGGCATCGAAGGCTGCTGTCAAAAGCATCCCATTTCAACTCCTAGTATTTGCTAAACTCAAAGACGAAACTTCTGCGTTGGGGTTGAAATGTCAAGTTTACGAACTTTGTTGGCGGCTCTATTCATCTTTGCAGTAGCATTTGATCCAAGTGCAGTTAATGCCAAATTCTCCAACAGCATGTATTTCTACTGGGGTGCCCATCATTCGGCAATACTGGGAAATGGCGACGATCTTCAACTTGTGTTGGATCAAACTTCTGGTAATGATTTGCTTTTTCATCAAATTATTGGCTTTTTATGATTAGCACTTCAGATTTTCCTTGATTTAGCGCAACCCCATGGTAATTGATCACATGGATATTGGAAAACATCAATTATCAGTTTTGTGTAAATCTATATCTTTGGATTTCAGGCTCTGGTATTAAATCAAAGCGTCCATTCCTATTTGGAAGCATTCAAATGTTAATCAAGCTGGTGCCTGGGAACTCAGCCGGAACTGTCACAGCCTACTACGTAAGTGCAATAATTTTACCTACATACAATACAAGGCCACTGTATAACATAAACAATGTTCATCGTTTCAAGCTTAAAAAATTCGACTATTACTTCATAATTGGGACTCTTAAGAGACACATGCAGAAAAATGAGCAATCACAACCAATTAGGAAGACCTAGTTATGGCCAATCATTTTAATATCACGTTTGAATATCTCTAAGCTTAACACCAACTATAGATCAATGTCTAAATGAAGTTGAGATGAAAAGACTAAGCAAAATGGACCATAATAGAACACTGACACATGAAAATTACTAAATCGTGAAACTCCATAATGAATTTGTGCAGATATCCTCTTCTGGAGACAGACATGACGAAATAGACTTCGAGTTCTTAGGGAATGCATCGGGACAGCCATACACCATCCACACAAACATCTACACTCAAGGAAATGGAAGCAGGGAGCAGCAATTCCGCCCCTGGTTTGACCCAACTGCTGATTTCCATAACTACACTATACATTGGAATCCTACTGAAGTTGTGTAAGCTAGCAGACCATTTCTGTTCTTCCATAACATTGCCCTTATGTGTCATTACTTACAGAAGTATGATCAAATATCCACTACTTATTTACAAAAGAAAAAATAATGATGATGCTATGAAAAGTAGAGGAAACGGAGAAAGAAAAGACACTAGCATGCCTCAACATTCAATTAAGCTACTTTTGTGCAAAGCTTTCGTTAGACTTTTATTGTCCCAGCTTAATTACTTCACTACACCCTCCAGACCTGCCATCCAATTGCTAGATAATCCAGAAGGTACCTAACTTAATATATATCACTGCACTTTCAGGTGGTATGTTGATAGTGTGCCAATTCGCGTATTCCGCAACTACGAAAATGAAGGGATTGCTTACCCAAACAAACAGGGCATGAGGGTTTACTCCAGCTTGTGGAATGCTGATATCTGGGCAACTCAAGGTGGGCGAGTTAAGATTGATTGGAAAGTTGCACCATTCATAGCAAGATACCGCAGTTTTAGGGCAAGGGCTTGCAAGTGGAAGGGAACAGTTAGCATCAGTCAATGTGCTTCCAACACCGCAGCTAACTGGTGGACATCCCCCACCTATAGCAAGTTGAGCAATGCCAAATTCGGACAGTTGACGTGGGTCAGAGATAACTACATGATCTACGACTACTGCAAAGACACTAAGAGGTTCAATGGAAAAACACCACCGGAATGTTTTAAGCCACAGTTCTAAAAATAAATATCCCGGCAACTCCAGTTACTTTTCCTGCCATCAGCATTCAATGGAAAAATAAATTTTGCTTCGCTCTTTTTGCTTTGAAGTCGTTGATTTTTCTTCTTTTTTCTTCTTGGCCTTTATGTTTCATGATGCTGCTACCAATTTCATTGTTTCCGTTCAATTCAATTAAAAGTAATAATTGATTTGAACAATTATTCCCAGATATGCAATGTATATGATATAAAGTTTGATTTTAATTGCAGATTGTGAAGATTTTAAAACAGGACAATATTAAACTAAGAACAATCTAAGGTTCATGTATACAGACAGCAAAGCATGCTAAATAGATCATCTCTCCATCTCATCAACACATCTTCTCCTTCGTTCTCAATATTACACATTAACAATAATGAAGAAGCATTATGTCATTTATAATTAGATTCTACCACAATATTATCACTAAACTACACAAATTAATTTATTCCTATAATACATAAGTAAAACTCAATGCACATGTTAAACACTTAATTTTTATGTTTGCATAATTCCAAATGTAAGTACTTCAAATATTACAATCAAACAAATTCATCATCCAAATTATATGCAATGTCTACATAAATACTAAATCAAAGAAGCGATAATTATTAACTACTCTTAGCAAGCCTACGAAGCATCTAAAATAAAATATCAATGTCATTTGCTTAGACCTTGAGTTTTAAGAGTTAACTTTAATATTTTTGGATAAACTTGCAATATTTCTTCTTAAAATCATGGTTCAATTTATTCAATTTAATCATTAAACCACTCATCTGCTAAATTATCTCATTTAATCTATTATCACTTCCAAACCTTCCTTACTTGATGTGTGAAAAATTAAAAAATACTCTTGCAATGATTAATCACTTCAGCATTCTCATTTAGAGGCTCATTAATCTGATAATTCAACATGGATACTTGCAAACCTATCATGGTTGCCAAATCATCCTAGCATTTTTATTTGGAAGCCTTTTGATAATTCTATATGGATACTAATCATTTCAGCGAACCTATCATGGTTGTCAAATTATTTTGACATTCTAATTTGGAAGCTAATTAATCTAGTGATCTCACATGAATACCAATCATTCTAGCAAACTCATCATGGTTGTCAAATCATTTCGGCATTCCCATTTGGAAGCCAATTAATCCGGTAATCCTATATGGATATTAATCATTATGACGAACCCATCATGGTTGCCATTATCTCATCAATTCCATAATTTATTGGTTGTATATACAAACAAAAATCTAATAATAATTAACTCAGGTTAAAGTGTTGAATATCTACCTGCAACTTGATTATATTTAACATTTCTTGCTCGCCATACCCCTTCAACAATTTCTCCTATATCAACATGATTTATTTATTTTTTTGTTATTATCTTATCCAAACACAAACATAATCCATGCATACGGAATATTAATATCGAATACTAAATTAAATTCATTCATTTCTCTTTAAGCCAAGATTATTCATTTAATCCTTTTTTATTCAATTTCTCCATTCAAAGTTATTCTCATGCTTGAGATTTATTTTTCATATAAAATTATAAATTCATTTTCAATCTCTCCGTCTCCTACAAGTAAAAACATGGCCGGTAACCATCTAGGTGGTGGCCTAGTGGTAAGAGCTTGGGACTAAGGGGTTTGCTCCCTCTTAGGTCTCAGGTTCAAACCCTATGGCTGCTCATATGATGGCCACTGGAGGCTTACATGGTCGTTAACTTCAGGGCCCGTGGGATTAGTCGAGGTGCGCGCAAGCTGGCCCGGACACCCACGATAATCAAAAAAAAAAAACATGGCCGGCCATTAAGCACTTATTATTTCATTTTTACCAAATAAATTTATCACCAAAAATACCTTAATATTCATTTGTTCATAACATCATTTTCTTACTCCATATCTTCATATGGATTTCAAAGTGCCAACATGTTACCCATATCAATGTTTTTCATCATATACTAACATAAGAATTTCACTCAAATTTTGAGTCATCACCATCCATTCCTTACAAAATAATTTCATGCAATTATTAAGAAATTTATAAAATCTCATATTTTTTGTTTTCTTTCCCTCAATGATCGGCACAGCAACCTCTTTTAATACCATGATCCATTTTCAATATTTATTCATAAATCTCCCCTTACACAAGAAATCAAGCACAATTCAATAATTTTACCTTTAAATTCGATAATCTTCCTCAAGAATTCCAATTCACAACAACATAAAATTTCATTCATTTAATGTAACATAACTAAATTCATTTACAATCATCTTCCACAAAAAATTATGCATTAATCTAACACAATTCGCTTGAATAAATATAATTTCATCGTATACTAATTTATCCCCTCTTGGTTGGCCATATAGGTTCTATATATTGAACCACATGATTTCCCTTCATGATTCCTTCCTAATTTCCCCTCCAATATAATCTACTCTACCCGGCTAAAATTCACAAAATTAGCATCAATCCTTCTCCTTTTCAATTGAGCTTGTAGAGTTAGGTTTAGAACCCTTTACCTTATAATAAAATGAAGCTAAAATTCACAAAATTAGCATCAATCCTTCTACTTTTCAATTGAGCTTGTAGAGTTAGGTTTAGAACCCTTTACCTTGTAATAAAATGAATCTCAAACGCTAACCAATCAAAATTTATCTGTTCTTCCTTTTTTTTTCAATTATTGCCATCACTTATCTCTCTAGTTTTCCTTTTCTCTCTCTTAATTCTCTTTTATTTTGGTAGTTAATATACTTAAACTCTCATTCCCTCTTTAATTCAAGCCTTAAACCTTGAATCCTCCTAAGATTTTTGGTGAAAAATCATGAAAAAGGAAGAGGAACTTTTTTCCCTCTTCACCCTTGGCTGCATTATCGGGTTTACGAGGAGAATGGAAGGTGAAGTTCTTTTTTTCTTTTCCTATTCTAGTACCCTTACTTAGACTTTTCATTTTATTTTTGAGTAATTCTTCTTAACTTTCTATGTAATTTCATACTAAAACTTCAACTAATTCTCTTAATATTTGTCTTTCATCTGCCTATTTATTTTATCACTCTCTTTTTATTTATTTGTCTCTCTAATATGGATAAATTATGACTAAAAACATACTTTAATCTTTGTTATTCCTTAGTACTTTTACACCGTTAATTACTCATTTTACTTCATTTAATTATCTATTATCCATAATTTCATTATTTATTCAATTTCTCCTAAATTTAAAAATTCAAGGGTTTATAATTTAAAATCCAAATATCACTAGTTATATCAAAATTTCATGTGATCCAATTAGAACACAATTCATTGGTTATTTCAAAAGTTTGCACTATCCATATTTGAGAATTATAATATTAAGTGCTTAGAAGAGTAGTTATGGTTGCTTTTTAAATTGTTTTTCACTTGAAAATACATTAAAATAATATCTTTTTTATTTTAAAAAAATTATTTTTAACATCATCACATCAACATAATCTAAAAACACTAAAAAAATATTAATTTAAAAAAAATTAATTTTTTCAAAACCAACACAAAAACAAACAGAATATGTAACATCCACCAAATCTATCTAACCATTGGAGCTCAATGAATTGGGGGGCACGGGAGGTGTGATTACCACCAACAAAAGGCTACATTGCCACAGCTCGAGCTCGAACTCTTCAGCGAGGTGGATGAGGTGACTTGCCCAACCCTTTGCAGGAGTACGAATTTGGAATGTGCTGGGGATTGCAACTACTTATTCACTACTCGTAGAAGGGGAAAATATAAAGAGTTCAATTATGATGTAAAGGATTAAAAACTTCAAAAACACAGCAACAATCTGCTAAATTTTGTAAAAACGTCTACCAGTAGAAAATCTTGAGAATGACAACAGCTCAGAAATGGCTTGTTACAATACACATCTTTTAGGTGTTCTGCGGATGCTTACAGAACTTAACTTTTAGAACGGGCTGATCAAACATGAGTATCTTGTAAAAGAGACTTCAGTTTTATCTACAAAATGAGGAAACCTAATGCAAAGCTACCACCAATAAGTTTATTGCTTTGATCCCTGTGAAAGAGACTTTAGTTTTATCTACAAAATGCTACTTGATCACTATCTCACATGAGACAAATTTTGACAAATGTTTTGACACAAGATTAGAAGCGGGCATATGACATATTGATGCTGTCCTCAGACTCACTCCAATTCCTTGAGAAAGTCAATGTTATCTACAAAAACCTGCAAAAGAAAATAAATAACTGTAAAACCAAACGAACAATACAGATGCACAGGGTTCCTTAAAATATTCCTTATGACACAAAATGGACAGCCAGATTAATAACACAGAAAATTTTACATTCGAAAATAGGATTTACAATTGAATATGCAGTTATACACATGATAACAGATGAAATACAAGCAAGTTTCACATCTTCAATTTTTGAAGACCAACCAAGTTTTGTAATGTTCTTTTGTCGGTCAAGCCTCAGAACAAACCCTCTAATTATTAAGATGTCATCCTAGGCTCATGTTGAACAATGCCTTGCAGGCACATAGCCAGTGTTTCAAATATTGAAAGAAAAAGGAAACCAGATGACGACATCGGTCAAATTTGAGCAACCTTTCATCCTAACAGGGATCTGGCTATCTGGTCCTATATCATTCATATCAAGCAAACTCTAGCAGTCATGTCTTGCACAGGCACATCCTCCTCAAAAAGAAGTTAGTGCATGTAAGTAAAGCCAAGTGATACACCTATAGCATAATATGTTCATGAAACGTGTTCAACAGATCATGCAGCGGTACTGTCAAGATTTGACAAATAATAGAAAATAAAATCATTCAATGTAATTACAGTTTGTTCCAACATTACTGCTTCGATAGCAAAAAATGTCATCAGGCAGAAACATAAAGGGAAAAAAAAATTGAAATCATACCGTCTTCCAACCATCTGGATCCAAGCAAGCAGTGATCTTGGTGTTGATACCAGGTAATGGTCCAGGCTCTCGGGTAACTTTTCCACCAAAAATTTCAACTGCTTCTGCAGTTCTATAGACATCATCTGTGCCTATCGCAATCTTTTACAATGAAAAAGAAAAAAAATCAGATCCCAGACTATTTGAGGAAAAAACAATCAATCATTCTCATCAAGTACCACTAAATTCATCAAGAAACAAAGGCACATAAGCAACCATGGTATTTTGAGAATAACACTGAAACAAATTCCACTATACATAAGAAAAAAAGTCCACCTGAGCATATGCATTTCCTTTGTCATATTCAGTGACTCCATAGTTGTACGTCAACTCTAGCACACAATTTTTATCTTCAGACCCATACCCCATCATGGCTATTGTATACTGACAGTAGCAGACACAAGATTGTCAGTTTAAACAATAAATTAGATTTCAAACAAAGGATGTGTATAGAATTTTTTAAATGATCCAATCAACTGATCTAGAAATGCAAGCACTGTAGACACTCAATTCAAAGATACATAAATCAAGTTGTAATGGAAATTTGGAAATTTGTCATGAATGTGAGAAAGGTTTGGAATATGATCCAAAGAAACAATGCATGAAAGAGAATCAAGCAACAAGTAAAACCTTAAGTTCTTGCTGTTCCCTGTCAAATATCTCTCCAACATGACATTTTCATGTAGACCTCCCCATAGAAGACCTGAACTTAGTAGAAAACTTAGGCAACGACAGATGATTTGTTTTTCTCTCACTTTTTGCATCTCGCAAATTTCTCCCAATAAAGGATGAGAAATTTCTATCCAAAAATATTGCAGACTTGTAAAAATGTTTGTATGGGACCTCACAACACAACTACTGGTAAAATGAAGTGGTTGATTATCTTGCCAGAAACTCCACTTTTGAGTTCTGACTTCAATAGGAATCAAGTCACCAATTGCAGAAATTTCTTTATAATGAAAAAGACCACTATTTGATAGTAAAATTTGGAGACAACAATAAAGTTGAATAAAAACAGTAACTTATTGCAGCCCACCATGGGTTCTGCCCCATGAAAGCTATGAAAATAATCTTGTTGTCTCTTGGGGAGTGTTCTCCTGTCATGATGAAATGTTTTGTTTTTATCCTATATCCTGTCTAACACATAAGTTAGGTTAAGTTACTGTTCTCTTCCATGCCTAATCCTTTTGGGAAAAAAATAAAGGACGCCAGACCTAATTATTGATCCTAAGAAACTAATTTATTATGGAGTATAAACAAGATATGAAATGGTGAATGACATGCACTTGGCAAAAAGAGGCCAAGTTACCTTGTACTCTGGATTATCTCTTTTGCGGAGAAGCTTCATGCCAAAGGCCTATATCATGAAACAAGTTGCAGATTTATCACTATTAACATGAAATAATATCACTATGCAAATAGTTGCTTGATCAAGCCAGAATTACTCACCTTCTCGTAAAAATTTATAGAACGATCAAGATCACCAACACGAAGCATGACCTGACAGAGTGGCTCAGGGGTAGGTCCCCTTTCCAACAGTTCAAATTTATAACCATCAGGATCTTCAATAAAAGCAATAACTGTACTGCCACCTTTAACAGGACCGGGTTCTCTGTTCACTTTGCCACCCTTGGCCTTTATGAGCTCAACAGTCTTGGCAACCTAATCAAAAGAGCACACAAAACCTAGTTCAATTTTTTTCGGGAATCATCAGAACATCAGACAGTCTACGATAATAAAAAAAAAAAAAAACTAAAGGACAGCAAGGTCAAAATAGCCCTGACATTTTAATTTCACAGCAGTTTCAAGAATAATGATAAAAATAAAAAAGAAAGTTCAGATACAGGAAATTACATCCTCAACTGCAATGCCGAAATGTCCAAATCCAGCTCCAATATCATAGCTGTCAACTCCATAATCTGACAGCGTTAAACAAGTAAAAATAAGCACCCACAAAATAAAAATACAAAAAACCAGAGACATCTAGTATCGTGTTTATAAAACAACAAATCACATTGCAACAATTACTGTAGGTGAGTTCTATGACGAAGTGCGAGTCTTCCGGTCCATATCCAAGAAAGGCATTTGTATAT
The DNA here is from genome assembly GCF_951802175.1 of Populus nigra. Classification (NCBI taxonomy): domain Eukaryota; kingdom Viridiplantae; phylum Streptophyta; class Magnoliopsida; order Malpighiales; family Salicaceae; genus Populus; species Populus nigra. Next base: position 12,478,028 of record NC_084854.1, read on the forward strand.
CTCTCCTCAGGTATGTCACGTTTCCTCAGCAGCTTCATCCCCAGACACTCAGTGTAGAACCTGCATTCAGCAGGACAGGTTTTTCATTTTGGTTCGACCATGAGGCTTGAACATTATCAATTTCCTATAAGCAAAAACATAGAAAGGAGATAAAACACAATACATACTTTATAGTCCTGTCCAAATCCCCAACACGATAAACAACATGTAGCATTCTCCGCTTGTCCTTTTTTACCCACTCCAACAAACTTTCTTGAGTAGCAGCTGTGCTTGCTTGTGGCATATTTCCAGTTGCAATGGTTCTACTCTCTCCTCTCCAAATCTTAGACGAAGCTTTCAAACCGAAGAAATGTGATTGCGGAACAGCTGCATCACGATTACATATCAATGCACAAATTAAGCAAGGAAACAAAGCCCTAGCTTTCAAAATTATCACTATAAAATCTACAGAAATGTAAATTTAATTCAATTATGAATTCGATTAATTCAAATTACTAAAAAAAATTATAAATCAAATTCAAGAAAGAAAAGAAGAGTACAGTTACCGGTAGCAAGATAAGCGAATCTGCGAGAAGGGGCACAAGTATTACAGAACATGAATGAAGAACAAGTCAGGTAGGATGATGGTCTAATTGAGGAGGACACCATAGGTATTATCCTCACCATTTAATTAATTTCTTATTTTTACTATTTGAATAACAAAATCTCTCAGATATATCTTCTTCTTCTTCTTCTTCTATTATCAACTACCCTTATTCTGTGCTGAGGGAGAGAGAGACACGGGTTTGTGGTAAGCAGCGAATAGGAGGAATAAAAGTTAAAAAGTGGTTTTATTTATTTTTTTTATTTATATTATTTTGTGCCAAGGAGCTGGGGTTTCTTTTATTAGATTCGAGTGGAGTGAGGCTCTGTCTCTTGTCTTCTCTTGTGTTGTGCTGTGTTGTAATGGATGGAATGGACGGCGATATCCAGTTCAAGTCCCGTTTATTAGCAGATTATTATTTTCTAGTCCAAGTTCTTACTTCTGTTTTAATTTAGTCCTTTTAAAAAAAAATTCATAGATTATTCCATTGACCATGTTGACTGTTCGATTTTTTCAAATATTCCTTTCAAAATGCATTTTTCTATTTTTGTTTATAGAGAGATAGAATTCGGTTTTCTTTGTTTCTTTTTCTTTTTTTTAAATGTAATGGAAAACTAAACGAAAGATTAAAAGGTCATTTGGTATTATTTATTTTCTGTTTTTGATTTTATATTGTTGGGAAAAAAATCAAAATTTTTTTTTGTTGAAACAAAGCAAAAACAAAGGCCATTATCACAGTTTTTGAAAACCACGGTATCTGGTTCTACTGTTTTTCACAATGATTATTGGCTTTTTTATGTTTTTCATAAAACAATAAAAGGGATTTTTAAATTTTTGAAAACAAAAAAAAAACCAAAATGGTTCTAAGTGACCTTGATTTATTAATAGATAATAAAACACAAAGATTTAATATAGAAGTTTTTATATTAAAGGGGATAACTAATTATTTTTTATACAATTCTTGTAAGGATTGAATAATTAAATTTGGATTTTAGTGTAATGTTATATGTTATCTGGTTTCATGCTAATGAGCATAACCATGTATTCGATTATTGGATCAAATTGAAATTTTACTAAAATTTTTCAAATTTATTTTTCTATATTAGGTTAAAAGTTCAAGTTAATCAAAGTTTGAAAAGGCATCATAGTACATATTAGAAGGTTTTTGTATGGATTTTTCTAGTTGTTGCCTTTTGACGTGTGAAATTCTTACATGAAAATGATTCTTTTCCTAATGATACAAGTATAATCAGCAGCTTATTTTTTAGAGTTTCTTAGTTCTATAGAATCTTCAATGAGCAGCAATATAGTTTTCAAGTATAACAATTATTCTTTTAATATTCTACAATCCTTGTTGTTACAAAGATTCCCTATTTATCCTAACTATACAAGGAAATGAAGGTTGGGTTGGTGGTATTTAATGATAAATTACTTTGCTTGTTTGGGGCAATTTCATGTTAAAAAAAATAAAGAGAATAAGTCTCATCCTTTTCACTCATGTTTTCCTACGACTATGTGTTTCAATCACCCAAAGAAGTTCCCACAATTGCTTTGTCGTAAGTAAATAACGAACACAAGTAATTGCATTTAAAGCACACTAAGGATACAAGAAGATCTTTCAACCTTTATTAATCTTGTAAACAAATGATTACACAATATAAATATGTGTGTGTGTATTATGCATAAAGATTGCATGCTACACAGTTAAGGCTTTGCAGTCTATTTATAGACAAAGATATGTGAGTTGCAAGGCATAACCATCATCCTTATTTTTTAGGACATAGTGGGGCTTTTTCTCCCCCATGTTCAGCCCCCAGTCTCTCATGATCTGGATGTCCATAACTACCACCACTAACCCACGATCTACATGTCCATTTGGCAATCCCAACTGCTAGCTTCTATTGTGTTCGCTGCCAGTTTTAAAGGTTCATGATCCAAGCCCCACGTCCATACCAAGTCAAGAGCTTAATGACTTGCATAAACCGTTGCACGCTACTTGTTAAATTCATCAATGTCTATGCAAGGTTGTCGTTGTCCATTGCTGTTGAATTTTAGGTGGTGTGCATTCATTGGTGTGTCCTTGCGCCTAGAGCTCTAACAAACCACCCCCACCAGAAGAGTTTGACGTCCTAGTCGGAATAGAAGTGAGGTATTCTTGCACCTGGTCTTTGAATTGCCACAAATTGGTGTCCTCCTACTAAACCTTTGTATTTTTCTTTCATTTTACTAAAAACTTAGTTCGTTAATTCTTTCTATGTTAGCCAAGTCAATGATGATCCATGATCTTGACAATACCATCGTCAAATTGTTTGTGAATCGTAGGAGAAGCTCTTTGCGACTTACTTCGTTTTGGATCCTCTTGGTCTTCATGAAAAGGTCTCAAGTATGAAAAGTAGGATGAAGAGCTATTTGGGCAGCTTTAATCTATAGGCAACAACTCCCCACCTTTTCCATGATTTCAAAAGGTCTATCATATCTCAACACTAACCCTTGATGTTTCGTCTTCCCCATAATTTGCCCTCACCAAATTCTAGCAATCATCATTTTTGGTTAGCATATTTCAGCATTCTTTTTCTTGTCATACACAAACTATTTTGTGCTTGCTCAAACAACTCTTGTTGCTCCATTGCGAACCTATACACCGCTAGAATTTTCCCACCAGATTTCTGCACCGCAATCTCGACAGGATTTTGGGGTTGTGCTCCCAAAACCAGCTCAAACAGGTTTGCTTCTATTGTCGAGGATCTTTGAAGATTGTATCAAAACTATGCACTATCTAGCAATTCCAACCAGTTTCGTTGTATCGTTGTCACGTAGTGTCCTTGAGTACGATGTCTAATGTAACAATTCTTAATTTCTATTCTTCTCAAATTGTATATTTCTTGATACCATCTATCATGTTAATCGTTTATCATTTTTAAGCACTTATATATCATGTTAATCGTTTATCATTTTTAAGCACTTATATAGACTACATACACGTAAGATACAATAGTATTATAGAAAGGAAAGGTACATAAACACCATGTGCAAAATATAAGGTTTACCAACACATTATAATTTATATATCATAAATTCAAATATCGACATCATACATTTTTACAAAATACAAGTCGTTTATTACATGATCATATGGTATCACAAGGTGCATATTATGAGATGGCTAGATACCATAGTTATGAGATGGTCCTGTTACAAATCAAACTTGATGTAAGTACATAAACATTAATTGTGGTACAATTAAGCAAATAAGTATGTAGTCGTGGTTAAGATTAATATCTAATAAGTAGGTTTACATTAATAACTTTCTATCAGGTCTATCTTGAATACATTATTTTACATCTTCATGCAGCAGTAGTCCACTTTACTTTATTTACAATCAACTGATGACATATATTATGGTCTAGGAATTCTTATATATATAGAATTCTTTAGTGTGTAAATGATTCTTCCCTAATTATAACCAATTTATATAGTTTCTTAAACATGATTTCTGGTTGGAAATAATATGTTATAATCTTTCTTTCATCATATCGATGAATGCTTTCAACCGAGGTTATTCTTAATGTTCACTTTTGGTTGTCCTAGTGTGGACAACATTAGCCAGAGTTAATCTCATCATTTACTCTCCGTTATCTAACATGGATACCATTAGGCAGGTTAATCTTATCATTTGTTTACAGCTATCATGAATACTATTAGCCGAGACTAATCTTTGACATTTTTTCCCAACCATCTGGCATAGATGTTATTAGCCAAAGCTAATCTTTAACATTTGTTCCTGGTTATCCGGCATGAATGTCATTAGTCAAAACTAATCTTATCATCTGTTCCCAACTATCCAATATGGATGCCATTAGCCAAAGCTAATCTTTAACATCTATTCACGTATATCCGACATGGATGACATTAGCCAAAGCTAATGTTATCATTCATTCCCGGCTATCCAACATGGATACCAATAGCCCAAGATAATCCCAATATTCTTTATAAATCATGGTTAATCAAATAACATAATTTGGACAACAACACGTACCTTATAAAAAGTACCTTAACAATTTAACAAAATTAGAAGAAGGTGGAAATCACCTACCTATTCTCCCCATAGTATGTCATTGTTTGGTTAAAGATCTGATTCCTGTTGTACCTCTTATTCTATAAAGAGACCATTAATTAGTATATTTTATCTTTAGGCATTGTCAAAGATTATTTTCACACATATATATTGTAAGCCCCTAGAAAATGAATACATAAATTTAAATAATTGAAGAAGAAACCATTAGTGAGGTAGAAAATTTTAACTTAAGGTGTGTAGATAAACATAAGTCAAAACATACAAGCTTTTAAATTAGGATTCTTAAGGGGATTTTTTGGGTAAATGAAAATTAAGGATAATATTAATGGGAGTGAAAGAGGCATGCTGGTGTTTAAGGAAAAAAATTGAAGAAAAAGATGAGTACCAAGGCCTTGAAACCTTCGGCCAAACATGAAAAATAAGGAGGGAAAACCTTTTTAATATTGATTTTATATGTGCATGTTGAAAGAACAAGTGTTTATGATCATGCAAGAAATTATTGTATGATGAAATCTAAACATCTAAATAAATTCAAGTGGTACATGCTTTTATGAAATTTAATTATGAGTGTTTAAAATCTCATAAATGATTATTATTATGGAAATGACATGTTTTGTATACAATGGTGATAAAAAAGAGTGAAAGAAATGCATGAAAATGATTGGTTGTGTGTTCGACCTATAAACCGGAAATTTAGAAACCAATGTGTTTAGGTTGCTTTCACAATATGTGAAAGCCAATGTAGTGATTGTTTTTGAAGTTATTGGAAACCAATGTGATTGAGTTGCTTTTACAAAACGTGAAAGCTAATGTAATGATTGTTTCTGAGGTTTTTAAAAAACTAATATGGTTAAGTTGTTTTCGTAATGTATAATAGCCAATGTTGTGATTGTTTCCAAAGTTTTTCAGAAACCAACATTTTGAGGTTGTTTTTGCAATATGTGAAAGTCAATGTTGAGATTGTTTTCCTGAATTGTGCAAAAATCAATGGGATTAGGTTGGTTTTGCTGAGACAAAGACAATGTTGTGAAGTCTCTATAATTTGTTTGAAAACTAAGTGTGTTTTGGTTGTTTTATGAATAAGTGAGCAAATGTTGTGTTATTGGCCAAGTCATTTTAAGAACTATAGTAAATTGAGTTGTTTTGATATTTTAAAGGACAATGATAAATCGTTATGAAATATTTGATAACTATGTGAGTTAAAGTACACTAATTGATTTGAAATTGAGAGTAAGACCTTACTCATGTTGAGTACAAATACCTCGATGTGGTATCATTATGGAATTATAACTATTGTTCGTGAAATCTTCTATAGGATTGGATAAAAAGGATGAGTGCTCTTATCATCATACTTAGAAGAAAATTTGTATTGTAATACGAATCTATGCTTAATAAATCTTTGTTTTAGGACCTTCGCATATCGGCGTGCCTAGTAGTTAGGTAGTCGAACTTCAAAATTTAAAACTTTTGTTGTACATATAAATAATTTTGTAAACTTGACTAAAAGCTTCCTCTTAGTATCTCTCCTTTTTTAATGACGTTGATCTATTTATGTTTGGAGTTATGTATAGAATCCTTAAATAGAATATTATTATGCAAGTTGATGTATATCCTCACATAATTTTTCATGGCATGTATCAATAAAATAATCATGCTTCATACTGGACATTAATTTAAATTAAAATAAAATAAAACACCTACTAGGTAGTAAAGGGATTAATTATAGATTTAGTAAGGTAAGCATAACATGTGCAAAAAATAAAGGATTTTAGAGAAGAAGCATGTCGACAAATTGCAAAGTTTTTCTACACTAGTGCAATTCCATTTAACTGTGTGAAAAACTATGAATTTGTTAAGGCACTTGAATTGATTGCAAAGCATAGGCCAAGTTTTAAGCCTCCATCTTACCATGATATTAGAGAGAAGTATTTGAAGCAAGAAATAGATCACACGATGAACTTGCTTGAGGAGTACAAGCTAGAATGGAAAAAAAAAACAAGTTGTTAAATAATGTCTGATAGATGGACTGATAAGAAAAGGTGTTCAATTTGCAACTTTTTGGTTAATAGTCCTAAAGGGATGATTTTTTTTTTATCATCGGTAGATACCTCAACATATCCAAGATTGTTGATAAGGTATTTGAGATGTTGGATGCTATTATGGAGAGGATTGGAGAGGAAAATGTGGTGTAAGTAATCACTAACAATGCTACAAATTATAAAAGCAACAAGGCAATTGTTGATGGGAAAAAGAAAAGGATTGTTTTCGACACCATGTGTTGCCCATTGTATTGACTTAATATTGAAAGATTTTGAGAAGAAACTAGAGGTCCATCAAGTAACTATTGCTAATAGGAGGAGAATCACCTCATACATATATTCAAGAACTATTTTCATTTCCATGCTAAGACACTTTACAAAAGGATTTGATTAGGCCTGCTACCACTAGATTTGCTACTGCACACCTGACTCTTGGATGTTTGACACGATCAAAGAGTTGATGTCTTATCCCAAGTGCAGGAGTGTCAAAGTAATAAATAACCTGGCAAGATCAGAGTTGAACCACGGGGAGGTGAACAATATAGAATTATAAATAAAAGAAAAGATTTGAAGAGAGCTTTGAGATGTGATAATGATGTAAGAATTTAAACAAAGATAAAACAATTGTCAAAGTTAGAGGATCCATTAATGGTATTTCAAATAAGTATAGTATAAACTCTTTTTATTACTTGCTGGAAACCACACACAAAGAAGGTTCCACTCGGATTATAAATTGTTAACATGATTACATTAATTATCTTATTCGAGTAATGTTAATACTTGTAAATATTATCAGGTATTCATGGTGATACCTTATGTTAACAACAAATCAAGTTCCTTTCATAGCACAGGTGTTAGTTATACCATACAGTTGGGCTATAAAAGTGCCAAGTATGTGTTGTACCAAGGGTTGTTTAACACAAATCTAGATTGATCATTTAACAAGTAAGGTATTAAGAGTGAGTAAGATAATAAATATAAAACATGTTAGTATCAAACATTAAAATCCATGTTGAGTTTATACTATACTTATTCTTACACCATTAGTGTAACCTTTTCACTTTGACATAATAAACTTAGCTGAACATTATAAATAAGAGAAACATGGATAAACAAGAGGAGAACATGATTATATAAGCATAATAAAGGAAATGAAAGGCATAAACAAGAGATTAACGAAAGCAAAACTTAAACATTACAAAAATATAAAGAGAGAAAGAGCAAGAACATGATCTTGATCTGAAAACCAAGATGCCTAAATGCATGGCAAATGCTTTCTTTTATAGGCAAAAATTCAGAACTATTGATTTGATGACTAATTGTTGAGTAGGTGGCTACCTCTTCACTTGGTAACAATCCTTATCTTCTTGTCTGCAGAAAACGTCATTGCTTGTAAATCCCGAGAAAAAAACCAAGGCTGGATTATGACTACCTTAGAGGCAGAACTGGGTTCTTCTCAAAACATAGAACTTATAGCCTCATGTCTTACCTTTCCAACGCCATAAATTTTGCTTGAATCAAAGTACTGTAACTCTAGATATAGTTAAAAATCTGAGGAGAGGTCAGACAGTAACAGTTCAAAAATGGACAGTAAGAGTTGGACAGTAACAGTCCAAGTGGTTGTTAATGAGCGATTATGACTACCTTAGAGGCAGAACTGGGTTCTTCTCAAAACATAGAACTTGTAGCCTTATGTCTTACCTTTCCAACACCATAAATTTCGCTTGAATCAAAGTTCTGTAACTCTAGATATAGTTAAAAATCTGAGGAGAGGTCTGACAGTAACAGTTCAAAAATGGACAGTAACAGTTGGACAGTAATAGTCCAAGTGTTTGTTAATGAGCGATTTTGACTACCTTAAAGGCAGAACTGGGTTCTTCTTAAAACATAGAACATGTAGCCTCATCTCTTACCTTTCCAACGCCATAAATTTTTCTTGAATCGGAGTTCTATAACTCCAGATATAGTTAAAAATCTGAGGAGAGGTTAGACAGTAACAGTTCAAAAAAGGACAGTAACAATCCAAGTGTTTGTTAATGAGCGATTTTGACTATCTTAGTGGTAGAACTTGGTTCTTCTCAAAACATAGAACTTGTAGCCTCATGTCTTACCTTTCTAACGCCATAAATTTCGCTTGAATCGGAGTTCTATAACTCCAGATATAGTTAAAAATCTGAGAAGATGTCAGACAGTAACAGTTCAAAAACGAGGCAGTAACAGTTGGACAGTGATAGTCCAAATATAAAGAAAGGAATGATAACTAGGATTGGACAAAGAACGACAGTAATAATGAGTGAAATGAGAAAAAGATAAGGTACTAAGAAATGACTGAAAGAAAGACTTATTGATTGTTGATATGGTTATTATAAAACATATCCTTGAGTGAGGAAAATTTATGAGATAAACCTGTGATTTGCAGGAGGGACCACAAACGTGGTGCTACAGCAGCAGTAGGGGAGCACGAGTAGAGCTTCTATTGCAGGTAGATGATTCACACCTATGCTTTCTAGTTAAATTCCATGATTTAATATATTTTTGATGTGAAATGTGAATTACTTAATGCATGTGTATTCAAGGTGAAAAGTTGTTATGTGAATTGCCAAGTGATGAAATTATCACTGACAAATGAAATATGAGAAGTGTGATTTGAGGCATAAACTAGCATACATTGAGTGTATGTTAGCATCCCGGGTAAGGGGATCACCCTGTATTGGCTAGCATACATTTAGTGTATGTTAGGATCCCGGGTAAGGGGATCATCACGAATGGACTAGCATACATTTAGTGTATGTTAGGATTCCGGGTAAGGGGATCTTCACGTATTGGCTAACATACATTCAGTGTATGTTAGGATCCTGGGTAAGGGGATCACCATGTATTGGCCAGCATATATTTAGTGTATGTTAGGATTCCGGGTAAAGGGATCGCCTTATATCGACTTCTATGGGGTGGTGATGACGATACCAGTGAAATTGGTATCGGTAATGTGATAAGCAAAAGTAATCACGTTGATCTTATAAGGTCTGGAATGAAGGTTGATAGTGGCAGAGGGAACGATTTTTAATAGTTTGAATAAGGAAGAGATTTTAATTAAAAAAAACTAGAGGGGAGAAGTAAATGAATTATGAATGCATGATACCCTGTTGAAATTATTAGATATTCATATTGTTATATTTATTGTGATCTTCACCTTGCAATAATATGTATTTTGTTTCAGGATCATCGCATGCACGACAGTAGTAGATCCTAACTTATGTTCCCTTTTTGAAATCTAGGTTCTAGGGAGTATACCCTTGTATTTTGTAAACATGAAAATATTTGTATAACTTAATTTGTGTAATAAATGTTTAAACTTGATTGGATGAATTTAACGCTGTAGTTTATATAACCATATCTCATGTCTATGTATTTATATTTATTTAAATTATCCATCCATAATGATATTTTTGTTATATAATGCATATCATAAATATTATGGTTGATAGGTGTGAGTATAATTATGGAATTGAAACCCAGGATGATTGGGTCGGGAATTAAGTTATGAGATGCGAACTGTTAGAAGTGTAAACAGGTTACATGTCGGTAACTTGGGACCTTCCGGTATAGGGGGGACTCCGTCGAAATTCCGGTAGATGTTAATACAAAGACCATGAATATGTATATATAAAAAAATTTAACTACTCTGTTTTTCTATTGACATGAGATTGTGGTTTTATCCCAGAAAATGGAGGATGTTACATTTGGTATCAGAGCTCAGGTTGCTATTCCGGGGATAGAAATGATTATATGGTTTTGGAATGTGTTTCAGGATTGTGAGAACAAGGCAAGGAGCCAGGACTGATCCATCCCCAGTTCGGGGAAGTGGCTAAAGTATTCGTAATGAAAGTGATCCAGACTGGGATCCCTTAGTAGACACCTCCTCTCATATACCTACAACATCGGTGTACTCAGAAGGGGGCGAGTCAGTGAGACTTCGAGATGATTCATCATTTCGTCAGGCAAATGTATCCATGCCAAGGGATCAGACAGACAAGGGGGAGATAATATACCTCCACCAGTGGCACCGGTAGCTGAATCAAACCTATTTTCGGATCTTGCTTTTATGGAACATATAGTGAGAGCTGTGGCAGCAGGAATGGTAGCGGGGGCCTCCAATACGACTCCTAGATCAGGGGGAATAGTCACCATAGTGCAATGGGTGAAGGGTATGAGAGAGATGGGTTGTATGACTTACCGGGGTGAAGAGGATGTTGAGGTTACTGGGCATTGGTTGAGGAAAGTGGAAAGAGTTATAAATCAGATGCAGGTGCCAGAGGAGCTATGGGTGGATTGTGTGACTCAACTATTGGTTGAAAGTGCCCACTCTTGGTGGGAGACCATTAGAGAAAGGAGATCAGGGGAGGTATTGAGATGGAGGGATTTTCGTGAAGAGTTTGAGGAGAGGTATTATTCTTGGGAGCATAAGAGGGAGAAAGAACACGAGTTTTTGGAATTGAAGCAGGGAGATTTGACAGTGCTGGAGTATGAGAGGAGATTTCAGGATTTAGCAGCCTTTGCCTCCATTTACCTTCCCACAGAGCGCCACAGGGTGGAGAGGTTCCGTGATGGACTGAGGCGGGAATTGAGGATGATATTGATAGCCATGCAGTTTCAGTCGGTACGGGAATTGGTAAGTGCTACTCAGGGTATGGAGAGGGTAATAAAGGATATCCCGAGCCAGTGGTCGAGCAAAGTCAGGCAATGGGAGCTAAGAGGAGAGATTTTAAGTTTATAACTGGGAGACCTCCTCTCCTAAAGAAGGGGAAGAGCAGGCCATCATCCGGACCGTTCCAGAGAAGGGGTGGGAGTTTCACCCCAGGAGGAAGCTCAGGAGGATCTAGACAAGTCAGTGGAAGAGGAGCTTGGGGAGGATAGTCTAGACAGGGAGTCAAAACTGCTGGAGGGTCTACAAAGCAAAAGGGACCAATATATCCGTTTTGTCAGAGGTGTGAGCAGCGACACCCGGGAGATTGCTCTGCGATGCCGGGGAGATGTTATATTTGTAGAAGTGAGGGGCATCGATGGAGAGAGTGCCCGCATGTAGGAAGAGGTTGTTACTAGTGTGGGGACACGAGTCACCGGAAGAAGGATTGTCCTCGTAGAACTACCAAGGGAGTCCATGGTCAGAGGATTGAGGTTCAGAGCCAGCAGCAATCGGTGACAGTCAATCGTCCTATCAGGCCTACCCAGTCAGGGACGAGTGCTAGTCATGGAAGGCCCAGAAATCAGGAGGGGAGGACTCAAGGTCGGGTATATCACATGACCTACGAGGATGTGGGAGCTGTACCTGATGTGGTGGCAAGTACTTTACAGTTAGATACAATGCAAGTTTATGCTTTAATTGATCCTGGAGTTAATCATTCCTTTGTATCTTATAGAATTGTGAAAAACTTGCATGTGTTATCTAGTAACTTAGGAGTCGGGGTGACGATTAGTACACCTTTGGGAGAAAATATACATATTGATGATATTTATAGAGGGGTAAAACTATATATTGGAGGATTAGAGTTGAGGGCAGATCTTATGCCGTTAGAGTTATATGATTTTGATGTGATTCTGGGCATGGATTGGTTAAATAAACATAAGGCACAAGTGGATTGTTTCACCCAGACGGTGACAATCCAAGGAATAGGTGATAAAAGAGTAGTGTTTAAAGGGGAAAGAAAAGTAATTCCAAGTTGTGTAATCTCAGTCTTGGTGGTTAGAAAATTACTAAGGAAAGGTTGTTCTACTTGGTTAGCCCATGTAAGAGAGCTGGAGAAGGGTAACATAGATTTGGCTAGTATTCCTGTTGTGAGGGAGTTTCAAGATGTATTCCCAGAAGAGTTGTCTGGATTACCTCCAATTAGAGAAATTGAAGTTTCCATAGAAACTATTCCAGGAGTTTCTCCTATAGCCCAGTCTCCTTATAGGATGGCACCTATGGAATTGGCAGAACTGAAGGTCCAGCTTCAGGAATTGTTAGATAAAGGCTTCATCCGGCCTAGTAACTCACCCTGGGGAGCTCCGGTATTGTTTGTAAAGAAGAAGGATGGCACCCTTCGTTTGTGCATTGATTATCGTCAATTACATAAAGTGACGGTGAAGAACAGGTACCCACTCCCACGAATAGATGAGTTGCTTGATCAGTTAAAGGGTGCTAGGGTATTTTCTAAGATAGATCTGAGATCTGGATATCACTAGTTGAGAATCAAGGAACAAGACATACAAAAGACTGCCTTCCAAACCCGTTATGGGCATTACGAGTTTTCGGTGATGCCTTTTGGGTTAACTAATGCTCCGGCCATGTTTATGGACTTGATGAATTGGGTGTTTCGGCCTTACCTAGATCAATATATGGTTGTATTTATTGATGATATTTTGGTGTATTCAAACTCTCACTTGGAGCATAAACAACATCGAAGGGTTGTGCTACAAACTTTAAGGGAAAATCAATTATATGCAAAGCTGGATAAGTGTGAGTTTTGGCTCAAGGAAGTGGTATTTTTGGGCCATATAATATCCGCAGAAGGAATATTTGTAGATCCAAGAAAAGTTGAGGCCGTGTTAAAATAGGAAAGGCCTACCAACGTGACAGAAATCCGGAGTTTCTTAGGTCTTGCTAGATATTACCGAAGGTTTATTGAAGGATTCTCCACCATAGCATCACCTTTAACTAAGCTGACCCGCAAGGAAGTCCGATTTGTTTGGTCGGAAGAGTGTGAAGCAAGCTTTCAAGAACTGAAGGAGAGGCTCACTTCTGCTCCTGTGTTGGCCCTTCCATCAGGGATAGAAGGGTTTATGGTATATAGTGATGCCTCAAAAAGGGGTCTAGGATGTGTATTGATGCAAAATGGGCGTGTGATTGCTTATGCATCAAGACAGTTAAAGTCGCATGAGGTGAATTACCCGGTTCATGACCTAGAACTTGCAACGATGGTGTTTGCCTTAAGAGTATGGAGACATTATTTATATGGGACGTAAGTTCAAATCTTTACAGACCATAAAACTTTTAAGTATTTGATGTCATAGAAGGAGTTAAACATACGGCAGAGAAGATGGGTAGAGTTAATAAAAGATTACGATTGTGTTATTGACTACCATCCTGGTAAGGCTAATGTAGTAGCCGATGCCTTGAGTAGGAAGGGAAAAACAGTGATGAATGATGTGGAGCTTAAGGAACAAGAAAGTATAGTGGAATTAAAGAAAATGGGCTTGCAGCTAAGTGTAGGGCCCGAAGGATCACTGTTAGCTTAGTTAAAGATCCGATCTGTGCTTCGAGACAGGGTCTTGGTGGCTCAACAAGCAGATGGGAAAGTAAAAGAGATCAAGGAGAGGGTAAACAAGGGTATAAAGACATCATTTCAAATGTTATCCGATGGGCTAATAGCTATGGGTAGGCGAATTTATTTGCCTGAGGATAAGATTTTGAAAGACAAAGTATTAAGAGAAGCTCATAAATCTCGATTTGCTACTCATCCTAGGAGTACAAAGATGTATAGGGATTTAAAGGAAAACTACTGGTGGCCAAATATGAAGAGGGAAATAGCAGAATTTGTGTCAAATTATGGGATCTGTCAACAAGTAAAGATAGAACACCAGAAACCTGCAGGGGAATTACAATCATTATCAATTCTGAAATGGAAATGGGAGGATATTTCTATGGATTTTGTGACGGGAGTACCCAGGGGAAAGAAGGGGAATGATGCCATATAGGTGGTCGTGGATTGACTAACAAAATCTGCTTTGTTTTTGCTAATGAAGATGACTGATTCGGTGGATAAGCTGGCAAAATTGTATGTAAATGAAGTAATCAGACTTCACGGAGTGACGGTTTCAATTATATCAGATCAGGATCCAAGGTTCACATCAAGATTGTGGCCTAGCTTACAACGGGCAATGGGGACAAAGTTGAATCTGAGCATGGCATTTCATCCTCAGACGGATGGTCAATCTGAAAGGACCATCCAAACTCTTGAGGTCCTGTGTGCTGGAGTTTGGAGGGAATTGGGAGCATCTCCTGCCATTGGTGGAGTTTACTTATAATAATAACCATCAAACTACTATTGGTATGGCTCCATATGAAGCATTGTATGGGAGGAAATGTCGGACCCCAATTTGTTGGGAGGAAGTAGGAGAAAGGAAGCTTTTGAGACCTAAGATGGTGCAACTGACAACTGACAAGGTGAGGGTGATCAAAAAGAGAATGAAGGAAGCTCAGGATAGACAAAAAAGCTACGCAGATCACCGAAGAAGGCCGTTGGAATTCCAAGTAGGGGATAAAGTATTTTTGAAGGTGGCTCCTTGGAAAGGCATCATTCGATTTGGAGTAAAAGGAAAATTAGCCCCGAGATATATTGCTGCGAAAGGCCAAGATAGACCCCTCACGGGTATTGCCACAAGTTCCTATGAAGATTAAAGGGGATCTAACCATGAAAACTAAGCCCGTCAAGATCTTAGATCGAGATGAGAAATTGTTGAGGAATAAAAGAGTTCCCTTGGTGAGAGTATTATGGAGAAGCTCTCGAATAGAAGAAGAAACGTGGGAAAGAGAATCTGAGATGAAGGAAAAGTTTTTGCACTTATTCTCTGACATAGGTACGTAACTTGAATTTCGAGGACGAAATTTTTATTAGGAGGGGAGATTGTAAATCCTGAGAAAAAAACCAAAGCTGGATTAAATTAAAGAAAATAAACTAAACTAAAAAGAAGTGGGGGCAAGAATGAATACACTTAAAGAAAATGGGGCCTAAATGCAAATAAGAATAATTATAGAGCATAAATACTCCTATTCTCACCAAAAACAGATCTGCAGCTACGTAAAGAAAGAAAAGAGGGAGTTTTTATATCTATTTTTACAAATCAAGAGAGAAACACCAAAATTTCAAAAAACCCATCCCAAATTGAGGGTTATATGTAAAATAAACCTTGGTGGAAAAGGGATTAACAAGAAAAATTGAACAAGAAGAGAAGAGGGGAGGGTCGGCTGTCATTAGAAAGAAAATGAGGGATTGAAGCCTTGATTCGCATCAAGTAAGATATTATAAACCTGGTCTTATAAGTCATTTCAAGTCGATTATGAATTGATGCCTGGATGTTAATTTATATATTGAGTTCTTAGACTTGAATTGAGGAAAAATTAAGAGTTGTTAAAGTAAAGAACTTCATGTGTTGTGTGTAAATGGAAAGGTTGACGAATCTGGACAGTTTCGTCTCTTGACCTTCAAAGAGATTTTGGGTAGGAGAATGAAGGAATTAGGATCAAGTTACTTCATAGAAATTGTAGTTTTGGATGTTTAATAACTAATTAAATTGGTCTTGCTCAATTTGGAGTCATAGAACTCCAGTTATGGGTCACCAACCGAGACTGGGTCATGACAGACCCTATAGGGTAGTAGGTCTGGTTCATTGATGAGCAATTTTGACTGCCTTAAAGGCAGAACTGGGTTCTTCTCAAAACATAGAACTTGTACCTCATGTCTTACCTTTCCAACATTATAAATTTCACTTAAATCAGAGTTCTATAACTCCATATATAGTTAAAAATCTGAGGAGAGGTCAGACAATAACAGTTCAAAAATGGACAATAACAGTTGGACAGTAACAGTCCAAGTGTTTGTTAATAAGCGATTATGACTACCTTAAAGGCAGAATGTGTTCTTCTAAAAACATAGAACTTGTAGCCTCATGTCTTACCTTTCCAACGCCATAAATTTCGCTTGAATCAAAGTTCTGTAACTCTAGATATAGTTAAAAATCTGAGGAGAGGTCAGACAGTAACAGTTCAAAAATGGACAGTAACAGTTGGACAGTAACAGTCCAAGTGTTTGTTAATAAGCGATTATGACTACCTTAGAGGTAGAACTGGGTTCTTCACAAAACATAGAACTTGTAGCCTCATGTCTTACCTTTCCAACGCCATAAATTTTGCTTGAACTGGAGTTGTATAACTCCAGATATAGTTAAAAATCTGAGGAGGGATCAGACAGTAACAGTTCAAAAATGGACAGTAACAGTTGGACAGTAACAATCCAAGTGTTTGTTAATGAGCGATTATGACTACCTTAGAGGCAGAACTGGGTTCTTCTCAAAACATATAACTTGTAGCCTCATGTCCTACCTTTCTAGCACCATAAATTTTGCTTAAATCGGAGTTCTGTAACTCTAGATATAGTTAAAAATCTGAGGAGAGGTCAGACAATAACAGTTCAAAAATGGACAGTAACAGTTGGATAGTAACAGTCCAAGTGTTTGTTAATAAGCGATTATGACTACCTTAAAGGCAGAACTGGGTTCTTCTCAAAACATAGAACTTGTAGCCTCATGTCTTACCTTTCCAACATTATAAATTTCACTTAAATCAGAGTTCTATAACTCCATATATAGTTAAAAATCTGAGGAGAGGTCATACAATAACAGTTCAAAAATGGACAATAACAGTTGGACAGTAACTGTCCAAGTGTTTGTTAATAAGCGATTATGACTACCTTAGAGGCAGAACTGGGTTCTTCTCAAACATATAACTTGTAGCCTCATGTCCTACCTTTCTAGCACCATAAATTTTGCTTGAATCGGAGTTCTATAACTCCAGATATAGTTAAAAATCTAAGGAGAGGTCAGACAATAACAGTTCAAAAATGGACAGTAACAGTCCAAGTGTTTGTTAATAAGCGATTATGACTACCTTAAAGGCAGAACTGTGTTCTTCTCAAAACATAGAACTTGTAGCCTCATGTCTTACCTTTCCAATGCCATAAATTTCATTTGAATCAAAGTTCTGTAACTCCAGATATAGTTAAAAATCTGAGGAGAGGTCAGACAGTAACAGTTCAAAAATGGACAGAACAGTTGGACAGTAACAGTCCAAGTGTTTGTTAATAAGTGATTATGACTACCTTAAAAGCAGAACTATGTTCTTCTAAAAACATAGAACTTGTAGCCTCATGTCTTACCTTTCCAACGCCATAAATTTCTCTTAAATCGGAGTTCTATAACTCCAGATATAGTTAAAAATCTGAGGAGAGGTCAGACAGTAACAGTTCAAAAATGGACAGTAACAGTTGGACAGTAACAGTCCAAGTGTTTGTTAATAAGCGATTTTGACTACCTTAAAGGCAGAACTAGGTTCTTCTTAAAACATAGAACTTGTAGCCTCATGTCTTACCTTTCCAATGCCATATATTTTGCTTGAATCAGAGTTCTATAACTCCAGATATAGTTAAAAATCTTAGGAGGGGTCAGACAGTAACAGTTCAAAAATGGACAGTAACAGTTGGACAGTAACAGTCCAAGTGTTTGTTAATGAGCGATTATGACTACCTTAGAGGCAGAACTGGGTTCTTCTCAAAACATAGAACTTGTAGCCTCATGTCTTACCTTTCCAAAATTATAAATTTCACTTAAATCAGAGTTCTATAACTCCATATATAGTTAAAAATCTGAGGAGAGGTCATACAATAACAGTTCAAAAATGGACAATAACAGTTGGACAGTAACAGTCCAAGTGTTTGTTAATAAGCGATTATGACTACCTTAGAGGCAGAACTGGGTTCTTCTCAAAACATATAACTTGTAGCCTCATGTCCTACCTTTCTAGCACCATAAATTTTGCTTGAATCGGAGTTCTATAACTCCAGATATAGTTAAAAATCTGAGGAGAGGTCAGACAATAACAGTTCAAAAATGGACAGTAACAGTCCAAGTGTTTGTTAATAAGCGATTATGACTACCTTAAAGGCAGAACTGTGTTCTTCTCAAAACATAGAACTTGTAGCCTCATGTCTTACCTTTCCAATGCCATAAATTTCATTTGAATCAAAGTTCTGTAACTCCAGATATAGTTAAAAATCTGAGGAGAGGTCAGACAGTAACAGTTCAAAAATGGACAGTAACAGTTGGACAGTAACAGTCCAAGTGTTTGTTAATAAGCGATTTTGACTACCTTAAAGGCAGAACTAGGTTCTTCTTAAAACATAGAACTTGTAGCCTCATGTCTTACCTTTCCAATGCCATATATTTTGCTTGAATCAGAGTTCTATAACTCCAGATATAGTTAAAAATCTGAGGAGAGGTCAGACAGTAACAGTTCAAAAATGGACAGTAACAGTTGGACAGTAACAGTCCAAGTGTTTGTTAATAAGCGATTTTGACTACCTTAAAGGCAGAACTAGGTTCTTCTTAAAACATAGAACTTGTAGCCTCATGTCTTACCTTTCCAATGCCATATATTTTGCTTGAATCAGAGTTCTATAACTCCAGATATAGTTAAAAATCTTAGGAGAGGTCAGACAGTAACAGTTCAAAAATGGACAGTAATAGTTGGACAGTAACAGTCCAAGTGTTTGTTAATGAGCGATTATGACTACCTTAGAGGCAGAACTGGATTCTTCTCAAAACATAGAACTTGTAGCCTCATGTCTTACCTTTCCAACGCCATAAATTTCACTTGAATCCAAGTTATGTAACTCTAGATATAGTTAAAAATCTGAGGAGAGGTCAGACAGTAACAGTTCAAAAATGAAAAGTAACAGTTGGACAGTAACAGTCCAAGTGTTTGTTAATAAGCGATTATGACTACCTTAGAGGCAGAACTGAGTTCTTCTTAAAACATAGAACTTGTAGCCTCATGTCTTACCTTTCCAGCACCTTAAATTTCGCTTGAATCGGAGTTCTATAACTCCAAATATAGTTAAAAATCTGAGGAGAGGTGAGACAGTAACAGTTCAAAAACGAGGCAGTAACAGTTGAACAGTGATAGTCCAAATATAAAGAAAGGAATGATAACTAGGATTGGAAAAAGAATGACAGTAATAATGAGTGAAATGAGAAAAACATAAAGTACTAAGAAATGACTGAAAGAAAGACTTATTGATTGTTGATATGGTTATTATAAAACATATCCTTGAGTGAGGAAAATTTATGAGATAAACTTGTGATTTGCAGGTGGGACCACAAACGTGGTGCTACAGCAGCAGTAGGGGAGCACGAGTAGAGCTTCTATTGTAGGTAGATGATTCACACCTATGCTTTCTAGTTAAATTCCATGATTTAATATATTTTTGATGTGAAATGTGAATTACTGAATGCATGTGTATTCAAGGTGAAAAGTTGTTATGTGAATTGCCAAGTGATGAAATTATCACTGACAAATGAAATATGAGAAGTGTGATTTGAGGCATAAACTAGCATACATTGAGTGTATGTTAGCATCCCGGGTAAGGGGATCACCCTGTATTGGCTAGCATACATTTAGTGTATGTTAGGATCCCGAGTAAGGGGATCATCACGAATGGACTAGCATACATTTAGTGTATGTTAGGATCCCGGGTAAGGGGATCTCCACGTATTGGCTAACATACATTCAGTGTATGTTAGGATCCTGGGTAAGGGGATCACCATGTATTGGCCAGCATACATTTAGTGTATGTTAGGATTCCGGGTAAAGGGATCGCCTTATATCGACTCCTATGGGGTGGTGATGATGATACCAGTGAAAGTGGTATCGGTAATGTGATAAGCAAAAGTAATCACGTTGATCTTATAAGGTCTGGAATGAAGGTTGATAGTGGCAGAGGGAACGGTTATTAATAGTTTGAATAAGGAAGAGATTTCAATAAAAAAAAACTAGAAGGGAGAAGTAAATGAAATATGAATACATGTTACCCTGTTGAAATTATTAGATATTCATATTGTTATATTTATTGTGATATTCACCTCGCAATAATATGTATTTTGTTTCAGGATCATCGCATGCACGACAGGAGTAGATCCTAGCTTATGTTCCCTTTTTGAAATCTAGGTTCTAGGGAGTATACCCTTGTATTTTGTAAACATGAAAATGTTTGTATAACTTAATTTGTATAATAAATGTTTAAACTTGATTGGATGAATTTAACGTTGTAGTTTATATAACCATATTTCATGTCTATGTATTTATATTTATTTAAATTATCCATCCATAATGATATTTTTGTTATATAATGCATATCATAAATATTATGGTTGATAGGTATGAGTATAATTGTGGAATTGAAACCCAGGATGATTGGGTCGGGAATTAAGTTATGAAATGCGAACTGTTAGAAGTGTAAACAGGTTACATGTTGGTAACTTGGGACCTTCCGGTATAGGGGGGACTCCGTCGAAATTCCGGTAGATGTTAATACAAAGACTATGAATATGTATATATATATATATAAAATTTAACTACTCTGTTTTTCTATTAACATGAGATTGTGGTTTTATCCTAGAAATGAGGGATGTTACATTGCTAACATTATAATTTGAGCAGATAGTCTTCATGAAAGTTCTGTGAAATTATCTCAGCTTTCCAACAAAACAAGAATTGATGCATTTGGATTTCTATAACTCGAGATATAGGCTGAACAATGAATAGTGTCTAGGCTCATGAGAGATTCTGACTTCTCTGTTATTGCTACAATTTGATCTTGAAAACGGTCCTTTTGAATCTTGGACTCTTTCATGAAAGTTTTAAGCCTATGTCTTAACTTTCTATCCATATAAACCAGACATAACACTACAAGATTTCACAGTTTTACCGACGGCAAAATTCCGTCGGTGTGAAGTGCGTCGGTGATTTTTTTACCGACGGAATACGTCCGTCGGCTTTACCTTCGTCGGTGATTCCTCATTCCGTCGGTATATCCGTCGGAAAAACAAAAAATCATTTACCGACGGTTTTACAGAATGAATGTGCGCGCCAAAAAAAAAAGATTCCCGCTTGAAATATACCGACGGATTTTCATTCCGTCGGTGAAATTGAATTTACCGACGGACAATATCCGTCTATACATCAGTCGGTGAATGTATGAAATACCGACGGCATATGTCCGTCTGTAAATTCGTCGGTACTGGTGGAAGCTACTGTTAAATGGCGACGGATTATTTCCGTCGGTAAGTCTGTCGGTGAAAGTTTAAAATACCGACCGAATTCATCCGTCGGTAAAATCCTTGGTAATAGTTTTTTTCTTAATTTGTTTTTAAAAAATTATTTAGGATATATAATATAAAACTATATAAATTAATTGTTATACAAACCAATTATGCAAATAAAATTTTTATTAAACATAAAAAAAAAACAAAGTTAAATAATATTCATTACAAACTGAATATGTTTCAAGAAAAATAATAAATGAAGTTTTAAAGGTAAATAATGTTGATTACAAATTAATATAAAGATGATGGAGCTTGAGGAGGAGGAGGAGATCCTGGCGGAGGCTGGTGGTTATACAGCCAAAAAGGATTAGGCGCACATGTTCCGCTATTTGACAATTTCATAATCATTTCTTAAAGCTGGTCATAAGCCGCTTTTTGCTTTTCCTGAGCCGCTTCATACTCCGCTTTTTGTTGTGCTTGAGACGCTTTGAATTGCTCAGACTCCGCTCTTTGTTATGCATGAGACGCTTTGAGTTGTGCGTACTCCGCTTGTAGGTTGTCGTATTTCTCGTTGAGTTGCTGCAAAGCCACGAACTCCTTAGATTGGGAGCTCGCTATTGATTGGGAGCTCCCAACGGTTGAAACACTACGGGTCGACCGCAAGTTGTCGGCCGTAGTGTTGGAGAGCCCGTAAACCTGATTTTTATCTGGTCCACCTGACAAGCCAACCTCCATCCACAAATCCGGATCAAATTCCGGATGGGTCAAAGTATCGTCCCCGTATCTCTCCCTCAACCGATTATTATAGGTCTCCTGAAAATAAAATAAAAAAGTAATCATCATATTCAATACAATAAACATAATAACTTACAAAATAAAATGGTTGAACAAACATACCACGAAATGCTGAGCACGGTTATCAACGAACTGTTGCGCCCCCTTCTGGCGGTCTTGACTCCGCACGTGCGTCTCCACAAACAGCTCCATCGGACTCGGCTCACGTCCAAGAGACGCAGCCTATAATGAAAAAAGATATATTAACAACAACTGAATTTAACGATATATTTCATTTAAATTAATCTTACCATCCGTTTCGCATGTGCAGCAAACGGAACGGAGCCGCCAGTGTGAGTTGTCACCCCGCCATGAATTGGCCGATTCCGGTTGCCAGCACCGGACTGTGAGAGTCGTGTGAACTGCTCAGACGTCAAGTACTCAAGATAGTGCGGCCATATATCTTCCGGGATGTATATCGGTTTGAAATCCCTCCAAACCGCAACATCGTTCCAGCCTTGGAAACCCCTATCCCTCGCGGTTTTTTTTGCCTTTTTCTGTGCTTCATACAAAAAATCACGCAACCTGCTTCACGCAACCAAAAATTACATTTCGAAATATAATTTTTTGTCTAAAAAAAATCCTGTATTGTTTTCGGTCTTACCTAGTTGCCGCGTGATTTTCCCACACCCTCCTCACAACAGTGTTATGCTCAATGTCCCAGCAAAATTTGTGCTTTGTATAAATAAACAAGTTTAAATAAAAATAATAATTTATTTACAATTATATTAATAAGCTGAAAATTATAAATTAATACCAACCTCAAACCTATTAAACCATGCATTGATTTGAGGCATCCATTCAGGATGCTTGGATATCTGACTCCATTGAAACAATGGAATCTCCATCGACGATTTAAACGCCGATGATATTACTCGGGCAACTTCAATGTTTGTGAACCTGAAAATAAATGAAATACATTCAATAGTGATTACTTCATAAATTATGTTGTAATTTTTTTTAAAAAAAACTAAAACCTTAACAAACTTACATTGAAAGGTCGTCCTTCCACTGTGCCTCGTACTTGCGGGTAAATTGATTCCGCTGTGAAGTACCGCTGGAAGAGGCAGCATCGGTTGACGGCGCAGGTGGTGTAGGTGCCTCTTCTTGAGAGGCACCTAAGGAAATATCATCCTCGCTGCTAGACGAACTAGCTGCAACCGCACCTGAGCGACCAACTCTGGTTTTCGTTCTACGCATCTACACAATTTGATACAAATAATTATATAATTAAATTCAAATGTAAAAAAAAAATTCGACAGCACCTCCCCTATACCGGATACTACCCAAATCCACAAACCTGCACATATTAACAATAGCCACAACCAATTTACCCAATCTATACTAATTATTCCAACATATTCAATTACTAATTCTAAGGTAAATTCAACATTAAGAATTACAATTCAAGTAATTATTCAATAATTATGCCAATACAACAAAACAATAAATTAAAAAAAAAACTCTAGAATAACAATCAAAATAAATGGAAAAAATTAAACACAAAGCATGCAATAATAGAGTAAAACTAATAATTATTCCAACATATTCAATTACTAATTCTACGGTAAATTCAACATTAACAATTACAATTCAAGTAATTATTCAATAATTATGCCAATACAACAAAACAATAAATTAAAAAAAAACTCTAAAATAACAATCAAAATAAATGGAACAAATTAAACACAAATCATGCAATAATAAAGTAAAATTAATAATTATTCCAACATATTCAATTACTAATTCTATGGTAAATTCAACATTAACAATAAAAATTCAACAAATTAACTAATAATAATTATGTCAATACAACAATAAAAAATATTCAAAAAATTCAAAAAAAAAACTATATACTTTAGCAATGAATTATGCAAAAAAAACTATAGACTTTATCTACATTACAAAAAATACACCAAAACAAAAAAAAATAACCAAAAAAATAGCAAAAAAAAAACTATTAAAGTAAAATGAAATAGAGAAAACACTAACCTTTTAAACTGATGAAGATGATAAAGAAAACTTGCTAGAGATTGGAGGTGAAAGCTTTGAAGAATGGAGAGGAAAAAAATCAAAAGCTTAAGGTGAGAAATGAAGGAGAAGAAAAAATGAACTGAACGGGCGGTCACTTGAACTTATATGGCAATTTTACCGACGGCTTCACCGACGGATATAAAATTAATTATTATTTTAATTTATTCCGTTGGTGATGTGTTAAAAATCCGTCGGCAACTTTTGAATTTCGCACCAAAATTTTTAATGACCCTCCATATTTTTCGCGGTCCGTCGGTAATGTTACGCGGTCAGAGGCGCATTTAATGCGCAACCCTTTGAAATTCGCGCAGTCCGTCGGTAATGTTGTCGGTAAAATTGATCCGCCGACAACTTACCGACGTATTTAAATTCGTCGGTGTATCCGTCGGAGATTTGGTGGCATTTCAAGTAATTATTTTCGAACTCTCTGTGAAACACCGACGGAGTTAAGGCCGTCGGTGTGGCCGTCGGTAATCTGATGGCATTTCAAGTAATTATTTTCGAACTCTCTGTGAAACACCGACGGACTAATTTCGTCGGAGTGGCCGTCGGTGATGTGATGGCATTTCAAGTAATTATTTTCGAACTCTCTGTGAAACACCGACGAAGTTAAGGCCGTCGGTGTGGCCGTCGGTAATCTGATGGCATTTCAAGTAATTATTTTCGAACTCTCTATGAAACACCGACGGACTAATTTCGTCGGAGTGGCCGTCGGTGATGTGATGGCATTTCAAGTAATTATTTTTGAACTCTCTGTGAAACACCGACGGACTAATTCCGTCGGTGTGGCCGTTGGTGATCTGATGGCATTTCAAGTAATTATTTTCGAACTCTCTGTGAAATGCCGACGGACTTAAGGCCGTCGGTGATCTGGTGGCATTTCAAGTAATTATTTCATGTCACAATATATATCATCCATCATAATTGTGGCATTTCAATTAATTATTTCAAGTAATAAATATTTTGTGTTTCAAAATATATATATCATTCATAATCTAAATTACATGAAAAAAGGGATTTTACATAGGGCTTCATTTTGGTAGTTAGTCAGAATTTTCTTCTTCTTCATCATCAATTGAATTGTCATCACCTTCATCGCAATCTTCAATATGAATATCATCTTCTTCATCGATATTTGGTTGTCCGCTAGAGCTCAAAACAAAATTTAACTCCTCTGCGTCAACATCAACAAGACTATCATCGAAAACACGAAAATTTGAATTTTCTTCCAATTCAATCGAAGGAGCAACTCGATATGGTTCAACCACCTCACTAACTTGAAAGACTTCATCTCGCACACTTGTGTCTTCGTTCTCATCCTGAACAACCTCGACACGACCCCGGGGTTTCGTTTTTAAAACGGACAACCAATCCACTCTTGATCGATCCTTTCTAAATGAAGGGGTGTATGTGTAATAAACTTGTTGACATTGCTTTGCGAAAACAAAGACATCGTTTATGTTGCGGAGTCTAGCTTTTGAGTTGATTTCGACCAGACCATAGTGTGGATCAACTCTGATTCCTTTGTCAGTCGTGTCATACCAATAGCATTTGAATAAAAACACTATATTCTTCTCGTTATGATATTGCAGTTCGACGACCTCTTCTAATCTACCATAGTAGTCAACTTCTAACTCACTACTAGTGGATCCCTTAACACAAACACCGTTGTTGTATGTCTTTCTTCCTTGCCCGTATTCTTCAGTATGGAAAACATATCCATTGACAAAATACCCATTGTAGTACTTATATTTTCTTTCAGGCCCCAGGCTTAGTGAAGACAATGACTTAGGTGCACTCCTTCCCATTTGATAAACCTTGCATGTAATGTAAATCAATAAACAGTAAGTGAACGAGAATCTCGTAATGACATGCATACGTACAGTAATTTTGCAAGTTAGAATGAGTTTGTGATAGTGTTTACATGTGTTCTGAACCACGTGGCAAACTGCTCATCTTGTAATTGAAAGATCTGGGATTCAGTCAGCTGTGAGTTATTGGAGAGCAAATATTGACGATGTTGCCTGCAAGTGATAATGAGTGTATGATATTACAATATATAATTAACAGTATATTACTAACAAAGTTTAATTAGTATAAACTTACTGAATAAAAGGTATCAGCTCATCACAGTTAAATAGAACATAGTTGTGTGCTTGTTTGAACTCTATTTCCGACAAATATCTTCCTCTTACGGCATTTTTAGGTGTGGGTCGTCCAGTATTGGAGAATATTGACAAGTTCCCACTGGAAGGCACTTCACCTCCATCATCATGCCGTGGAACGCGATTGATTCTCGTTCTCAGATGAGGTTCGAAATAGTACGAGATAAATGTTGAGATCTCCTCAACAATATAGGCCTCACATATCAAAGCCTCAACATGCGTCTTGTTCTTAACCTTTTTCTTGAGATTAAACAAGTACCTGCATTGAAATATTAATCAAGTATTTTCAATTAACAAAAACATATAAAATACTTTTATATATGAATTACATTGCAACTGTAATATCTAACCGTTCGAATGGGTACATCCATCTATATTGGACCGGTCCTCCAGCTTTTGCCTCGAACGGTAGATGTATAGGGAGATGCTTCATTGAGTCAAAAAATGATGGAGGGAATATCATCTCAAGTTTGCATAGTGTCTCCACGATATTCGTTTCAAGCCTCTCAATGTGATCAACATTCAACTTGCTGGAGCATATATCTCTGAAGAAATGACTAATCTCCGTGAGTGCATCCCATATTCCCTTTGGCAACAAATCACGAAAAGCTAATGGGATGAGTGTTTGCATAAACACGTGGCAGTCATGACTCTTCATTCCATACAATCTGCAGTCCTCTATATTAACCAGCCTTGATATGTTCGATGCATGTCCATCCAGAAAACGCAGACTCTTAAGCCATTTGTAGACTAGCAGTTGTGCGTTTTTCTCTAACACGAAGCTTGCTCTTGGTTTTGCGACCTGTGACTCATCATAAACCAACTCCATATTTTTTCGGTTACAGTATAAAGCTATATCCAATCTAGCCTTGATGTTGTCCTTTGTCTTCCCCTTCACATCCATGACGGTGTTGAAAATATTCTCAAACATGTTCTTTTCGATGTGCATGACGTCAAGGTTATGGCGAAGCAGATTGGTCTTCCAATAAGGAAGCTCAAAAAAGATACTTCGCTTTACCCAATTATGGGTCAAACCAAAACCAGGAAACTTTTGCTTTCCTGATTGAAGGCCAAACACAATGTCACCGTACTCTGAGACAACATCATGCAATTCTTCACCAGAAAGACGGGGGGATGCAACATCTTTTTCAACTCTGCCAACAAAGAAATCTTTTCTGTTCTTTCTGTAACTGTGATGAAGTGGCAAGAAGCGACGGTGACAGTCAAAAAAAGAAGCTTTACCTCCATTTGCTAGCGTGAATGCCTTGTTGTTTTCCATGCAGTATGGACATGCGAGTTTCCCATGCGTGCTCCAACCAGAAAGCATTCCATAAGCTAGAAAATCATTGATAGTCCACATCAATGCCGCCCTTATAAGGAAATTTTATTTCCTCGATATATCATAAGTCAGAGCTCCGGAGGACCACAACTGCGCCAACTCATCAATCAACGGTCGAAGACAAACATCTATATTCCGCCCCGGGCTTCTTGGACCGGGTATGACAGTAGATAAAAACATGAACTTCGGCCTCATACACATTCCCGGTGGCAAGTTATAAACTGTGAGTATGACCGGCCAACAAAAATAAGGAGCAGCAAATGACCTAAATGGGTTGAATCCGTCTGTACACAACCCAAGACGCATATTCCTTGATTCAGCTGAAAAGTGAGGATGAACACTGTTAAAGCGTTTCCACACTTCGCCATCAGAAGGATGAACCATCACTCCTTCAACCGCATGGTGTGCTTGGTGCCATGTCATGTGCTCAGCAGTCCTTGGTGACATGAATAACCTCTGCAGTCTAGGTGTGATCGGGAAGTATCTAAGTTTTTTATATGCCACTAGAGTCTTTCCCCTGCCAGTTCTAAGTTTGTAACGGGAATGCCCGCATGTCATGCACTCGGTCATCTCAGCATTTTCAAGGTAGTATAACATGCAGAAGTTAGGGCACATGTCAATTTTCTGGTATCCTAAACCGAGGGGTTTCATCATGGACTTCGCAGTATAGAAGTTCTCTTTCAGCCTGTTCTCTTCAGGTAAAATGCTTCTTGTCCATTCAATAATCTTGTCATACCCGGCCTCACTCAACCCGTGATCTGACTTGATGGTGAACACCTGTGCTACGGCCGATAATTTACTGTGGTTCGTGCAGCCATCCCATAATGGTTCGTCAGAATCTTTCAACAAATCAAAAAACCTAGCTGCATCTACATTAGGTTCTTCTTCTACGATTGGACATTGACTGCCATTACCTTGATTCATTCTCATTGCATCCATAACCATATTTCTGTAAGGATTAGTGTTGTCATTTGCCGCTTCATGCACGTTCCTAGCACTAGAAGTAGACCCAACCACCGTTTCTTCCATTCTCCTCTCACTCTCGCTAACAAATACTTCTCCATGTGCATACCAACACTGGTAATTCTCCATAAACCCTTTGTGTAGAAGATGCATCATTACAACATCTGGATGCAGATACTTTTTATTTTCACACTTCCTGCATGGACACCTAATACCCCGCCTCCAGTAAAATTTCTGGGAATAGATGTTACGAAATTAATAAAACCCTGAACCCCATTACAATAATCCATCCTCCGCAATCCTTGGGGTGAATCTCGATACATCCATGAACGATCATCCATGACTTATATCGAACCTCTATAAAATTATGATGACATCATGTATTAATTAACTAAGTTAGGTAAATAAACTTGTACAAATATTACTTTAACTCGAGATTATCCAACAAACCAATCACAACTTCTCATAAATATTAAATATTCATTATCATTTATCAACATCCATACGAATTAAAAAATATAAATTTAGAGAAATTACCACTCCGCAATACCATTGATAAAACTTTAAACGGGCCCATTAAGCAAGCTATTAATTATTTCAAAATAGCACATTTAATTTGGTAATTCCATAAAGAAATAACAATTTACAAATAAATACAATCTTACAAAATCTAAAACAAACCATAACAGGTACAAAATTATACATTCATATACTACAAGTTTGTTTGAGAAATAACAATAAAACATGTACATCTACTAACAAAATACATATACTAAAAAAACAATAAAATTGACATTTAATTAAATGTTAAAATTTAAAAAGATATAATTACTTACAAAAATTGATAAAATCCATCGGTAAATCAGAACACGCGCGGATGCTCTGACCACAAAACTTCAAGAAATATAACTTGTTGTGCTTATATGAGGAAGATTTTTTTTTTGGGGGGGGAGGGGGGGCTGGTTGTTTGCAAATTGGGAGAGTTGGGATGAGGAAGAAGAAAGAGAAATAGGGGATGAGAGGGTCGGCAGAGCTGTCATATATTAACTTTTTCCGACGGTTTTACCGACGGACACTCCGTCGGTTATTACGCCGTGATTCTGACGGAAACATAGACATGTCACCATACGGATCTGCCATTTCAAATCCCTCGGTGAGTCCGTCGGCAATTTAAACGGCAAACCGGTCACATCACTTTACAGGCAGTCGTTTTTGAATCCGTCGGTGATTCCGTCGGAAAAAAAAAACCGCCAAAACCTCCACGTCAGCAACCCGCCTTTTTTTAAATTCGGAAACTTTTCCGTCCGTAATTCAGTCGGTAAATACCGATGGAAATTTTCCGTCTGTATTTACAGACTGAATTACGGACGGAAAAGTTTTTGTCGGTTTTTACGGACTGAATTACGGACGGAAAGTGGTCGTCGGTAATTTCGACCTCAAAATACCGATAGAAAATATTCCGTCGGTAAATCCGTTGGTATTTAGCGAATTTCTGGTAGTGTAAATCCAAGTTCTACAACTCCAGTTATTATCCAATAACCGAATGGTGTTCTAATTTGAATTCAACCAGCATCTCTTTTCTAAACTTAGCCCTCTCTTTGTCTTCTCAATTTCAGTGGTTAAACTCATCAATCAATCCTTTGATTTATGTGATAGGCCTGCATTTAAAATGAATATTTATCATAAATTAAAGGTATTTATATTATCAAACTTGTTATTATAAAACATGCTCTAGTTAAGGAGTTATTGATACTTCAAGTGCAAAATGATGATATAAAACCTTGATAAAAATGCACGTTTAAGTACTAATCAATGTTTGAGTGATTGTAAGATACAATTGATGACAATGTTTACTTCCATCTAATGGAGGTCATGTAGGTTTTCAAAAATAGAAAAAGAAAAGTGAATTCAAAGTTATGTTTTTGACAACAAGTTTTGGCATGATGACACTATATGTATTAAAGCAACATGTCCTCTTATTAAAGTTCTTCGATTAGTTGATTCAGAAGAGAAACCAATTATAAGCTATATATATGAAGCAATGGATCAAGCAAAAAAAAGATATAAGTGAATTTTGGTTTTTTGAAAAAAAGGTACTGATTATCTATCTTGCTAATTATTTATTTACTACTATCAATTGATACATAATGTTTATTTCACTTTTATATTATTTAATTTAATGTTGATAATATTCTTATTTTTATTTTGTAGTTATATACCTATATGGAATATTATTGATGCAAGATGACAACTCCAACTTCACAGACCTTTACATGCAACATCTTATTATTTGAATCCTTATTATCATTATAATCCTAATTTTAAAATTAATGCCAACATTAAAATTGGATTATATCAATGTTTAGAAAGGATGGTGCCTGATGCAAGTAAAAGGTGTAAAATTAACTTACAACTTAATTCATTCAATGATGCAAAGGGTTGTTTGGTATTGAGGCTGCCAAGATAGCAAGGGATAAAAAGACTCCAGCTAAATGGTTGGATTCTTATGGTGATTAATGTCCAGAGCTACAAAAATTTGCAATTCGAGTTCTAAGCTTGACTTGTAGTTTATCTGGATGTGAGTGAAACTGGAGTGCATTTGAGATGATAAGTTTTTTATTAATTTTAATTTTTTTATATTTGATAAAAATCTTATATGTTATCAATTTGAATTGCTTACATGGGTTCATACGAAACAAAGAAATCATTAGCACTAGAAAAAAAATGAATGACTTGGTATTTGTAATGTGCAATTTGAAATTGAATGATAACCAATTCAAAAGCCAAGTTAATGATTTTGGTGAAGTTTTAGATGATCTCTCATATGATGATGATTGGATAACCAAAGAAGAGAAACATGATGGTTCATCAAACTTTGATTTGCTTGATGTCATTAATAGTGCAACACGAAGGAAAAATGGTAAAGAAGATGAAAGTGATGATGAAGAAAATTTTAATGATGCTAAAATGGAGTGTCATGGAATTGAAAATAATTTAGAGATTCAGAATGATGTCAATCCAGATCATTCAAGGAGCTTGGAGTTAAATATTGTTGACAATATTGGTGTTGGTGTTGGTACTAGTAGTAGCACTAATGTTCACAATATTGATGCTAGTACTAGTAGTAGCAGTAATAATCTTTTAGATAGTAATGATTTTGATGAATATTTAGGAATAACGAGGAAGATAAAAGCAATGAGGCTGTGTTTAGTTTACACGACACATCAACAAATTGTTTGCTTTAGGTTTGTTAATTTTTAGTTAATGAATTCTATGGACATAATTGTATTATATTGTTTTAAGTTATTTAAACCATATATGAATTTTTATTTGAATTATGTATTTTATGGTGTTTGGACATTTGTATTGTTTATTTCACTTTTATTTTAATTGTTTTATATAACTATTTGACTGAAATTGTCAATATATAGTTAGTTAAAATATTTTACTTGTGATTTTATGATTTTACGATTTAAATTTACAATCTGAGTTTATATTGTATATTTCGTGTAGTGTCAAAAAAATATTTTTGACAACCTTGAAATCATTTTTTATTTTTCAGCCAGCCTTGCCAATATGGAAAAGAAGACCATGAAAACAAAGCCTGGAATTGTTTTGGCAAAATTATATTGGAAAGCAAAGAATCAATGAAGGTAGAAAATCTCGATTCGTAAGCAGAATATAAGTGAGCTAATTGCAAGAGATGCATGAAAGGCATTTCAGGCATGGCCATCCTTTTTTTTTTTTTGGAAAGTCGATAACAGAGTCCTTTTCTTTGCAATAGGAGAAGGGACGTCCTCCAAATCTGGTTATGCGTGACTTCAGTACAACTATTGATTTTAAGAGCACATCATGCGTGGTAGGGCTGAAATGCAGGGTATAGAAAAGTGATACAACACCTGGGAAAGAGTATGAGAGATCATCTTATTTTTGGCATCATAGCAAGGTTGTTCCTTCCAAGCACAATATAGTTTTTTTTTGTCTTAACAGCAGAAATGCCTTTGGGTTAATTACACTACGCCATTATACAGTTTTACCGATGGATTAATTCCATCGGTATAAGGAACACAACCGTCAGTAAAATAATTACCGATGGTATCGCCGATGAAACAAATCCGTCGGAGTCATGAGCGTCGGTAATTCTGATTCCGTCGCCATTTCTGTCGGTAATAAAAAAACAACATTACCGACGAACTGTCCGATGGACATACAGACGGATAAGCGCGCCAAAAAAAAATTCCTGCCACCAAGTTACCGACGGAATATTCCGTCTGTAAAATTCAACGGTAATTCCGTCGGTTATACCGTCGGTAATTGTGGCACAGGCCCATAATTTTTTTCCAACTCTCTGTGAAATACCGACGGCACTATTCCGTCGGTGATTTCCGTCGGTGATTGGCGTCGGTGATTCCGTCGGTAATTGTGGCACAGGCCCGTAATTTTTTTCCAAATCTCTGTGAAATACCGACGGCACTATTCCGTTGGTGATTTTCATCGGTGATTGCCGTCGGTAATTGTGGCACAGGCCTGTAATTTTTTTCCAACTCTCTGTGAAATACCGACGGCACTATTCCGTCGGTGATTGTCGTCGGTGATTCCGTCGGCAATTGTGGCACGGCCATAGATATTTTAAACGATACTACAATACTCTCGGTATAAATTTAAAATATTTAAAAAAAAATTATTTATTAACAATTAAAAAACTTATAACCAAATAAATTTTCATTAGACATTAAAAAAGTAAAATTAATGTTAAATAATATTCATCGAAATATTCATTACAAATTTAATGTTTAAAAAAAACAAAATTAAACTAATTAAAATAGCGGCGGAGCTGGAGGAGGAGGAGGCTGGTTGTTGCCGGGATCGTACGGCCAAAAAGAAGCAACACATGGATCATCACCCATCTTTGATCTAATCTCCATGACCATTTGATGGAGCTGAGCATAATCCGTCGAGAGGCGTTCATATTGTTGTTTTAGGGGTAAAAACTCCTCTGACTAGGTGCTCGATACTGATGGAGAGCTCCCAACGGTTGAGACACTACGGGCCGACCGTAATTTATCAGCCGTCGTGTTGGAGAGCCAGTAGACCCGATTTTTATCGGGTCCACCAGACGATCCGACCTCCATCCACAAATCCAGATCAAAATCTGGTTGGGTCAAAGGATCGTCCCCATATCTCTCTCTCAACCGGCTATTATAGGTCTCTTGAATTTTATTTTTTTAAATCATCATATTCAATTCAAGAAAATAATAACTTACAAAATAATTTGATTAATCAAACATACCACAAAATACTGAGCACGGTTGTCCACGTACTGCTGCACCCCCTTTTGGCGGTCTTGACTCCGCACGTGCGTCTCTACAAATAGCTCCATTGGACTCGGCTCACGTCCAAGAGACGTAGCCTGTAAGGAAAAAAAACGATTGCAAGTGAAATATATTTATAAGCAACAACAAATTAATTAACAATATATTTCATTTAAAATAATCTTACCATCCGCTTCGCATGTGCGCTAAACAGGACGGAGCCGCCGGTGTGCGTGGTCACCGAACCATGAATTTCCCGGTTCCGGTTGACGGCTCCGGATTGTGAGCGCCGTGTGAACCGCTTAGACATCACGTGCTCAATATATGCCGCCCATATATCTCCCGAGATGAATGGTGGTTTAAATTCCCGCCAAACTGCCACCTCATTCCAGCCTTCAAGACTGTTGTCCCTCGCATATCTTTTCGCCTTTTTTTGAGTGTCGTACCAAAAATCACGCAACCTACATCCATAGCAACTAATTAGAATTTAGAACATACAATTATAAATCAAAAATAAATATTATTTTCTATTTTACCTAGTTGCCGCGTGATTCGCCCATACTCTCCTGACAACATTGTTGTCCGTGCTATCCCACTCAAATTTATTCTGTATATATAAATAATTCATTGAAAATAAAAAGAGTACAAGATATAAAATTACAAAAATTATTTATTAAAAATAAACTGAAAATTAAAAATTAACACCTACCTGAAATCGCCGAAACTAGGCATCGATATTAGGTCTCCACTCAGGATGTCTGGAGACCTGACTCCATTGAAACAATGGAATCTCCATCGACGATTTCATCGCCAATGTAATTGTCCTGGCAGCCTCAATGTTTGTGAACCTGAAATTAAATAAAAATTAATTAATTATTTGTTCATAAATTATATTATAAGTATTAAAAAAGAAAACTAAAACCTAAACAAACTTACATTGAGAGGTCATCTTTCCATTGTGCCTGGTACTTGCGGGTGAATTGACCCCGCTGTGAAGGCACGCCGCTCCTGCGCTGTGAAACTGCGGTAGAAGAGGAAGCATCACACGGTGGCGCAGATGCATCGTCGTGATCAGCACCTAAGGAGATGTCCTCCTCGCTACTAGAAGAACTATGTGCAACCATCTGCTGACGACGTGTTGTAGATTTCATTTGACGCATCTACAGAAATGTATATGAATTATTACATAATTAACTATAATTATTTTAAAAAAAAATCAGCAGCACCTCCTTTATACTAGAGACTACCCACAGTTTTCAAACCTGCAATATTTACAATAACCACAATCCATATAATCTCCATCAACATCATATATACAACCTAATATCATTAGGAATTCAATCATTAATAAAAATTCGGCAACACCTCCCCTATATTGAAGACTATCCACAGTTTTCAAACCTACAATCTTTACAATAACCACAATCCATATAATCTTCATCAACATCATATATACAACCTAATATCTATACCAATTCAACAATAACAATTATTCAAATAAAAACAATAATATCCTAAAATGAATATAAACTAATTAAATTTAATTCTATATTTCAATTCACATTTATAACATAAATTCAACAATAACAATTATTCAAATAAAAACAATAATATCCTAAAATTAATATAAACTAATTAAATTTAATTCTATATTTGAATAACAATAAACAAAACATCCTAAATACAAAACAAACAATACACAAAACAAAAAAAACAATACATTAATTCAAAATAAATTTTGGAATAAAAAATGCTTACCTTAATAGTGTTGATTTTTAGATTTTATCTATAAAAATACACAAAATAAAGAACACCAAAAAAAATAATGATAATTAAAATAAAAAAATACAAAGATAAAGAAAAACATGACATACCTTTTAATATGTTGCAAACTACCACCAAAACAATCAAATCTTTTCCAAAACTTAAACTAAAAACTGAGAGGAGAAGAAATAAAGATGAGAGCCAAGAGAAAAAATGAACCAAATAGGGGGGAGGGGGGGTTTTTATATGCCAATATTTCCGTTGGAATTACTGACGGAACATTAATTGTTGTCGGTGGCATTTATTTTCGTCGGTAATTCCGAAGGGAAATAAATTGAAATACGCACCAAAATTTTCAAAACTGCCGCCTTTTGTTTTTATCCGTCGGTAATTCCGTCGGGAATTACCAACGGCCTACAATTCCGTCGATAATAGTGCGCCTCTGACAGCGTGCGCTTTGGGACGTGTGATTTCTGACACCATTCCGTCGGTAATTTCCGTCGGTAATAGACGTCGGTGATTCCGTCGGCAATTGTGGCACAAACCCATAATTTTTTCCCAACTCTCTATGAGATACTGACGGAATAGTTCCGTCGGTGATGCCGTCGGTAATTGTGGCACAAGCCTGTAATTTTTTTCCAACTCTCTATGAAATACCGACAGAACTATTCCGTCGGTGAGTTTCGTCGGTAAAACAATCAATATTTATACGGCTTCTACATGAATTTTCTTCTATCCTCCTGCACACTTAGATCACACACAGCACAATAACAGGAGCTGACAATTAAAAAAGAATAAATATTTCATGTTCCAAAATATTACGTTATAAAAATAAGGTTTTACAACATGTTTAGTCAGAATTTTCATCTTCGTCCTCAATTGAATTGTTATCATCCGCTTCATCACGCTCTTCAATGTGGTTATCATCTTCTTCATCGACATTTTGTACTGCACTAGTAGAGCTCAAAACGGCATTCATCTCCTCTGCGTCAACATCAACAAGACTATCATCGAAAACACAAAAATTCAAATTTTCTTCTAAGTCAATCGAAGGAGCAACTCGGTATGGTTCAACCAACTCACTAGCTTGAAAGACTTCATCTATCACACTTGTGTCTTCGTTCTCATCCTGAACAACCTCGACACGACCCCTGGGTTTTGTTTTTAAAACGGATAACCAATCAACTCTTGATCGGTCCCTTCTAAAGGAAGGGGTGTATGTGTAATAAACTTGTTGGCATTGCTTTGCAAAAACAAAGACGTCGTTTACATTGCGGTGTCTAGCTTTTGAGTTGATTTCAACGAGACCATAGTGAGGATCTACTCTGATTCCTCTGTCAGTTGTGTCATACCAATAGCATTTGAATAAAAACACTCTATTCTGCTCGCTATGATATTGCAGTTCCATGACCTTTTCCAATCTACCATAGTAGTCAACTTTAAACTCACTAGAAGTCGATCCTTTAATACAAACACCGCTGTTATATGTCTTTCTTCCATGCCCATATTCTTCAGTATGAAAGATATATACATTAACAAAATACCCATTATAGCACTTGACTTTTCTTTCAAGGCCCATGCTTAGTAAAGACAGTGAAATAGTAGCACTAACTCCCATTTGATAAACTTTGTATAATAAATACAACAATAATCAATAAACAGATATTATGTAATATATATTTACGTACAGTGAATTACATTGCAAGAGATTATGAGTTTGTGATAGGACTTACATGTGTTCTAAACCATGTGGCAAATTGTTCATCTTGTAATTGAAAGATCTGGGATTCGGTCAGCTGTGAGTTATTGGACAGTAAGTATCGTCGATGTTGCCTGCAAGGTTGTTTCAAATTATATGAGTTTATGGTATCACAAAACATAAATAATACACTCTTGACAAAGTTTATGTCGAACATCTACTTACTTAATAAAAGATCTCAGCTCATCACAGTTAAATAGGATATAATTGTGTGCTTGTCTGAACTCTATTTCAGACAAATATCTTCCCCTCACAGCATTTTTAGGTGTGGGTCGTCTAGGATTAGAGAATATTGACAAGTTCCCACTTGAAGGCACTTCACCACCATCATCATGCCGTGGAACACGGTTGATCCTCGTTCTCAAATGAGGTTCGAAATAGTATGAGATAAATATTGAGATCTCCTCAACAATATAGGCCTCACATATTGACGCCTCAACATGCGCCTTGTTGTTAACCTTTTTTTAAGATTGAACAAGTACCTGTATATATATATATATATAATTAATAAAAAATTATAAATAAAAAAAATAAAAAAAACATTTAATTATGAATTACATAGCAACTGTAATATCTAACCTCTCGAATGGATACATCCATCTGTATTGGATCGGTCCTCCAACTTTTACCTCAAACGGTAAATGTACGGGTAGATGCTCCATTGAGTCAAAAAATGATGGAGGGAATATCATCTCAAGTTTGCATATTGTCTCCACGATATTCGTTTCAAGCCTCTCAATGTGATCAACATTCAACTTGCTTGAGCATATATCTCTGAAGAAATGACTAATCTCCGTTAGTGCATCCCATATCCCCTTTGGCAACAAATCACGAAAAGCTAATGGGATGAGTGTTTGCATAAACACATGGCAGTCATGACTCTTCATTCCATATAATCTGCATTCCTCGGTATTAACCAGCCTTGATATGTTCGAGGCATGTCCATCAGGAAAACACAGACTCTTAAGCCATTTGTAGACTAGTAGTTGTGCGTTTTTCTCTAACACGAAGCTTGCTCTTGGTTTTGCGACCCGTGACCCATCACAAACCAACTCTATATTTTTACGGTTACAAAACAACGCTACATCCAATCTAGCCTTGATGTTGTCCTTTGTCTTCCCCTTCACATCCATGACGGTGTTGAAAATGTTCTCAAACACGTTCTTTTCAATGTGCATGACGTCAAGGTTATGACGGAGAAGATTGGTCTTCCAATAAGGAAGCTCCCAAAATATACTTCGCTTCACCTAGTTATGGGTCAAACCAAAACCAGGAAACTTCTGCTTCCCTGATTGGAGACCAAACACAATGTCACCATACTCTGAAACAACATCAAGCAATTCTTGACCGGAAAGACGTAGGGGTGCAACATCCTTTTCAACTCTGCCAACAAAGAAATCCTTTATGTTCTTTCTGTACCTGTGATTCGGCGGCAAGAAGCGACAGTAACAGTCAAAAAAAGAAGCTTTACCCCCGTTTGTTAGCGTGAATGCCTTGTTGTTCTCCATACAATATGGACATGCTAGCTTTCCATGCGTGCTCCAACCAGAAACCATTCCATAAGTTGGGAAATCATTGATAATCCACATCAAAGCTGCTCTCATAACAAAATTATGTTTCCTTGAGATATCATAAGTCAAAGCTCTAGAGGACCACAATTGCGTCAACTCATCAATCAACGGACGAAGACAAACATCTATATTCCGAACCGGACTGCTCGGACCTGGTATGACCATAGATAGAAACATGAACTCCGGCCTCATACACATCCCCGATGGCAAGTTATAAACTGTCAGTATGACCGGCCAACAAGAATAAGGAGCAGCAAATGACCCGAATGGGTTGAATCCGTCTGTACATAACCCAAGACGCACGTTCCTTGATTCAGCTGAAAAGTGAGGATGCACACTGTTAAAGTGTTTCCAGGCTTCATCGTCAGAAGGATGCACCATCACTCCATCAACCGCATGATGTGATTGGTGCCATGTCATGTGCTCAGCAGTCCTTGGTGACATGAATAACCTCTGCAGTCTAGGTGTGATTGGGAAGTATCTAAGTGTTTTATATGCCACGAGAGTCTTTACTCTTCCAGTTCTGGGTTTGTAACGGGAATGCCCACATGTTATGCACTCGGTTAGCTCAGCATTTTCAAGGTAGTATAACATGCAGAAGTTAGGGCACATGTCAATTTTCTGGTATCCTAAACCGAGGGGTTTCATCATGGACTTGGCAGCATGGAAGTTCTCTTTCAGCTTGTTCCCCTCAGGTAAAATGCTTCTCGCCCATTCGATAATCTTGTCATAACCGGCCTCACTCAACCCGTGATCTGACTTGATGGTGAACACCTATGCTACGGCCGATAATTTACTGTGGTTCATGCAGCCATCCCATAATGGCTCGTCAGAATCTTTCAACAGATCAAAAAACCTTGCTGCATCTGCATTAGGTTCTTCTTCTATGTTTGGAAATTCACTAGCATTACCTTCACTCATTCTCATTGCATCCATAACCATATTACTGTAACGATTACTGTTCTCATTTCCAACTTCATGCATGTTGCTAGCACTAGAAGTTGACCCGACCACCCTTTCAACCATGCTCTCATTAGGAACAAATAGTTCTCCGTGTGTATACCAACACAGGTAATCCTGCATGAACCTTTTGGTTAGAAGATGCATCGTTACAACATCTTGATGCAGAAACTTTAAATTTTTACACTTCCTGCATGGACACCTAATACCGCCATCAGTAAAATTCTTTAGGATAGATGTTGTGAAATTAATAAAACCTTGAACACCGTTACAATAATCCATCCTCTGCAATCCTTGGGGTGAGTCCCGATACATCCATGAACGATCATCCATGACTTCTGTTGAATCTCTATAAAACATAAAAAAAAATATTGGTTTCTTATGTTAAATATTCACTATCAATTATCCAACAAACTAAAAAAACACTTATGTTAAATATTCATTATCAATTATCAACTATCAACGTTCATACACACAAATTTATACATATATAAATTTACAGAAATCACAACTTCGCAGTAGAATTGATAACAATTAAAACATACCCGTTAAACAAGCTATAATATAATTCGGTGTAATTCAAACAAAATTTCAACAATTTACAAACAAATATAATTTGATAAAATATTCTAAAACAAACTATAACAACTACAAAATTATACATTCATACAAGAAGTTTCTTTAACAAAATACATATACTAAAAAAACAATAAAATTCACATTTAAAAGTTAAAATTAAAAATGATAGATTTACTTATAAAAAATGATAAAATCCACAAGAATTAACGGATGTTGTGACCACGTACAAAAGTATAAGAAACTTGAGTGCTAGCTTGTGTTGAGAAGAGGGGAGAGTTGAGATGGGTGGTTGGCTGTAGTTTGGGAGGGGAGAAGTGGGATGTGGAAGAAGAAGAGGAAGAAGAAGGAGAAACAGAGGAAAAGAGGAAGAGAGAGTGTCGGCAAAGGTAGTATATACTGGCGTTTACCGACGGACTCACCGACGGAATATTTCTATCGGTGAGTCCGTCGGTGATTTCGCCGGTGTTAGCGACACGTCCCTGCTTGGCTGTCCGGGTTTGAATCCCTCGATATTTCCGTCGGTAAATTCGTCTGAATAAAATCCACGTCATCCCGCTGTTGCAATTTTCAAAAAACATTTCTCGCCGTCGGTGATGCCGCCGGTATATACCAATGGAATCACCGACAGAATGTTTCCGTCGACTAAGTCCGACAGAATTTGAGACGGAATTATTTCCGTCGGCAATTTTTACCGACGGAAACTTTCCGTCGGTAATTCCGTTGGTGTTATCCAATTTTCTGGTAGTGTTACACCAGAATTTCAAGGCTAATTTCCTTTCTAATAGAGTCTTGTAATTGATGAGAGCTCTGTTGACAAAGAAAATTCAATTTGAAAAAGAAAAATCCAAAATCAGATGTTTATTGACTCAATTAAATTTTATTGAAAGTTTAATTGAATTTATGGAGAGTTTGATTACAAAAAAAATTGATTTATAAGTCAATTTGGGTTTTAATTGAAAAAAAATAAAGTTTGATTTGGTCAAATTATAATATTTGAGAGTTGATTTGTTCAAATCAGGGATTTCATTACATAACTATTGAAGTTTGATGGCCAATTAGGGACTTGATTGAAAAAATCTGAAGCCAAAGATCAAACTAGAAAAGAAGCGTAAAAAGAGGGACAAAAAATAACCGAATAAGAGCCAAATTCAAAAAAAAAATTGAAAATTTATTAATTTGAGGTCATCATCCACACATAATGACAACAACTTTCAAAAATCAATGCTTTTGTAAAGTATAATAACCGAGTTTCCAAGCATTTTACTTGTTTGGTCCCATGAAATATTAAAAAATGGAGTCTAACTATTGCATATTTCAAGTGTTAGTTTCCTAGGTAAAGTCATCATTCCATGATCACATTTATTCTCATAATTGCTTAAAATCTCAATTAATTCTAGAGAATTAACTTTTTTTTTTATTTTATATAATGATCATGAAATCTCTCCTGCAAAATGAATAGGCTTTCTAAGAAATTTATGCAGAAAGCAACATTTCACACTTTTTCAGCAAAATTCCTCTGACACTTCATTGGTTCAAGTAAACTTTCTAGGCCAAACTCACTACTTCCAGATGATATAGGTAAATGCTAGCACATAGTATCAACCTCTAAACATAAATACAAAAATTGCCTCTGCTTGCTTGGCTTACTACACCAACAATGTCTACACTATAACACAATGCTCAATAAAGCAAGACGAACAGACGATCTAAGAAGAAGACAGGTGCACAGAAGATGTAAAGGCTCATCTTGTACTCGGCAATATAACTAAAGCACTTTAAAACTAAACAACTATTTGCTTGTTGGATCAGGGAAAGGATCATGTCAACCAAACAAAACTAGTTGAGTCAATAGAACATGGATCAAACATGGTCTAGACATTAGAGGTCTCAAAGACTAGTTTCCTTTTTGTTTTTCCAGGTCCATCCGTGCAGATTTTTGACTGCGGCGAAGAGCTATCTGACAGCATGGATCCACGTGTGACCTTTATGGTGAGAGTCAGGTTTGACAGGTGGTTGGGCTGCTTGATGGTATTGTGAATGAGCTGCACAAAACTAAAGCAGTTGCTGAGATTACAAGATGTTGATTTATACGAAGGTGGGTAAAGAAGTTGCTCATCCTCCATATCTTCAAACAAGTTTCCCACAATGATATCATTTCCCACAGTGATATCATTTCGGTTTACAGATTGCCTAAAAGCTTCGAAGCACAGGTAGAAGGTCTTCTTCTTGTTTAGCTTCAATGTCATCGATGGTGGGATGCATGAGGAGTTCTTGAATTTATGTCACAAACACAGTGATGCTTAGTGGATTCATTTACTAATTTTGATCCATTTTTTTTAAAAGGGGGTTAAAATTAGGAATTGGAAGATTAGAAATCAACATTTATTAAGAGTGTGATTTGTCAAACTTTTAAAAAGATTAGAGACTATAGTGTATTTTTGCTTAAGCAAACTATCAGATAAAATTCATTTTCAATTTTTAATCAAATTTAAATTTGAAAAAGATAGAGTTTATGTTTGTTTGGATTGTAGGACTCG
This sequence comes from Populus nigra, assembly GCF_951802175.1. NCBI lineage: Eukaryota > Viridiplantae > Streptophyta > Magnoliopsida > Malpighiales > Salicaceae > Populus > Populus nigra. The sequence goes on from NC_084854.1 coordinate 12,521,455, forward strand.
TGTGTTATAATTTTATAAATACGCATTTTAGAAGATCAAAAGGGGGGAGCATATGAAAAATTCTACATAGAGATCATATCTAAACACAAGAAAGAAAGCAAGATGAAAATAAAACAACAAAGCCATTCATTCATCTCTCTCGTCCCTCTCTGTCATTGCAGCATACATACACAAAGTCAAAAGAATAAAACACACTAGCCTTATCTCTCCTAGCCCCACGCACGCGTACAAGACAAGAACGAACTCTTTTTTCCTTCTATTTTCCAACAAATTAACAACCCACCACTGATTGTCATCTTATTTAAATAAATCCTCACACAGAATGCCAAGTTCTCCTCCTCCTTGTGCAAGCCTTTCTTCCACAAGAAACAACTTCTGCTCCATTACTAACTAGCAGCCCAGTTAGGGACCAGTAGCTTACCCATCGTGACCTTTCCCTCCGTGCACTTTCAACCGATTGAACCAGTATTAAACCACAATCAGCTCATACACGGTTAAACATCCACTAGTAATGACCCAACACTAGCCTCCTCACTTGGTTAACACTAGAAGACCGACAAGTCAAGACCCATAAAACTACCATAAACCCATTAAACCTAAAACTTAAACATACCCAAAGATAACCCCCCTTTTCATCTACTTCAAGCTTTGAACCTAACACCATCTGCACGCCACCCACAGACCAAACATGACCTAGTCATTACCAAATTTCTATCTCTACTGTCATTCCTTCAATTTTCACAAGCTAGCCCTTATTTTTCTTCCTAAGCCAGAAGAAGCAGATCTGTGTAAAAAAACAAAATCCAAAATTTTAGAATGAACTTCACCGCTAGCATATGAGGCTTGTGTAATGTTTTTGTTTGTAGGTGATGGTGAACTTCACCGCTAGCATACGAGTAAAGAAGAGAGGAAGAGTTATCTTATTCATGCCATCATAAGCCTCTCAAGACGTAACCATCCATGATTGTGTGTGTCACTCATGCGTTGTAGTACACCGCCACTATTGCAATAATCTTTTTGTTAATTCTAGTGGTTTTATTAACCTTTGGAGGTGGATTTTTGAAGTTTAGAATGATATGTTTTATATTGATGTGTTCATTGTGTGTTTGCTTGTGATTTGAATTGTAAATGTATCCTTATAAGTGTGTGAGAGTGGATTAGTAAAGAATGGGTATGTGTGTTATGCATGATTTGATTTTATTTTATTTTTTTGTTTATGTTAGAACAAATAACATAAAAAAAACAAATAAAGAATACCTAAAAAATTGGTTTTTCTTAAAAAAATTTGCATATGGCCAAGCTAAAAAAATATCTCTTTGTATAATTTAACCAAAAAAATACCATGATTACCATAAGAAAAACAAATCAAGGAAATCATTTTGCATGATTTAACATAAAAAAAAAAAAAAGATGTTTGTGTTTTTGGCATTAAAAGATGTATTTTTTTTTCGTTTTGATGACAAGTTTATAAGTCCATTAGAAGCTTGACAAAAAATAAATGACCCATCGGGCCAACATACAAGAAAATAGAATTAAAAAATTATCATTTTTTTATATCTCTAAAAATAAACAATGAGCAGGTTTTTGAATAAAAGGATTCAAAGCCTATTTTTGCCATTCTCGCGGGTTCAATGTCTATTTCAGAATTCAACCCAAGATTGTTTGAGGCAAGTTGATTCACGACAAGCATTAATTGATGCTAGAGTAAAAAATATTCACTAATACCAATTAGAAAATACTAACTTCGGTATTTACCGATGTCAAAATTAGAAATATCAACCTCGGTATTTACTGATACCAAAGTCAAAAATATCAAACCTAATATTTACTGATGCTGATGTGAATCCTAGCGGAATTGAATGAAATTCACGAACCTAAGATCTATCTAATCCAAGTTTGCTGAAAATAAGATGAGTTTATCACAATGAAAAACCTGCTTCAAAGCAACAAGACTATAAACCAGCCTAATCACAACGCCTACACTTGGAGACAAGCAAAGGAGTATAAATTCACAACAAAAATTGGTCAATTCTTTGAAGAGTTGAAAGTTCAACCAAGAACCAAGATTGACAACCAAGGTCAGCAAAATCAGAAAATTATTAGTAAAAAAAAACTGATCTATAAATTTTTCTTCAAGAGTATTTATACCCCAAGCCAAAAATTCCAGTTTCCTTAATGGGTCATATATAAATCAATTTAAATAATAATCAACCCAAGCAAAAATTAGCCCAAACTAATTAAAATAAATAAAATAAACAAGTCTGAAACCCAAACAAGTGTTTCCCCACTAAAGAAAGTTTAATATCCCAACTAATTTAATAAGACAAGTTCGGTTATATCTACATTCTGTTTAGCAACAGCAAAGCTCAACTTCAAATGGATGGTTCTCTCTCGTCTTAAAGAATTAAAAAGTCTAGTTTCCAGCCCAACTAGAATCACCTCAAAATTCGACCTGTAGCTCCAATTATGGTAAAAAAAAAAAAAACGTAGTAAAAAGTCAAATTGTCCGAATCTAGTCTTCTTCTCCCAATCCTTGTGTAATGGTCTTGGTTCTACCAACAAACACCTCTTGAACATGAATCAGATTAATCACGGCTTGCTCCTTATTATTTAATATCCTCTTGAATTCCACCTTAGCCCACATATCTTGAAGAAGTCCACTGAAAGCCTCTTTGAACCTTTTAGCTCTAAGCCTTGTAACTTGACCAACCAAAACCTCCAATGAATCCTTTAATGCTTGGATCACATCAGGCGCTAAAGTTAGAAATATTATAGACAAACCATTGATAACTTAACACAACAACCTTTAGCAATTTAAAACAACTAGCAATGCAGCCTACCTAAGATGTGACGCTTTAGGAGTGATAGTATATTCTCTCTAACATAATCAATCTCTTACCATAGAATCTCTAAAGACTAGTTAGGTTTCTAGTAACTATAATACTTGGTGGCGACTCTATAAACAAGATATTTTTCCTTTAAGAATAAGATGTCAGATATCTATTTTTGTTTTCTAATTTTTTAAAGGTCACCGTAATATTGGGTACAACAGATCGACGACTTTACTAGGGGATTTTTTGGAATAAGTTTTTCCCTTTGTTTGTTAATTACTATAATGTTTTTTATGTTGTGTTTGTTTAGTTATCACTGTTTACAGCTTAAAGCATGCATATTTATTCATGTTATCATGCATATATTAGATATGGATTTGTTCCTTCACACGTTGCTCACTACACATTGAATATACACAATATCAACTTTAGGTTATGTGGAGAAGTAGTGGTATCCTTATAGCTTCAGCCTAGGTAAGACTCGTGAAACTATCCAACTCTTGCTTTATTGTTTACTTTGTAGTGGTTGGTATGCCTATCTAAAATTATTCAAGGCCTCTACCTTCACACTCCATGTAAACCTCATATCGACTTTTTAAGAACAACCAATAAGCATGTGAGAGACTTTTTTTTAGACTAGATAATAACATACCTCTTGATGTACTTACTGGATACAACCTACCTATTAAGTTATACCCTATAGAAATTTCACCAAGTCAAGCTTAACGTGTAGCATTTTGATTGTAGGACTTATGGGTGACATAACGGCCATTAATTTTGAGATCACTATTGTCGAGTACAAGCTTGAATCTGAATCACTACAGCTGACTGAAGGATATTACTCTAAACTGGATGTTAGTGGGATACCACTTAGGGATATAAGATGTATGGTAAATGATGCTAGCAAATTGGTCTAGCTCACAATCAAACATTAGATACTTCCAATGATACTTTATCAAGAAACAATTTGCTGAAAGAATAAGGGATTTGTAAAAGCAAATTGATAGAGTTGTTATTGGGGCATGGACTGTAAGTAGAGGCTTGCTGGAAAGGAGGAGACACCATGAAGTTCCAAAGAAGTATTGATAATGCCGATGTTTTCTTAAAAGTTGTTGCTAGTAAAGAAAATGCCTTTACTCTTTTGTAATAACTAGATAGAGCAATTTTTATTGTAATAAAAGAATTTTGTATGATTGATAAAAAAGGGTTGAGAGCCACTTTGATTAAAAAATATATATATGTTCTATTTCAAAGATATAATATATGGCTAAAAGCCCAAATGACAAAAAGGTAGTTATATCTCCTCCCTACTATATGATAAAGATATCAAATTCTTACTTGACCATGCATCCAATAATATCGACCATATGTCACCCCTAAAAGGTGAATCTGTATCTAATATACCTTTTTCATTCATCTATACTCATGCATTTCACATATATTTGTTTATAAATTGTTATATTTTACATGACAAGTGAAATATAGGTCCCTTATTAAGTTGCACCTACAACACTCGTTTAAGAATAAGATAAATAAAGAATGAACAAAGAGCTTAGTTGGACGTTTAACACTAAAAAAAGTTGGAATGTCTTAAAAAAGAAGTTGTTAGGCTTAATAGTTAACTCAAATAGGCTTTAAAATCTAAATCCAGAAAAGCAATATCTACATAGCCGACAGTCATAGCTTGGCATGTATTTTTACCTATAAATCCTTTCAATCCATATGATTTAGAGGTAAATAAAGCGTTACTTGAATCTCAACATGTTATATATTTTCCATCCACTCAACTAGTATATCATATAAAAATGCCTTTTACCGTAGACTTAACAGTGGAGGAATCTAAAAAAGACAAAGCAGTAGAAGAAGATCTATGAAAATTAGTTACCCAAGAGGAAATGATAAGGGTAATTGAGGGAACTAGCTTTTATGATCTTGTAAAGGCTATTAAGATGTGTTTAGTTTCCAATGTTGTCATTCCAAAAAAGTTTAAAATGCTAGAATTTATCAAATATATTGGAACTCAATACTCTATAACTCATCTTAAAGCATAATGCAACTAAATAGCTGAGATGGTTTATGATGAGAAATTGTTGATTCATTTCTTTCAAGATAGCTTAGGTGATGTTACCTCACCTGGTATATATGGTTGGACAATACCAAAGTGAAAAGGTAGAATGATTTGGTTGATGCTTTTATTAGACAATATAAGTTTAATATGGACATGGCTCCTGATAGGTCAAGTTTAAAACCTATGAAGAAGGGCAACAAGGAGTTTATAAGGGAATACGCCCACAAATGATATGAAGTAGTTACACAGGTTAATCTTTTTTTGTAGGAAAAAAAATGATCAGTTTATTTTTCAACACCTTTAAGCACTTGTACTTTGAATAAGTGGTTGAAAGCTCTTCACAATATTTCACTAACCTGGTTGTTATAGCTGAGAGAATTGAATAGGTTATCTAGTTGGGTAAAATTGTTGACTCAACTGAGATTGAAGGTTTCACTGGAAAAAGAAAGCAAACATATTTGTCTTTGACATGAACAAGAAAAGCTATGATTTGTTTCTGATTCCTTCACTAATTTCTGGGAATGATTGTAGCAAAGATGTCATGATTGTTGAATACAAAGGAAAATTCATCATAACATGTATGGATGAGGAACATAACCTTATAGAATTATAGGTTATGAAAAGCTATAATTAAAAGGAGTGGCATAGAAGACAAACAATGAGTATAAGGGCTGTGATAAAAAGAGAACACCTCATGAGACATCTTGCCTTTTATGGTACTAAGACTATATTACTGGGAGGATATTTTTCTAACGTAATGCTTTTCAACTTTAAAACTGGAAATGTTAACATGCTATAATGAGAAAGTGGTTGACTTCATTCATGTTTTCCATTCAACACATTTTTCTTGATAAAAAAAAAAGCACAGTGGAAGATAGATTATCAGAAACATCAACCACCTTCAAGATGAGAGTTATAGTGTTATTAGGCCGAGAATGGTCTACAACATAATGTAACATCCCCTACTTGGAGATAAAAAAACAATACTCTCATGTCAATTGAAAACAAAGAAATTTTTTTTTCTTATATATATATATATTCATGGTTTTCATATTAAAATTTATCGAAATTTCGATGGAGTCTCCCCTATACTGGAAGGTCCCAAGTTATTGATATGTAGCTTGTTTACACTTCTAATAACTCGCATTTCATAACTTAATCTCAACCCAATCGTCTTAGGTTTCAATTTCCACAATATTCTCACACCTATTATCCACGATATTCATGATATACATTATATAACAAAATATCATTATGGATGAAAATAAAAGTAAATACTTAGACATGAAAGATGGTTACATGAACTACAGAGATTAAGTTTATTCAATCAAGTTTAAACATTAATTATACAAATTAAGTTATACAAACATTTTCATGTTTGCAAAATATAAGGGTATATCCCCTATAACCTAAATTACAAGAAGGGAAACATAAGCTAGGATCTACTCTTGTCGTGCATGTGATGTTCCTGAAACAAAATACATATTATTAAAAGGTGACTATCACATAAAAAAATTAACAACACGAATGTCAAGCAATTTTAAAAGGGTAACATGCATTCATATTTTGTTCCCTTCTCCTTTCTGATTTTCATTAGAATCTCTTTCTTATTCAAACTATTAATAACCGTTCCCTCTTTCACTATTAAACTTCATTCCAGACTTTATAAGATCAAACATGATTATCTTCGTTTAACCCATTTCTGATACCCCTTTCACTAGTATCATCATCATCATCATCCCAAAGGAGCCGAAACATGGGAATCCCCTTACTCGGGATCCTAACATATACTGAATGTATGCTAGCCGAAACATGGGGATCCCTTTACGCGGGATCCTAACATACACTGAATGTATACTAGCCGAAAACATAGCGATCCCCTTACCCGGGATCTTAACATACACTAAATGTATGCTAGTTTACACCTCAAATCACACTTCTCATATTTCATTTATCAGTGATAATTTCATCACTTAGCAATTCACACAACAACCATTTCCCTTGAGTACTCATACATTCGGTAATTCAAATTCCACATCAGTAATATATATTAAAACATGAAATTTACGTAGAAGGTAAAGGTGTGATTCACCTACCTGCAATAGAAGCTTTACTCCTACTCCCCTGCTGCTGCTGTTGCACCACGCTTGTGGTCCCTCCTGCAAATCACAGGTTTATCTCATAAATTTTCCTCCCTCAAGGATATGTTTTATAATAACCATATCAATAACCAATAAGTCTTTCTTTCAATCATTTCTTAGTACTTTATATTTTTCTCATTTCACTCATTATTATTGTCATTCTTTGTCCAATCCTAGTTATCATTCCTTTCTTTATATTTGGACTGTCACTGTCCAACTGTTACTGCCTCATTTTTGAATTGTTACTGTCTGCCTCTCCTTAGATTTTTAACTATATCTGGAGTTATAGAACTCCGATTCAAGTGAAATTTATGTCGTTAGAAAGCTAAGACATGAGGCTACAAGTTCTATGATTTAAGGAGAACCCAACTCTGCCTCTAAGATAGTCAAAATCGCTCATCAACAAACACTTGGATTGTTACTGTCCATTTTTGAATTGGTACTATCTGACCTCTCCTCAGATTTTTAATTATATTTGGAGTTATAGAACTCCGTTTCAAGTGAAATTTGTGTCGTTGGAAAGCTAAGACATGAGACTACAAGTTATATGATTTAAGACAAAACCCCGTTCTGCCTCTAAGATAATCAAAATCGTTCATCAACAAACACTTAGACTGTTATTATCCAACTGTTATTGTCCATTTTTGAACTATTACTGTCTGACCTCTTCTTAGATTTTTAACTATATCTGGAGTTATAGAACTCCGATTTAAGCGAAATTTATATCGTTGGAAAGCTAAGACATGAGGCTACAAGTTCTATTTTAAGGAGAACCCATTTCTGCCTCTAAGATAGTCAAAATCGCTCATCAACAAACACTTGGACTATTACTAACCAACTATTACTGTCCGTTTTTGAACTATTACTATCTGACCTCTTCTCAGATTTTTAACTATATCTAGAGTTATAAAACTTCGATTCAAGCAAAATTTATGTCGTTGGAAAGCTAAGACATGAGGCTACAAGTTCTATGATTTAAGGAGAACCCAGTTCTGCCTCTAAGATAGTCAAAATCGCTCATCAACAAACACTTGGACTGTTACTATCCATTTTTGAATTGGTACTGTCTGACCTCTCCTCAGATTTTTAATTATATCTGGAGTTATATAACTCCGTTTTAAGCGAAATTTATGTCGTTGGAAAGCTAATACATGAGGCTACAAGTTCTATGTTTAAGGAGAACCTCGTTCTGCCTCTAAGATAGTCAAAATCGCTCATCAACAAACACTTGGACTGTTACTATCCAACTGTTACTGTCTGACCTCTCCTTAGATTTTTAACTATATCTGGAGTTATAGAACTCCGATTCAAGCGAAATTTATATCATTGGAAAGCTAAGACATGAGGCTACAAGTTCTATGTTTAAGGAGAACCCATTTCTGCCTCTAAGATAGTCAAAATCACTCATCAACAAACACTTGGACTGTTACTATCCAATTGTTACTGTCCGTTTTTGAACTATTAGTGTCTGACCTCTTCTCAGATTTTTAACTATATCTGGAGTTATAAAACTTTGATTCAAGCAAAATTTATGTCGTTGGAAAGCTAAGACATGAGGCTACAAGTTCTATGATTTAAGGAGAACCTAGTTCTGCCTCTAAGATAGTCAAAATCGCTCATCAACAAACACTTGGACTGTTACTGTCCATTTTTGAATTGGTAATGTCTGACCTCTCCTCAGATTTTTAATTATATCTGGAGTTATAGAACTTCGTTTCACGTGAAATTTATGTCGTTGGAAAGCTAATACATGAGGCTACAAGTTCTATGTTTAAGGAGAACCCCGTTCTGCCTCTAAGATAGTCAAAATCGCTCATCAACAAACACTTGAACTGTTACTATCCAACTGTTACTGTCTGTTTTTGAATTGTTACTGTCTGACCTCTCCTCAGATTTTTAATTATATCTGGAGTTATAGAACTCCGTTTCAAGTGAAATTTATGTCGTTGGAAAGCTAAGACATGAGGCTACAAGTTCTATGTTTAAGGAGAACCCCGTTCTGCCTCTAAGATAGTCAAAATCGCTCATCAACAAACACTTGAACTGTTACTATCCAACTATTACTGTCCGTTTTTGAACTGTTACTATCTGACCTCTCCTTATATTTTTAACTATATCTGGAGTTATAGAACTCCGATTCAAGCGAAATTTATGTCGTTGGAAAGCTAAGACATGAGACTACAAGTTCTATGATTTAAGGAGAACCCATTTCTGCCTCTAAGATAGTCAAAATCGCTCATCAACAAATACTTGGACTGTTACTATCCAACTGTTACTGTCTATTTTTGAACTGTTACTGTCTGACCTCTTCTTAAATTTTTAACTATATCTGGAGTTATAAAACTCCGATTCAAGCAAAATTTATGTCGTTGGAAAGCTAAGACATGAGGCTACAAGTTATATGATTTAAGGAGAACCCAGTTCTGCCTTTAAAATAGTCAAAATCGCTCATCAACAAACACTTGGATTGTTACTATCCGTTTTTGAACTGTTACTGTCTGACCTCTCCTCAGATTTTTAACTATATCTGGATTTATAGAACTCAAATCTATAATTTAACATCCAGAAATCAATTCATAATCGACTTTAAAACAACTCATAAGACCATGTTTAGAATATCTTACCCGATACGAATTAAGGTCTCGATTCCTCCTTTTCTTTCTAATGACAGCCGACCCTCCCCTCTTCTCTTCTTGTTCAATTTTTTTCTTATTAATCCCTTGCCTACCAGTGTTTATTTTTACCTATAACCCTTAATCTTGGATGGGTTCTTGAAATTTGGTGTTTCTCTCTTGATCTGTAAAAATAGATACCAAAACTCCCTCTTTTCTTTCTTCACGATAGTTGCAGATCTATTTTTGGTAAGAAGAGTAGTATTTATGCTCTATAATTATTCTTATTTGCATTTAGACCCCATTTTCTTTAAATGTATTCGTTTTGCCCCCACTTCTTTTTAGTTTAGTTTATTTTCTTTAATTTAATCCAGCCTTGATTATCTCGAGATTTATACATGACCCCAACTAACTATTGAAAAAATACCACTATTGGTGAGTTCATAAGAGCTGAATGATTGGGAGATTCTTAAAAGTTCCAATTAAAGGTTGTTAAGTGTCTTTCCTTATTATGTGCTTTGTTTAACTACTATGTTTTACCTTGCTAGAAATCATGACTAAAGATGTTGGCATAAGGTTTTTATGGTTGAGCCTATTTTCTAAAGTTTTAATGAAGGGATGAGTTTTTTCTTCAATTGTGTCTCTTTTTTTAAACCAAACATCATTCGCTTCTAGGAATCTAGAAAGTGAGTCCCAAAGAACCCATAAACACACCTTTATAGCCTTGCATGATCTCATTTCTTCTATAAAAAATCTTTTCCCTAATGGAATTTTGGAAAATTGAACATGCTTTTGATTTTAGAAATGATTTGATAATTGTTTAAAATGAATTAATGAATCACGTAACTCCCTCATTAGGGTGACCAAACTCTAAAACAAAATAAATGAATTAAAAAAAAAAAGTAGTCACCCCCATACCATGTATCTTGAGCTATATTTTATTTATATGTATAATGGTATGTAGTGGATTCAATGATCATGGACTCATGAAATGCATTTCTTTACAAAGTCCAAACCATTACACTAGACAAGGTCAAAATTTATGGGTTTTAACTGTTTGCGCTTGAAATGAGGAAATGTCATCTTTGTTATCCCTTTCACATTCTAAAATGAATATATTTCTTGTGATTCTTTTTTCAGCCTGAATAGAATTTTTTTCATAAAAAATCCTGACTAAGATCACACCCCACACTAGGAGCGAATAAATTTCAAAGATCAATAATTGATGAAAAGCTATGAGAAAGTCAAAAGGTAAAGGAGCCCAAGAAACTAAAATGCTAGGGGGTATGCCTAGATAAAAAAAGAAAAGTAACAATCAAAACAAAATGAGAATGCCCCACCAAAGTAATAAAAAAGGCAAATCAAAGAAATGCAGCAAAAGAAAAAGATTGAAAGACACAATAAGTCAAGCTAATGATAGTAATCTTGAGTATTTGAAACCTTGAAATACTTTTTAAGTTTTATGAATCCTTTGCTTTCATACCCAAAAGTCATAGCCTATATTATATGCTTTTAAAAGTTTTTTTCAATGAAGCAATCAACCTAGACATATAAACAATACTCTCAAAATACAAAAGACTTTTTTTGTAAGAGTAGTGACATTGTGAACAAAATGCTCGTTATTATTCATGCTAATAAAATTAATGCTAAAAAAAATATTTCTCATACAAAACCTCTAGCCTCTTGCTTTGAAACCCATAAAAACAAAATGTCACCCTTACCATATATCTTTACCAATTTATACAAAGATAAGAAGTAAAGATGTTGATTTATACAAAGGTGGGTGAAAAAGTTATTCATCCTCCATATCTCCAAACATGTTTTCCACAATGATAATGTTTTTGTTTGACATGTTTCCTACAATGATATCATTTCGGTTTAAAGATTGCCTAAAGACTTTGAAATGCAACTAGAAGATCTTCTTCTTGTTTAGCTTCAATGTCATTGGTGGTGGAATGAATGAGGAGTTGCTAAATTTTTGTTATAAACATAGTGATGCTCAGTGGATCCATTTTTTTAATTTTGATCCGTTTGCTTTTAATTTTTTTTAAAAGGGTTAAAATTAAGAATTGAAAGATCAGGGACCATCATTTATTAAGGGTAATTTGTCAAACTTTTAAAAAGATTAGGGACTATAATGTATTTTTATTAAAACAAACCATCAGATAAAATTCATTTTCAGTTTTGAATCAAATTTAAATTTGAAAAAATAGAGTTTGTGTTTTTTTAGAATTATGTTTAATTTTATAAACACACATTCCAAGAGATAAAAAGGGGGCATATAAAAAAAATCTATATAGAGAGCATATCTAAACATAAGAAAGAAAGCAAGAAGAATACAAAACAATAAAGCTATTCATTGATCTCTCATGTCCCTAAGTGTCACTGTATACATACATTGTCCCTCGTAATATGGAATTATTTAACACAAAAATAAATTATTTTGGTGATCGAAATCTTCATTAACGATAATTTTCTCTCTCTAAACTAGAATCTAGTGACCCCCTCTCTCTCCTCCACAAAAAAAATCTAAAAAAATAGGAAAATGAAATTTGGTACTCAAATGTATTTTAAAGGGACTAATTACCTAATAGCTTAAAAAGATGGGGATGAAAACGAACTTTTTAAACAAATTGCAGGAACACCACCTAGTTTACCCGTGTTTTCCACTTCAATCCTCTATCTTTCAATTCAACCCTCATAAAAAAAAAGATGCAATTGAGTTCTAATTTTGGCTAAAAAAAGCTCAATTGTACAAAATAGTAGATTTTTTTAGATTTAAAAAAAAAAATCTACTATTCTAATATACAGTGATATATAATAAATCTATTTAATAATTTGTAATCAAAACACTTATGACTAGGGGTGAGCAAAAAAAAACAGATAAATCGATTAAACCAAAAAAAAATTAACCAAAAGAACCGAACCAAGAAAAAACTGATCAAACTGATTAGAATATTTATATTTCTTTCTAGTTCGGTTTGGTTTCGGTTTCATAATGCTAAAACCGATTAAACTCCAACCGAACCGAACTGGTTTGGTTCAAATTAAAAAAAATGTACTATAAATAAATAAAAAAAGCTTTTGTGAGGTTGTAATCTTAAGAGTCATGCGCTCGCACCCTTCCCTTGCGTTTAAAGACACAGACAATCAGACAGACATGCCCCCCCACTTCCAATCTTCATTCTTCAATTTCCACTCTAGATCTAGCATCCCAGGCTTCCCAGCAACACCCCCAAGCCTCAGCAGCAGCTAGCAGTCCATCTAAGCGCTCTTCTTCAGTTCATTGCAATAAACCAGTAAGATTTCTCTTTGTATTAACTAGCAGGCCGAGTTGCAATGTTTATATGAATTTTTGTTTTTTTTTTGTTTGGTGGATGAGTATAAAATGGGAGGGTATATTGTTTGGTGGATGTGTATTGAATAGTTAAGAACTGTTGCAAACATATACAGGGAATTGTGATTGAAAAACCACGGATCCATGGGGAGGGATGAGTTTTTGGCATTTGTTGCTCTACACTAATTTGCCTTTGTTCGTTGTACCTATATAAATATAAGCAAACATCTTGGTGTCAAAATATTATTACCAATGTTGGTCTTCTCTAATTTGGCCTTCTGAGAGCACCCAAAATTTTATCATTCTTATGTTAATTTTTGTTGTGTTCAGGATCCCTGGGTTGGTGCTTATTTGTCATCCATTGGTGTATACAACTTTATTAAGTTTGAATTTTGAGACCCTTTCAAAGGTATATATGCTCAAAATTACTTTGGTAGTTTATGTAATTTCATATGATCCATTATTTTTGTTCATTTTTGTTAAGTTTTAAAATTTAGGAATATATTTGATGTTATCCTGATCTTGATCCATAAAAATGAAGTTGTTGCACCCTATTGCATCTTTGATTCTTGTATACGTTTTGGGAACTATATCTACAACTTTGTGTATTAAATGTATTCCTAAACATGGAATTTACATTAGTGATCTTTATATATAATTACATCAATAATATTGAATACAAATTATTGTTTTTTACGCAAGTAAAATGTTGGATCAATAGGTTGGTTAGAAGCTACTCAAGCCTTACACAGAACTGAGATTTTCCTTCCTGCCATGGATACAGCACCGCACCCTGATTTTATAAAATAAAAAAATAAGAAAAATGATAATTAAGTGATACAAAAGAATGAAGTCTATGAAGGAGGGGGGATTGAGTAATCTATGTTATTGTATTTTTTGGTTAATGCTAGAGAATGAGAGAGGGGGGACTGATTCTTCCTCCAGAATTACCAGTATTCCTTTAATGATTACAAGAAGGAGAAAAAAAAACATATATTACTAACATTTTCTATCAGGGTAAAATAATTTGTTTTGAAATAGAAATAGAAAAACTGTGGGAAACTATAATTAGACTACATGTTCAGTTTCTTTACACAAAAATTACAATATTAAAAACAGTAAATCACAGTTGCTTCCCAAACAGAACCCTCTTATATTGCCAAAACGCATAAACAACATTAAAAATTACAATATTAACAACTTTTTCTCACTAAAAGTTGTATTGCATATTTCAACATACATAAATATTAACATGTTTTTATTTGGTAATTGCAGATGGAAGACCTTCAAAATCAAAATGCTTCATCCACTAGCACTACCTCAACATCAACTAATGTCCTAACTTCAAACACCAACCCAACATCAACTACAGCAGGATCCGCCACAAATAATTAAGGTAAACAACTTTAAGTCCTTACATCAAGAAAAACAAATGTTGATGATAAAAAAAATTTACAAATTTGGGATTAATTTACAAAACTTGATGGTGATCCTAAAACCCCTAGAGCTTAATGTAATTATTATGGAAAGGATTACGCATGTCATACTATTCTTAATAGGACAAGTAATATGTGGAATCATTTAAAAGTATGTAAAAAGTTTTCTTTTGTGTTTGATAAGAAGCAAAAAAAAATTGGTATTAGAACTTAAAAAAGAGAAGGGTGGATTAAGAGATCGAAATATGGGTACTCTTAAAGCAATAGGTTATAATTATAATGAATGTAGATAAGCACTAGTAAAAATATTTATAATTCATGAGTTGCCTTTTAATTTTGTGGAGGGTAAGGGATTTAGATTATTTTGTAGAACCATGCAACCTAGATTTGACATTCCTTCTTGTTTCATTGTTATGAGAGATTGTTTGAAAATTTATGTTGAAGAGAAAAAAAGATTAAGGATAGCTCTTAGGGGTCAGCGATTGTGCTTAACAACATATACATGGACATCAATCCAAAACATTAACTATATGTCCTTAACGGCTCATTGGATTGATAATAAGTGGAATTTGCACAAAAGAATTCTGAATTTTTGTCAAGTTTCCAATCATATGGGTGAGATAATTAGTTAAGTTGTTGAGAATTGTTTGTTAGAGTGGGAGATTGATAAACTTTTGACTGTTACAGTAGACAATGTAAGCTTTAATAATGTGACTATTTCATATTTAATGTGATGAAAGATTGGCCAACTAATATATTGTCAAATGAGCATTTGCATTTTAGATGTTGTGCACACATTGTAAATCTTATTGTGTGTAACAGCTTGAAAGAGATTAATGTTTTGGTGTTAAGATTTGAAATGCAATTAGGTTTGTGAGATCTTCACCTTCTAGGCAATTTGCATTTAAGAAATGTGCAGAAAAGTTGCATATAGAGTGTAAGAAGTCACTGTGTTTAGATGTTGCAACTCGATGGAATTCAACTTATCGTATCTGCTGAAAAGTTTGAAAAGGTGTTTGTGAAGTTAGGTGAAAGTGAACCTAGGTATATGAGTTACTTTTTGGATGTTGACTCAAAAGGGAATGAAAAAAACATAAGGCCACCTAGTTGGGAGGATTAGGAAAATACTAGAACTTTAGTGAAGTTCTTAAAGATTTTTTATATGGTTACATTGAGATTTTCAGGCTCATTGCATGTCACATCAAATTCTTTCTTCAATAAATTGATTTACATGCATATAAACTTGTTGCAATTGTGTAAAAATAAAGATAATCTCTTAAGTGGAATGGCAATGAATATGATGTTAAAGTTTAAGAAGTATTTGGGTTATGAAGTAAATCAGAATGTTTTATTATATGTGGCTAATGTTTTGGATCCACGTCTTAAGTTAAAATATATGAAATTTTATTTTGGTGAGTTGTATGATTATGACAAAGCACAATTGTTAACAAAGAAGATGAAAGATAATTTGGTGAGCTTGTATGAGTTTTATTTGAAAGTCGATGAAGAGGTGGATAATAATAGTGATAAGCAGGATATTAATGATGATATTGATGACATTGAGATAAATGAGGTTGAGAGGTATTTAGTTGATGGTTGTGAGGATCCTAATGATGATAAATTAGATATTTTGGGTTGGTGGAAGAGTAATGCTTCAAAATATAAAATACTTTCAAAAGTTGCACAACATATTCTAGTTATTCCTATATCCACAGTGGCTTCTGAATCAGCTTTTAGCACACAGGCGGTCATATACTCAACCAATTTTGAAGTTCTCTATCTTTAGCAACAGTTCAAACACTTATTTGTTATCAAAATTGGTTATATCATGGACCAATTCCAATCGATATTGGAACCTTGACGAATGATTTTGAATCCTACAAAAACCTTGAATCATGTAATTTTTTTTATAAACTTACACATTTTATTTTATAATCTATTATTTGACGCATTTTCATTCTAACATGTCTAATTTTTTATTTTGTAGAATTTGGTATAAAGTTACATCTAGCAACGAATGATAATTATAGATGATATGCACAATGAAGATTTATTTTTCTAGCTTAAAATGTTTTATGACAATGTTATTTGTTGTTTTTTTTTTAAGCCCTTTAAAGGCCATGCTTTGTAATTTGAATTTTAACTTATTGGTATGTGTTATTTAAATTCTTCTACAGCAGGAGTCGGGAGTTAAACTCTTCTACACCAAAAGTTCTACTCACTCAAACGAAATAGAAGAAAAATACTAGGCAAAAAACATATTGAACACAAGATTGACACTAACAATTTAATACAATAAATATTTAGTGGAAAAAAAATTAAATATACTTTGCAATCTTATAAGAAAATTAGACAATATTAACATCATTTACAAACCCATTAGAAATTCTATTAAAAGCTTATTAGAAAGCCCATTAAAAACCCAATAGAAAGTCCAGAAAGCCCAAAAAAAAACAATATAGGTTTTTTTGGTTTTTTGACATAAAAAACCAAACCAAAACCGGTTGGTTTGAACCGATTTAGGTTTTTTTTTTCAAAATTTTGATTTAGTTATTTTTTTGAATAAAAATCAAACCGAACTGAAAATGATCACCCCTCCTTATGACCAATTATTTAGTTTCGGGTAATACTCCATATACATTGATTTGAATGGAGAAATAATAATAATAATAATAATCAAGGTTCGGTTGGGAAGGAAGCTCGTTAGGTTACTACAAGCAAGGTTGTTAAAATCGCAAGTTAACTCGTAAAATCATAAGATTTTACGGGTTAACATGTATTTAACGTGCTAAATAGGACTAAAAACTCGAAACTAGTAAAATCGGACTTAACATTGCAAAATCAGTAAACTCGGTCCGATTTTACGAGTTTACTAAATTTATGTTATGAACCAAGTCAGGTTCAAATTTGACCTTAAAAATATCTGCTAATTAGTTGTGCGAGATTGAACATATCTTTCAAACCGTATATTGGATAAAGCTGAAATTTTACAGGGAAATGATACATGAAAATATATTATGGTAAATTTTCAGGTCAAATGGAGTTAGGAAACATAATATTTTAGATGGTAGAAGTTAGTAAACTAATATTATCAAATATGTCAAACAAGATTTTCATGTACTATTTGGGACATATCTAGAGCTACCGGTGAAATTTTGCTTTGATTAAAGTTGGGATAGAAACTAAATATCTGAAACTTTCCAGCTATATATCATAGGCCCAGTAATTCATCCAAACAAGAGAGAACGACATGTTTGAAATCAGGACTTAAATCTGTCAAGAATATGCAAAAATTAGAGATTTAGGCTACATGGAGGAATTTTAACATGAAATTTTTTTTTATTATTCTATTTTTTTTATTTATTTATTTTAAATAATTATTTTTAATTTAAATTTTTTCTAACGCATTAAACATTGTTTAGAGGTTTATTTTATTATTGAATTTATGTTAGTTAATTACTAATTTAAACTTATTAACTTGCAACTCAAAAGGGGTCTATCAAGACTTATTGTGATGGGAATAACCAGGTTGTCATTGGATTTATATGTGCTTCCTGCTTTTCAGTAATTCTCATGCATTAAGAAATTTTATTCTGAAACTTTTTATTTCTCTATGTAATTAATTTTTTTATCCATACTATCTATCTCTCTCATTTTATTTAAATTACTTATTGATTATAAATAATTGACTCATTTTATCTGATTTTAGTATAATTTAATTTCTTAACTAAAATTATCAATATATAATTACTTTAAAAATTTACTTATAATGTTATAATTTGAATTTACAATCTAAATTTATATTGTTTTTTTTATTTGATGTTAATATATATATATATATATATATATATATATATATATATATATATATATTAACGACCTTCGCTTCAAGGATTAGGAAGACACACGATAAATTACTACAAAATTTAACCATAAGAGGCTGACAAGGCAACAAAAAATTACGCAGCTTAGAAAGACCATCTCCTCAGAACAAAAACAAAACCAATTATCCGACGGCACTTCTTTAGGGTTCATAAAGTCAAACAGGAACGCGCTTGCTTAATCACTTACTACTTCGAACAGAGAGAGAGAGAACGATGGGGTCCAGAGACAAGGACCAAACGGCACCGCATCACCAGCCTCTCCTTAGCAGCCTCGTTGTACGTCCATCCGTCAGCGACGGAGGTGATGCCGCCGGAGGTGGAGGCCGTGCCGGTGGTAGCGATTACGAGCCTGGCGAGGTCCGCCGTGAACTTCCATCTTATTCTCGCTCCGATCGATACTCTGACGATCCTGGTTCGGTTTTTTCCTCTTTATTTTAGCTTGCTCGTTTTTTTTTATCTGCTTTTATTTTAATTAATATTCATATATGTGAAGTTCATTCTTTTCTTTTTTTGAAACCCTAGATCGGAGTAGTAGAGTTATTTGAGTCATATAATGATACGATTGGCTGTAGATTTATTTTCAGCTCTAGAACTAGCATTCTGAAAGCTATGTTTTTTTTTTTGTTGTTGATTATTTTATGAATTGTGTGTTTGAAGGATAGGAGTGGAGTGATCTGAGGAGAGGTTTTCCTTATGATAATACAATTCATGACATGAATGAAATTGATTCGTTATTTTAGGTTGTAATTTGCACCTTTTATTGCTTAGTTTATGGAAATCATCGTTTAATTATGTGTAAAGTCTTCTGATATTGATAATGAAGCTAATATTAACTATTTGGAATCTAGCTTGTATCGCATAGAATGAGAACATATCAGTTTAATTGTGTAACTTTGTTGGGTGGAGCTCGGTTTAATTTTGTAATCCTGCGTATGCTTCGTTTGTTGCGTCATAAAAGTTGATAGTGGAATGTTGAGGTGGCATGATTTCACAGTTTGATGTTAAGCCTCCAAATGATTGAATTGCAGGAAACTTTACAGCGGATCATCTGGTTAAAATATCCTTCTAGCTTATGTTAAAATAATGGGCATTAAAATGGTGATACCAAGTGTTCGTTCAATATGTGATGATTCAAGTAGAAGGATTTAGAACTGAAAAGAAAATACATCGACCTTTTCGTCTATTGTGTACCTAATTGTGATCTTCGTCTTCTTCTTTTTTCCAATAAATTTGGCAATGATGTTTCTAATTTGTAGAATAAACAATGAATCCTGTAAGTGAATGTTGTATCACATTCAACTTTCCAGAGGTTAGGTACTTCCTCTTCTTTTTTTTTCCAATAAATTTGGCAATGATGTTTCTAATTTGTAGAATAAACAATGAATCCTGTAAGTGAATTTTGTATCACATTCAACTTTCCAGAGGTTAGGTAAATTTTGAAAATACCAAAAATAATAAAAAAATAATAGTTTTTCCCTAGAGTATGTCTTGCCTACTAAAATGGCATATCAAATATAGAGTGAGATTCAAATCATCCCATATACGATGAAGTCATTATGTATTGAAGAGAAGAGTAGAAGTATGACCATGAAAAGTTTGTTGTTCAATTGCATATTGGATACCTTTAGAGTATGCAAGCTTTTTCTCAAGATGGGTTTTTTGGATGTGGGGGGAGTCTATATCTAAGCATGCTACTGCATTCTTAAACTTCAACTTTGAATATAATGATACTACTACCTTTACTTTTTTTTGAGGCTTAAGTGTGCTATTACAAGTATTTTTCACTAAAATTTGTAACTGAAAAGGAACTTCCGATCGTGATTGCATGTTGTAGAACTTCTACAGGATCCATGGCATGCCCTTGGAAATGAGTATCTTTTATTGTGGGTTGAATTATTTTGGAACAATAAGAGACGAGAATGGGATCAATAATTGATTTATTTTTCTTCGACAATTGGTTGAGAGGCTGTACCTAATAGGCTTCACTGAGAAATAGTAATCAACTTCCCCTTGCAATTTGCTTCTCTTGAGCTGAATAACCTGTTTTATATTTTATAAGTTGAAATGGTTCTCACAACACTATGGTTTATATTTCTCCTCATTTGATGTGATATTTTTTTCTTTTGCTCTATTAGATAGAATATTTTCAAAGGTTTCTTGTCAGCATTTGACATTTTGTTATATTTATAAATTTCTGCAGAGTCAGATATAAAATCATATTAGGTAGTCATTTTGGTCATATAGTATTTATTCAACAAGTTCATCTATTTATACACCAAAGTACTTTTTTTCCCACTCATTGCATTTCATGTCGAGCTTCTTGGTCTACTACCATATGAGTGTCGAATTGCAAGTAAATTTTGTTGTTGTGTGTTACAGCTTGCCTGCAAGAACTTGGGTCTTGAGGAAGGCATGTTGGTGTGAGTGCAGTCTTGGATCATGATCTCAGGGGATTTGGTTTTTCTATTATGGTCAATATATTTATGGGAAATGCAACTATCATTATTTTGAGTGGTATGGGAACTTCATCGGATGCTTTTGTCATTTTGCTGGAAAGCCATTTTTATGTGTATGTTCAGGGATGTTGGGGGACTTAATAAAATGGTTTTGTATAGCATGGGGAAAACAAATATTGTCCTGTACAAGCTGTTTTCTCTTAAGGATAATTGAGATGCAACATGGTCTGTGAGTGTTTTTGGATACCACCATTATCAATTGCAACAGTAACCTTGATTTAAGTGGTAAGGGACAATGGGGCTGGTATGTTTGGGGTGTGATCAAGTGTGCAGGCTGCCTTTCGACACCTGGAATTATTGCAGCTAGCTGATGGGTATCTGGCTCAGGTTTTTTTTTTTTAGTTGGTGGTAAATTCCTGGTAACTGGTAAATTCTAGAAGGTATGTGAATCTGTGTTGGAATTATTGTTGCAAGAATCAGTGGCTTGATTGGGATTTTCATTATTTTAATTTACTCTTCAACATTTGGATGGTTGAATCAGGTTGAGTTGAATGGTTCTTAGTAGCTGTTCAGGAATTCTACTTTTCAGCATTGTTACATCAAGTCTGAAGTCCATAAGAACTGGGGAATTCTATTATCATCTCATTTTTTCTAGTCTCTGTTGTGCTGTTTAGTTTTTGTTTAATTGGTGATTATTTAGTCTGGGAAGTTGCTGCATACCTCTTTAAAATCTTGGGTGATGGTCTCCATTGGGTTCCGATTTCCAATATACTTTAATTGGCTGTATGGGGCAGGTATTAACCGGTGGCAGATTGAACATAAAAAGTACCATTTTGTGTCAAGGCAGGTTGTAATGGCTTCAGCCTACCTTCTACCTTGAGCTATGGGGTACTGTGGTTGATAGGAACATATATTGTATGAACTGTTTCTAATAAAACACTCTGGTTTCTGAAGATAATTGGGACTAATTGGTAGCTACTTGATTTTGTGAATTATTTGGCTACTGTGAACATTAGTGTCTTCTACTGGTGGAGTACTTGGTCTTCCTGCCCTTATTGAAGCATGTTTTGTCTGAAGTTCCTGGGACGTACTTGTGATTGGGTTTTGCTGGTCCGTGCTGGATTCAAAGTTTCATTCCCATTGCTATTGTGAAGTTATGGCTGCTCCTGATAAACTGTATTGGTGTTGGTAGTTCAGTGCTTAGGCTAGAAACATATCTTTAAGGATGCTGTTGGTGATGAAATAGTTGGGGATGGCATGTTAAAGTAGGAAAACTGGACTTGATTTGTTCTCGTATATAGATTGTGGTGATTTCAAGTAATTGGTTTTAGTTATCTTCCCCTCCAGTTGTATTCAATATAATGTGGGCTATCATTCTGAGAGATAGCAACAGACCTTTATCATGCAAACGCCTCACTCTCCCACGCTTGATATCTCCTTTTATACCACTTTTTATGGGGAGATGCCCTACCTGATGATTGATGTCTTTGCAATTTTGTTGAATTGGTTATTTCACAGTTTTTGGGTTAAATCTGCGGCTAGCATTACTACTTTGCACCAACAAAATTTCTCCCTTGTTTTTGGGGGTTGCTCATCTTTAGACTTTGCTGGCTTTTTTCCAGGGTATAGACTTCGTGCAGGTTCTGGTTCTCCTGTACGTCGTAGGGATGCAGATCGCCGATACAGTTCTGATTTTGATAATTCGGGGGCCCCACCTCGAGGTCGTGATTTTAGCAATGGGAGGGATCGTGGTAGATTTCGAGATTCTTCACCCCCTTATGCTCGAGGAAGAGGTGGTGGCAGACCACTTGGCAGAGGTTTTGATGGGCCTGGATTTGGTCCCGGGCCTCTTAGAGGGGAGGGCGTGAGTAGGAATAATCCAAATGTACGCCCAAGGGAAGGCGACTGGATCTGCTCTGATCCTTTGTAAGTTCGTCGTCAATTTGTTTTTTTTTAGTGATAAAAGAAAAGGTTTTACATTTTTAACAATTGGTTTTGTTTTAGCATGTTTCTTATGATAACATGAGATGGGGTGCCTTCGGATCTTATACTATTTTTTCCTGTCTCAGATGTGGCAACCTGAACTTTGCAAGGAGAGAGTATTGTAACAACTGCAAAAGGCCTCGATATAGACCTGGGGGAAGTCCTCGGCGGGGTTATCCCGGCCCTCCACCTCCACATGCTCCTCCAAGACGCTTTCCTGGTCCTCCATTGGATCTTTCTCCAGGCAGGACCATGAATGGCTATAGGTCTCCTCCTCGAGGTTGGTCCAGAGATGGACCCAGAGATTTTGGGCCTGGTGGTCCTCCACCTCCTAGGCAAGGAGGCAGGTTTTCTGACCATGATATGCGGAGGGAGCGGTCTGATTATCCAGATGATGAGTACAGGGGGAGGAACAAATTTGATAGGCCTATGCCAATGGACTGGGGTCATAAAGACCGTGGAAGGGATGGCCTTTTCAATGAAAGGAAAGGGTTTGAGAGGCGGCCACCCTCTCCACCTCTACCTCCACCTTCACTTCCTCAACGTGGCAGATGGGGACGTGACGGGAGAGATAGGAGCAGATCACCAATTAGGGGAGCCCCACCACCAAAAGAGTTTCGACAGGATATGTACATGGAGCGGGGGCGAGATGATCGGCATCCTGTTGGGCGAGACAGAATGAGACATGTGTATTGACAGTAGTGAGGCTATGGAGTTTGATTGGTTCATCTTGGTATAATAGTAATTGTGCTCTTTGTTGGGTGATGATGGATGTTATGGCACAGCTCTGAATTTATTTGCGTTTTCCGACTATTTTAAAGATTGCGTGATTTTTGTTTATTAATTTTGTTTGGAAATTTATCTTAGTTATGATGCATTAATGTGGTTATTCAATTTATTTTTTTTTTAAAAAAAAAAAACACTTGGAACCGGTCTATGGTTGTAGTTACAGTCGCCGTATCCCTTGCGGCACCGAAACTAATTTTTTGCTGCTCTCGGATGGTGTTTTTTTTATTTATTTATGAAGAATGCACTTAGTTACAATGTGGCATGTAAGCAGTGGTGCAATGATTTCATATGATTTACTACTGTGATTATCAAGAATTCAAGATGGTGTCTGCATATTTATTATTTGGGATATTTACACTTGTAGTTTAGGGTTTTTTTTAAGTTTACTTGCTATACTTTCTAATTTACATTTTTAGTCAACAAAATTTCTAAACATGATAAAATGATCAAATTTTATATATATATTAAATTGAAAAATTGACCAATTAACATATCAATCGCGACTTTTTCATTTAGAAATTAGTTTCTTCCTCTTTTCAAACCCAAATTGAATAAAAAAAAAACTATTGTTTCTAATTGATTTTTCACACAATTTCTTTTGTTTCATTGTGGTTTGTCTTTTCTTATATAGTGTTGTTGGAATCTTGCATTAGAGTTTTATTTGGAACTCGGTAACAAATATGTGTTTTATTTTTTTTTAAGGAAGTTACAATAAATCTTTTAAGACTCTCTAGATATATCTAGTTGTTGAAGCAATATAATCTAGGTTCTGATTTGTTTTTAAGGTTTAAACCTTATTATAATTCATAAGTGTATTCACTATGAAAGTTTCAATGAGTTTATATTTGTTTGAAAGTGATGAATGATAGCTTTCATTCATTGGGATAGAAAGATATTATCTCAATGGTCCATATGAAGGAGTCATATTATCGATAGTTGCTTAAATGGCAATAATAGATTGTTTCTTATTAATTATGTTATTGTTGAGTCTAAAAACAACAACACATGACGATGATTTATATATGAATATAGCTAATAACTTGGCGAAATCATTTAAAAGCTGAGTTTAGAATTAGAGGAGTATAACAATTGTTATGGAACTTATAGCTAGGTTCCATGATTGATTTGCTCAGGCTGTAAGTTGTGAAACAATACAACACCCTATGTTAGAAAAGTTGTTAGACAAGTTTATAGTGAAGACAAAATATACGAGAATGATTCTATCTAGTTTTGATGAATATGAAATCTATGAAGGCCAAACCAAACTTTGTATTGATTTGGAGAAAAGACAATACCCTTATAGCGGGGGGATAATGACTAGGATTCCATGTAAACATATGGTCTATTATATACATCACAAAAGAGTTAAGTTATAAGATGTATGTTATGCGTACTACACGTTGAAACATTTAGGAATATATACTTTTAAGTGTGCACTTTTTACTAAAAATTGATCTAGATCACAATGAAGGACATGTAATTTTTCTACTTTGAAACCTTAAAATGAGTGTGGGTAAACCAGGAGAGATAGAAAATGAAGAAAAAAGAGAAGATCTGGTACTATAAGAAAAAAAGATCTTTCATATTTAGATGCAACATCTGCAAGTTATATGACTAAAATCTTAAGACATGCAAAAGAGATACTCCTAAACAAATTATAGGTGGAAAGTGGTGATAGAGTATCCATAATTGAAAAGAGATCAAAGGGAATTAATGAAAGGCTCAAGAGATAGTAGGGTGTCAAAAATCATGCTAGTGCACCCTCTTCTCAACCCTCAACACGCACACATGTGATTCTATTAAATATGTTGATAATTATATTGGTTTAATAAAAAAAATCTACATTGATGTTCTTTTAAATTACAAACTTGTACATTTATATCATTTTAACACTTCACCCAAAGTAATTTTGTTGATTAAAGAATATAGAAGAAGACTTGTGACTTTGAGCGATATGTTATTTCTATTTAATTGTTAATGTTTTTTTATGTTACAATATGGATGTAATATATGTGGATCATTGCTATTAAGGTGTCGTTTTTGCTAAAAATGCATTATCGTTAATGATTTGTTGTTTTTTTAATGAATGCTATATTGTTGTTAGCAAAGCTGCCTTATGAATTTATTTAACATATTTATGTTCTTGCATTTTGCTTAATAATTAATAGTTGGAAATACATTGTTTTACTTTATTTGTTCGATGTGAACAAGATAATAGTTACAAATAATAAATTGCTCATACTAAATTAACTACTAGAAACAACTTGACACTTACAAATCTAACCTTTATGTTATATTTCTTGATCCAAACTCTACGTAGTTTGCCTTTTATTTTCTTAAACTTATGTCACCTTCTCCCCCTATCATAGTTAATTCAATTGTATTTATAGGTTTGCACCAATTAATGAAGGTATAGTTATGTGACATGTCATCACACATGTAGAATAACTTGTTTTTACTAGTTTTTGTTTATGATATTCTAACAACTGCTATGTCTTTACATTTGATGCACTTTTTATTTTTAAACTTTAGTTGATTCAAGTTGTTGTAACTTTGTATGATATTAACATTTTATGTAGATGATGATATGTTGATAATGTGCATGGTTGTTTTAATACAACTTTTTAACTCTAGTCCCTGCAAATTCATGCAGTTTGTGTTTAGTGGTGGGTAGGGGTGATAATTTTCGGTTCGGTTTGATTTTTATAAAAAAAAAGTAACCAGACCATTTTTTTTAAACCGAAACCGGTTCAAACCGACTAGTTTCGGTTCGATTTGGTTATTTTAGAACAAAAACAGGTTCAAACCGGTTTTTTAGGTTTGGCTTGGTTTTTTCCCATTTGACTTGGGTTTTTTTCTCGATTTGGCTCAGTTTTGTTGGTTTGGCTCCGGTTTGAGTTCAGTTTGGTTTTTTCAGTTTCAGGCTTATAAAACCAAAACCAAACTGGTCGGTTTTTTAAAAATTCTAATCGGTTTAATCAAATTTTTTTCACGATTCGATTTTTTCGGTTATTTTTTTCCTGTTTTCTCGGTTTAATCAGTTTTTTTGCTCACCTCTAGTGGTGGGCAATGTGTGTTTGGTGGTGGGCAATGTGCATGCTGAATATTTTAAGTAGTGTGTGGATTGAGATTTTTTTTGGAATTCTTGCTATATTTTGATGGAATTTTAGCAAGTTTGTTTGCTATGATTATAAAGAAAATAGGGATAAATATGAGTTGTTATGCTCAAATGGTGTGAAAATGGATAGTTTGTGGTTGGAATGTTTTACAGGTTTGTTGTGCTCAAATGGTGTGTGGAAGTGGGCAATATGTTGCTAGGGTTTTTGATAGGTTTGTTGTGCTTATTTTTTGTTGTAAATGAGGAGATAATGATTGAGATTTTTTGTTGTTGAAAAATTATTGCTTGTGGTTGGAAATGACGGTTTATAAAAGAATTTGATTTTGATTGAGTGAAATGGTTTAAAAAAATTATAAATGTATTGTTAAATATTTGTAGAGGTAAATTTTTTGTAATTTTATGGTAATTCATCAACTTACTTTTTTTTTAATTGCAATGATAAATTCTAGGCGCAATAGGAGCTTCATAGTTATTGAATAGAAAATAATGACAGTCCTATAAATAATTATATATTTTTTATTGATTTTTTTCGGACTAAAATGAGAATGTAAAATATTATGCGCATATAAAGTCCATGATATAAACTATAATATTTCAAAGTACAACAACTAAATGTAAAAAAGACCAAACAATAGGCTGGTATATTTATGTGTGTTTGATAATACGATGCAATGTACTAATATACAGTTTGAAAAGCACTTTGAGAAACAATTTGAACTACATTACCGAGTGGAATCGAATTTATCATATGTTAACCAAGGTTATAAACACAATCACTTTTATTTAAAATAATAAATTTAACATAAAACTAAAAGGTGTGGGGAAATCACTGTTTCCCCACACCCAAATGCACTGTGGATTACAACAGTAATCCACAGTGCATTTCTCTCTTTTTTTTTCACTTTTGTTTTTGTATTTTTTCATTTTTTTTCCAACTTCCCTTTTTTTCTTTTTATTTTCGTTTATTTTTTATTTTTTTTCCAAAATTACTTTCTTTTTTTTCCCAACTTTCCTCTTTTTTCTTTTTTTTTCATTTATTTTTTTTTCTAAAATTATCTTTGTTGATTTTACTTTTTAAGTATTAAATTGGTTAAAAATTTTGCTTAATAATTTTTTTCTTTTAAAATACTGTGGATTGCTACAATGTTTTCCCACATAGTTTTTCTATTTTTTTTTTTCAAAATTATATTTGTCAATTTTATTTTTTTTATATTGAGCTGATTAAGAATTTAGTTGTGTAATTTTTTTCTTTAAAACATTGTTGATTGCTACAGTGTTTCTCTTCGTGGTTTTTTTTTTATGATTTTCTCCAAAATTATCTTTTTTATTTTATTTTTTTAATATTGAGTTGGTTTAAAATTACAATTACAATATGTGAAGAAAACACTATAACTTTTCTCGCAAATTACTGTGGATTGTTATAGTGTTTTTTTCCGCGTGGTTTTTTTCTGTTTTGTTATGTTTTTTCCTAAAATTATCTTTGTCAATTTTATTTTTTAAATATTAAGCTAGTAAAGAATTGTAATTACAAGTAAATACAAGTTTTTCCTCACAAAACACTATAGATTGATACAGTTTTTTCCCACATGGTTTTTTTCCAGTTTCTTTTGTGTTTCTTTTGTAATATTTTTTTCAAAATTATCTTCGTCGATTTTTTTTTTAATATTGAGTTGGTTAGAATTTAACTTTGTAATAAAGCTTAATCATGTGGGGAAAGCACTGTAGCTTTCCTCACAAAACATTGTGGATTGCTATAGTGTTTCTCCACATGGTTTTTTTTCTTATGATTTTTTCAAAATTATCTTTGTCAATTTTATTTTTTTAATATTGAGCTGGTTGAGAATTATAATTACAAGTCATTACAAATAAGGCTAAATTATGTGGGGAAACACTGTAGCTTTCATCACCAAACACTGTGAATTGCTAAAGTGTTTCCAACATGATTTTTTCCCCTTTTTTGGTGTTTTTTTTCCTAAAATTGTCTCTGTCAATTTGATTTTTTTTAATATTAAGATGATTAAGAATTTAGCTTTGTAATTGTTTTTCTTTAAGACACTATGAATTGTTGCAATGTTTTCTCATATGATTTTTTTATGATTTTTTCCAAAATTATCTTTGTTGATTTTTTTTAATATTGAGTTGGTTAAAAATTATAATTACAATAAAGCTAAATCATATGGGGAAAACATTGTAGTTTTTCTCACAAAATACTATGGATTGCTACAGTATTTCTCTAAATGGTTTTTTATTTTATTTTATTTTATTGGGAAAACACTATAGTTTTCCTCACAAAACATTGTCAATTACTATAATGTTTTTCTCATGGGTTTTTTT
Organism: Populus nigra; assembly: GCF_951802175.1. Classification (NCBI taxonomy): domain Eukaryota; kingdom Viridiplantae; phylum Streptophyta; class Magnoliopsida; order Malpighiales; family Salicaceae; genus Populus; species Populus nigra. The sequence continues at coordinate 12,550,444 of NC_084854.1, forward strand.
TTCCTTTTAAAATTATTTTTTTTGGTTTTTTTTAATATTAAGTTGGTAGAAAATTTAGCTTTGTAATTTTTTTTTTGCTTTTTATTAAGAGAAAAGCTAAATCATGTGGCGAAAGTACTGTATCTTTCCTCACAAAACATCGTGGATTGCTACAAATCATTTTATTTAGTTTCTAAGTTTTTAATCACCAACACAACTTTTTTTTTCCATCATGAAATATTGACTCCATCATACCTTTAGTTTCTATTACTTATCCAGCGCTGGTTCACCATTATAACATTATCAAATATATTTATTTTATAAACCCGCAACAGCGCGTGAGCATACCTTCTCGTCTCCAAAGAAAGCATGTTTGATATTTAAGGTCAAACTTTGCTCATAATCCTCTCTCTTTTTTTAATCATTTGCGATTATTCTTCCACAATTATTTTGAAATCTTACTCACAATCTTTTTTATTATTTTAAGTTGAATGTCACCAGCTTGTCTTTTGCAAGACAATTGTCTGACACCATGTTTCTTTTTCAAATATTAATAACACCCACGTATTAATGTTTATTAGTTTATGATTATGCTCCTAATCAAGAATTTGAAAAAAAAAAAATCAAAACTCAGTGAAGAGTGTTGTTTATATATATATATATATATATATATATATACACACTTCCACCTTTTATATTTTTCCTTTCAATTGAATTACTTTTTGTATTTTTTTTTAATTTTATTATCTTCTATACTAAGAGAACCAGGGTAAAACCTCAACTCCTTCATTGTCACTATTAAAATATATAGTGAAAGAGTTGACTTTTTTTTTCTTTTTAAATCTCATTTCCATTTCTTTTTCTTTGAGTTGAATATTTTTTTTAGATTTTATTTTTAATTGTATCATTTAATATTTAATTGATTTTGAATTGATTCTTATAATTTATTTCAGCTTGTTTTTTATAAGGTTATTACAATTCGAAACAAATATCTTGATATTTAGTTAATGCTTAATTTTATAAGCATTTATCTTTGTTATCATATTATTAAGTAAAAAATAAAAATTATTAAATTCATTGGAGTCTATTATTTGGATCATGGTTTTGGTGGTTTAAGTTTCAAAGCACAAATCAATCCAACATGTCATAATCTTAATATTAAAAAGGAATGTCATCTTGAATTCTTTTGAAAGATAAATTATATTTTTTATTGGTCATCTAGGTTACTTTTAGACTCACCAAGTTGACTAGTCATACTGAGACAACTTTCACGCGAGTTAATTTTAAACTTACGCTAAGTAAGAAGTTGAGTCGAGAGGTTTCAAGGTTGACATGTTAGGTTGGGCTCTTTTTTTTTTCCTTTCTCTTTTTTTTTTATAAAAAAACTTCCACCTTCCAACCTTTTTTTTCTTTTGATTGAATCGTTTTTTTCTTTTGTTTTCAACTTCATCCTTTAATATTTGATTGATTTTGAATTGATCTTCATAATTTATTTTGGTTTGCTTTCTATGAGATTATAATGGTTTTAAATAAATATTTTGATATTTGATTGGTGCTTAATTTTATGAGTGTCTATGTTTGTTATCATATGATTAAGTAAAAAGTAGTTTAAAAAAACAAAGTTATTAAATCTAGTGGAGTTTATGATCCGGATTGCAGGTTTGATAGGTTAAGCCGTGACGCCCAAGTTGATCAAATATGACTCCGTCTTAATATTGAAAAAAAAGGCATTTTAATTTTTTTAAAGTCAAACCATTTTTTTTACTGATCATTCAAGTTGTTTTACGACATATCAAGTTGACTTGGTCATCTTAAGACAACTTTCACTCAACTTAATTTTTTAATTCAGGTTAAACAAAGAGTCATGTCAAAAAGTTTCAAAGTTGAGTTGTAGAGTCAAGTTTAATAACATTGCCAAATAGTTTTCTATGATGGACTTTTTTTTAACGTTATTTTTTTTAATCCAACCCGCAATGTACCCCCCTCATTTTTTTAACCTTAGCTTTTGGTTTTCTCTTTCTTTTATTTTTATTTTTTTACTTTTATCCTTTTAAAGTTTGGGTTTGTATTAATTTTTTCTTTAAATTTCATTCTTCAACATTTTATTAATTTTGAATTGGTCTTTACAATTTGTTTCGGTTTGCTTTTTATTGCAATCTCAAGCAAACATTCTGATATTTGATTTGTGTTTCATTTTGCGAGTTTCTATTTTTGTTATAGTATAATTAAGTAAAAAAATAGTTTTTTTTAATTATTAAACCCAATAGAGTTTATAACCCATGTTACGAGTTTGATAGGTTAAGTCATGAAGTCCAGGTTGTTCAAATATATTATTAAAAAAAAGTGCCATCTTGAATTTTTTTTTAAAACCACACCATATTTTTTACTATTTATCAGGGTTATCTTTGATATGTCAAGTTAACCAGATTATATCAGAATAATTTTCATACAATTAAATTTTAAAATCCATGCTAAATGAAAAGATGGAGTGGTAGGTTTTAAAATTGACCCGTTGTCATTGACATGTTAAGCTAAATTAATTTGTTAATTTTGCTGATAGCAGAGAAAGCATCAGACAATTTTTTCGTACGTTATAGTTATTCCTCCGTGTCTAAAACAAATCTTGTCCGTCCATTAGTGGCAAATAAAAAAAATGTACACCATTACTTTTAGTAAATGTGTCACCCAATGAAAACATCGTAAAACAAACTTAACCTAACCTCCACCTCGAGAAAAAGTAAGTGTCAACGACAACCTCTTTAGCGCCAATTTTATTTTATTTTACACATTAAAAAATCCCCTCCTCTTTTTTTCACCCCTCCTCTCATAACCCAACCATCCAATCACACATTGCCAACTCATCTTTTCTTCACGTGGATTACAAATTCTTCACGTCCTGCACTGTAGCGTACACTAGCTATCCTATTAGTTAGACAACTCGACTCCCACACCATGGAAATTTTTATATCTTAAATTAATCGGACGGCGAAACCATGTAACCTGATTCTCTTTCTATGAAATGCGACCGTCAGATCATTGAATTGAAGGAAAAGCGTCAGATTAGAAATAAAACTGAAATCCAACCATTCAATACAAGAAGAAAAATTGAATTTCAAAATCACTTGAGAGAGGGGGGGAGACACACACCAAGGGAGAAGAACACCAAGCAAACCAAAACCAAAACCAAAGCCAAAGCCAAAGCCAAAGCCGAAAGCCCCCCCTTTTGCTACCCTACAGTCCTTTTCTCTCTATCTCTCTTCGATTTCTGGATCAAAGTTGTTCGTAAATATTTTTTTTATTTCTTCGATTTTTGTTTGAGCTCATTAATCGCTCATTTGGTGAGTAATTGTGTGTTTTGGATGATTTATGTTCTTTTTCTGGATCTGAAGGTTTGAGAATTGGGGACGAGTCTGTGTAATTATTGAGAGGGAAACTCATTATTATTTATTTATTTATAAAGAATCTGGACAGGGGTGATTTGGAGATTATTTTGAAAATAGATGGGGGAAAGTGAGGGAAGCGAATTCCCTCCAAAAAAGCTGCAGCAATCGGAGACTGCAGATTTTCCGGCCAAAAAGCTAGCCAGACAGCTAGATTTCACACAGGGTGTCCTTCCTGAATTGCAGCCATCGCCTGTGGTGGTTACCCCGGCGTCCGCGCAGTGCCAGCCGCAGCCGCAGCCGCAGCCGCAGCCTCACCCACAACCGCAACCACAGGTGGTTTCGATTCCAGTGGCACCGCAACAGCAGACGCAGCAGCAGCCAGCAGCGAGGGCTGTGTGAGTTAAAGTTTGATATTTTTGAAAAGAAAAAAAAAAAACTGCCTTGTGAGATTGTATATGTGGATTTTACTGGGTAAATTACTGAATCTTGCTAGTTTTCATTTGGAAGAATTGATGTCAAACAAATGGGAAATTTACCATTTTGTGGGCTTGATTGGAGTTTTTGTTTGAAAGTTTTGATTTTGGAGTTGCAAAGTTGTCATCTTTGCGAATTTTTGGGGTTCTTGTCACTGTTCTTCACTGCTCTTTCTCCCATTAATTCTAAATTTCCTCTTTTTTTTTGCAGAGGTGCAGTTTTTAATTTTTTTTTCCAAAGAGAGTTTGCTTAGTTTTCTTTGATCCAGGGATAATGGACCTGATGTTTTATTGAGGTCATCTTCGAGTTAGATATAAGAAAGGATTCCTTGCTATTGCATTTATTTTTCTTTTTTCTATCGGTGAAGATATTTCTGTGTATACAGGTCCATACCTTTTCAAATTAGATGCCTTTAGTGAATAAATGCTCTGAAAACGAAGTTGAGAGAAGTTTTGGTAGAGACAGACTCACAGTTACTTTGCTACCATTGATCAAGACACACAATTCGTTTTCCATTATGACTTTCTTTCATCCATTATTTCTTTCCTAAGAGTCTAAGACTGCGCTTTTTTTTTTGTCCTCCTTATATCCAGGAAACCAGAATCACCAAAATCAAGACCAAGACTGAATGCTGAATTGAAAGATGGCACTCCGAAGAAGCAAAAACAGTGCAACTGTAAACACTCTCGGTGCTTAAAGCTGTAAGTACATCATCATCTTAGTAATGTTTCTTCCATGGGATAATATTCTGTTCTGCTTTAGAGTCAATGTATTGCTGTTTTCTTTTCCGATGAAATTTAAATCAAATATATCTTGCTACTACTTAATTTGGTCGTGGGATTTACTGCTGGCTTGCTTTTCTATTTAAGAATTTGAAAAATGGAGTTACAGGTGTCAACTTGTTATAGAGTCTTATTTCAACAGAAAAAGAAACAATTTTTGAACTCGTTTTCCATTCTTATATCCAGAAAGTACACGTTTAAGTGCAACACTGGAGGTCTGGTACTACTCATCTCATGCTTTATGCGTGAAATGATTTTCATAAATGTAGAAATATTGCCTAGAACAACACCCAGGCAGCTTGCTTGAATCATTTTTAAATTATGGGGCCTGCTTTCTGTGCTTCAGTCACATGATACCCTAGCAATTTCTGTTTAATGGATTTCGGGTTTGCTAACTTTCCTGGTTTTCTGGTAACGATATTATGTCAATTCTTGTACTGCACTGACTGGCACAAGATATTTACTGATATATAATTTTTTCATGTCCTGAGCAGTTATTGTGAGTGCTTTGCCTCTGGAACATACTGTGATGGGTGCAATTGCGTTAATTGTTATAACAATGTTGAAAATGAGGATGCCAGGCGAGAAGCTGTCGAAGCAACTTTAGAGCGTAATCCAAATGCATTCAGGCCAAAAATTGCAAGCAGCCCACATGGAACACGGGATAGTCGGGTACGTTGATTAAACCTACGTAGACTACTTTTCAGCTGAATGCTTTTATGAAGTTTATTAACCAAATATTTACTTCAAATGGGAGCCTTTATCATATATAGCCATTCGTTTGTCTTTGCTTTTCCTCATTTCTTGTTGGAACAGGAGCCAGGATACCCCTCTGTATCTCTTTTCCATTTTTTGATGTAATTTAAATGAGATATTTTGTATCTGAAGCTATAGTTACATTTTATCTTCGATTGTGAAGGTTTTGAGTGGTGGTTGTCTTTTTACCTTTTGCTTTGTGCATGAAAGTGTTGCACTACTTGAGATGTGACATAATTTGCAACAATAAAAAAAATTGACAATCCTTTTATTATTTCCTTTTTGTCTTGAATGCCATTTTCAGTATGAAATTGCCAAATAATTTTGTCCCAGACAGTGGAATCATATTCGAGGGTTCATTGTCGGAGGGTTCTTATACTCTAGTTCTCTTTGTTTTCCATCCTTTCATTGATGGATGACTTTTCTTTATTTTGTTATTCTGCTCATTTTCATTATTAATAGAACTTAATCTATCAAAATATTCAGTAGATATCAAACCTTTTCCCTATGAATTTTTCACTGAAATAAATGTGCTGAACTTTTTAATGTGGAGTTTGTTTCATTTATGTGGAATTTATTCATTAAGAAAATTACAGAACACCATTATGATAGATGCATAGGTAAAAACTCATTGCTTGTTATTGTTGAATTTAAATGAAGTACCTTTGTTTAGAATTCATTGGAGGTGTTTTTATTTATTTTTTATTTTTTATGAGATCCTACTTTTTTCTGGTGTTGTTGGCCATCATATGAAATGGTTGGAAACAATTGCAGGAAGAGACTGGGGAAGGATTGGTGTTTGTAAAGCACAATAAGGGATGTCACTGCAAGAAATCTGGATGTCTAAAAAAGTACTGTGAATGTTTCCAAGCAAACATTCTTTGTTCTGAAAATTGTAAATGCATGGACTGCAAGAATTTTGAAGGAAGCGAAGAGAGACAGGCTCTCTTTCATGGTGACCATGGCAACAACATGGCATATATTCAACAGGCTGCAAATGCTGCAATAACTGGGGCTATTGGATCTTCTGGCTATGCTTCCCTGCCTGTATCTAGGAAGAGAAAAGGTCAGGAGCTTTTCTTTGGGCAGACAGTCAAGGATCCGTCATTTCACAGGCTTGGACATTTTCAACAGGTAAATGTCCTCATAGCATATTTTGTTAATTCTTTATTGAAGAGAATTTTTTATATGCAATGATGATTTTGTAAAAGTTACCTAATCTAAGCAGTTTACAATTTGATGCATAGAATAAGCTATTAGTTTATAGAGAACTGGGAAAAAGAAGATAGACATAATCATAAAACTAGCTTCTTCTGTCCCTGAGTTGCAGTTCAAGTTTGCAAATTACATCCTTATTGCTATTTGTTGGATCCTTTGATTTCGTACTGAATCGTCATATTTGGGTACTGGTCTATAGCACATGACAGTGTTACTGTGTGTTTTTTGCATTCACAGGCTAGCCACATCAGGCCTGCTGCACCCTCCTCTCCATTGCCTTCTAATCCTGTTGCTCGAGCTGGTAACACTACAACATTGGGCTCATCAAAAATCACATACAGGTATAGTGGCTGTTTGTCTTCATGAAAACATTACCAATATTCGTGTTCACAAAACTAACTTTCATGTCATGATTGCAGGTCTCTCTTGGCAGACATTATCCAATCACAGGACTTAAAAGAACTTTGCTCAGTTTTAGTGGTTCTGTCAGGAGAAGCTGCCAAGACGCTTTCAGGTGTAACAATGCTCATATATGTTAAATTGTTTTTACTCGTTCAGAATGTTTTTTTTTCTTTATAAAAAAACAATGATAGAATTTTCATTTCTTGAAAAATTAACTGGTACAACAAATATATCCTCCAAAAGGACAGTATAATTACTTGGAAGAGGATTATTGAAAATTTCCCTAACATTTGTATCTCGAATCACTAGCTTAGCAATGATGTGAGCTGCTTTATTTCCAGTTCTATAATCATGGTAGCACCCAGAAACACCAACCAGCTGCCTGAGATGTAAGATGCAAAAAACTATGAGCTCTATATCCCATGAGACTGGTCCGTCGTGATTAATTTCCTTTATGAGATCCAAACAATTGCACTCAATTACCATATTATGCCAACCCTTTTCTATTAACCAGGAAAGAGCTTCCTTAATAGCTAAAGCCTCCATAATCTTTGGATTAGAAACACACTTACAGAAAATAGGTCCACAGCTACAAAAGAGCCTTGACTATCATGCAAAACCATTCCCAAACCACCACTGGGTGACTGATTATTCCAAGAGGCATTCACCTTACAAATGAAAAAACCTTGAGCAGGAACACACCAGCTCCTAATTGCAGAAGCAGTCGCAGTAGAACTAGCTGATCCCCTGTTAAGCAAGCTACCACTCACAGCTTCAATATATTCAAGCCACTGGTTCAGAATGTTCAAGGACAACATGTTCTTTTATGCTTTATATTGCATTTGTTCATTTGCATGATGTTCCTTTGATTTGAGTATCAGAATAGCTCAAATTTGTTTTCCATGCTTTATTTATTATAACTCTTGATTATATTTTCCAACTGCTGACTTGTTCTAACAAGTGTATCCCCTAGTTTGGCTGAGCTGCACGCATTCAGCTTTCTGAGCCTTCCCTAGCAAGTCAGCGATAGAATTTCCCAGATCATGCTTTAAAGCTGTCAACCCCCCAAACCCCACCCCCGCTCCCCCAATTCTCATACAGGTTGCTCCATTATTCACCTGCAACAGAAGATATCTTCCATGTCTGCTTTCCACTCGATACTTCATATAACAAGTGTTCTGTTCCCATGCTGCATCCCTTCCTGGTTTCCAAAAGTTTTATGAGATGCATGTCTGCACTTTTTTATATGTTCTTTTCCCTGTCCTTAATATTCTGCTCTTTTCAAGCCGGCAACTTTCTTCTGAATGTGTATTTTCAAAACTGACCAGATTATCTGTGATTTCTGTGTCCAGTTTGGTTTGCTACTGCTCATCTTTTTGAGCTATGTTCCCAGGGTTAGCTTGTGATGTTTAAACCTCTATGTCTGAGATTTTCAAAAAGTTGGTTTGCTACAGGAGGGGCTGGGACTTGATGTAGTTTATCACATTTCCTCCACCATGTGAGAAGCAGTCAGCTTCATATTTGTTACTATTTGCAAATTTTTTATGGTAAACCAAGCACTCCTAACTAATTAGATATACAAAAAAGTGCAACTACTTGTCCATTGTAAATATGTTTATGCTCTGTAGCCTTATTCTATTCTTGAAAAATAAACACTGAATTGTACAGAGCTATAGCTGGTCTGACAAATGGGTGTTCCTTGAGAATGTTGACATGTTATGAAACAAGAAATGTGAGTACTGCAACCAATATCTAATGATTGGGCTTTCCTTTGAAATTCTTGTATGTCCAGACCAAAGAAATTCAAAGCGAGTAGAAGATCAAAGAGACACTTTTCTTGCTTCATCTACCCAAGAAAGGTTGCAGAGCCAGAAGGAATTTGATGCTGATAAAATTGTTTCTAATGATTGTTCAAGTGCAAACCATGCTAATGAAGGAGGCCTTGATGATTCCAGCTTAGATGGTGTTGATATGCCAAAAGGAAGGCCAATGTCTCCTGGGACTTTGGCATTGATGTGCGATGAACAAGATACGATCTTTATGGCTGCTGCTTCCCCCAGTGTGTTGATGGGCCATGGCTGCGACAGTTCTTCACAACTACCTTGTGGACAAGGCATGGCAGAGGCTCATGCAGAGCAAGAAAGAATTGTTTTAACGAAGTTTCGAGATTGCCTTAATAGGCTCATCACATTCGGGGAAATAAAAGGCAAGTTTCTCTCCTTTTGCCAAATTTTTATACTCTAATGGCTCTAGAAAAGGGAAATGCCAGGTCTAGTATTTTTAGATGATATACTCACGTTTAATGACAAGAAACTAGTATGTCCTAATACATATTGCTAAGTTTCTATTTTACCAAACATTTGTCCAAAATAAACATTGCTTTTTAATTCTTATTGTTACTTTGTTAAATTTGAAAATATATCACCTTAATGGAAGTTATAGATAGTTGTTTTTGTCGTAGTGTACAAAAGACAAATAGCCTCTTTGCAATCAGAAAGTTGCATTTACTAGAATTTGTTTCTTACATTAGGAGGCGCATTGGGCCTAGGGTTACAATGGGAATTGCCCTCTTCCACCCCTTAAACCATACACATGTTCTCCATTGGCTTTGAAGTTTTGAACCCTCCATAGTTGGAGTTGGAAGGTCAAACCTTTAGGGTGTACTCCTGTGGATGTGCAATTAACTACAATCAGCTACTGTAATTACATATGCTACTAGTTATGTAACTTGCCTCTAGGGTGTACTCCTGTGGATGTGCAATTAACTGCAATCAGCTTGTAATTACATATGCCACATGTCATGTAACTTACCTTTTCCGATAGTCAATTGTGATGGTTTGGGCTTTCTTGATTACAAGGGTTGTCTTTAGCTGCACCATTGTAAGGTGCCATGAATTTCAGATTCATAGTTGTGATCTATGTTCTTATAATTAGTGAATTATATCTTTTAATTGCTTCAAATATTGTGAAATTTCAACAGAAACGAAGTGTTCATCATTAGCCAGAACTGAGCTGGGGAATGAAAAAGGTCCACCCAGCACAGGTTTAGCAAATACCAGAACTCGAACAGGGAGTCAACAGGGACCCTTTAGCAATGGGGTTGTTAAAGTTCCAGCAACTGCCAAACCACCCCAGATGGTTACTTCTATAGTTGCCACCTCTAGCAGTGATCTTAAAAAAATTCCTAGCCTCCCACAAAATGGAGATAACAAGCTGAAGTCTTGAAAAGAAATGTGAAGACATTTTAGCTTTGAAGACTGGCCCAAGGTACGCTACAGAACCTCTGCAATACTACTACAATGCTCATTCTGACTTCAATGCTGATGCAGTCTCTAGGTAGTATTTGGGCCTGGTTGTTGGAACTGACCAGGATTGGATTTATTGCCCTCGTAATTAATATATTACATGGTAGTGTTTCTGTTTCAACCATAATTCAAATCCAGTGGTATAAGTTGCCGAGCCGTACAAATGCACAGGATATGGTTTCTATGATTACTTGCAGTCACCATCATAGATTGTATCTTTAGATACTAGGGATTTTCTTGTTCTATTTACATTGTTAAAAGCAAAGAGCAAATTTATGATTTTTAATGGAATATGAAATTTCAAGTTTGATCCTTGAACTAAAAACAGAAACATTTTTTCCTGTTAGTGTAGTGATCCTGTTCCTACTTGCTGATTGTCTCTGCAGTCTAGTTTCTACATTCAATACTGGTTATTTTTCATAGGATGGGGTTGCCTTTGTCAAAAAGTTAAGGGGTTTGATATCCTTCGCAGTTTCTGGAAACAGAAAACTTGATTGGTTTTGAATACAATCAAGTTTATGAATTCATTGTTATAATTTTTGTCAACCACTTTGGTTTCGAGGTATTTCAACAATGGACTGTTGGTTTTTCACGTCTTTGAAAAAAAAAAACCCAACAAGCTTTCTGTTTCTGGTTTTGAATTTGACTTTTAAAAATAGATAAGGGAAATGTTACTAAACTTTCAGGTTACTTTTGGTATGTTTGAAAAATAAACAGCCCTTAGTTGGTGGCCTTTTATGCCTACATTAGCAGTAGGTTGTTTCCCGTATGTGATTTTACTTTTAGCAACAGCTGATATGTAGACGAGATGGAATCAAGGAATTGATCATTAATGTGGTCTTCAAAGTCAGACAGTTATACTGTGAAAAAAAAAAGAGATTTTGACCCATTTGGCCTAAACCCACCTTCTCAGCATAACCAAAACAAGTCGAATGTTGCAAAAATGAGATGAGAATTTCAAGAGGGCCGATGGTGAGGAGTATATAGAGGTGCATAAAAATTAGATGGCCTGAACTTTTTGTGAAGTTAGATGATTTTGTGAATATTATAAATGGAACGAATGAGAAAAAGTTATTCGGGAGTATTTAAGATCATGTTAGATAGATCTAGAGTTGTAGAGAAATTTATTATCTAAAGATCTGAACTTTTATGGTTTTAAATAATTCTTTAAAGATTGAATTGTCGTCAACCACAAGCTGTTAAATTGTCTAGTTTCCAATGGTAATTCACGTGAACTATTCATGAGAAATCTCCTGAATCTTTAGGAGAAAGGGATTGCTATGCCTAGAGTGCTAGCTCTAATATTGTGTTTATGTAATTTGTTTGTCTAACAGACAACCGTACTAAATAAGAGGCATAATTTACTATTTATAGAAAAATTTTAAAAATCTTATAATTGACAAAATATTAATTTGTCTCCTAAATAATATCCATATATTAATTTAGGATAATTTTTGAAATTAATTTAATTAAGTTCTTGATTTTTCTAGGTTTAGAAATATAATCCTTATATTAATTATATTCAAGTATTTAATTTCTAAAATATATTTAAATTAAGTTATATTTAATTAAATAATTTCAGTGTAATTTCTAACTAATATGTTAACTCAAATATAAATTATAATTCTAATTAAATAAATTAAATAATTTAATTTATTATTAATTTGATAATTGATTAATTTATATTTGAAGATTAGATGCATTGTCTAACAATATGTCATGATTTTTAAATATTAGAAAAGTCATTATTGGTTTGACTTAATCTTTTAATGACTAGTTTCTCATTATAGTTAATATCTCTTCATCAATAGTGTTTTGATTTAACATAAAAACATGAAGTATATCTCCCATGTTAAATCATGTTTATTCTCTACATAATAGTTATTGATCGTTTGAATAAAATTTAAAACTTTTTTCAAATCTCATTCCTTCTTTGCTAAGGATTTCTCAGTCAATACTATTTGAGAATAGTGAAACATTTTTTTTAATTCACGTAGGGTGAAGAATTCTTTCTTGATCACTCAAACACTTTCATATAGTTTATGTTATACCCAATGTCTGCAATTTCGTTATCTTGTTTAAGATAATATGTAGTAGGATTAAAGTATAACATTCTCTATATAAGATGACTTAATGATCTCAAGTTTAAGGATGACTTACACAACTATCACATGAGCCTTTCTATAGACATATGTGATTTTTCCATATGAAACTCTTATGCAAGTCAGTTTAATAGCCATGCCTTTAGACAAACACGTACATATTAATTTTAGGTATCTATTATATCTCAACTTATGAGAACTACTGCTTTCTTTCATATAAAGAAAGAATATAAAATGTATCAGTTCTTACGGCGATAATGAATATCCAGTATTTAAGAGAGCATCGACTAGGAACATTTTAGGAAAAATGGTTTGATGCAATAAGGATCCTATAATTATAACAACTTTATAATTTTCTTTGTAAAATATTTTTATCTCATGGACTTTATCTTTACTTTAGATTCATTAATCTAATATTATATAAATATTAAAGATAAATTAAGCTTTTATTAATAATAAATATGTATTTACATAAATATAACAATGCCAAGTGTAACCAATCGATTGACTACAAGACATATTAAACTAACAATTTTCCACTTGCACTAAAGTCAATTGCTCATGTATCTAATACCATATTGCTTAATGTAACATTAATGCTTTTACATGGATAGTGACTTAATAAGATGATCTTCTAGATTCTATTTAGTGGGTACTCACTCTATCTTTACATCTTTTATTTTATTGATTTATCAAATCAAATGAAATTTCTTGAGTGCTTGTGTGGATCATTGATGAGATATTTGTTTCTTTGCTTATGCAATGGCTCCATTGTTTTTACAGTACAGGACAACTGAATCAACAATGCTAGGGAACCAACCTAGTTCATTAATGAATTTTTTTTATCCAAACAACCTCTTTGTTTCCTTAAATGTGGAGGAATACTCTTATTCAGTTGTAGAATCAATTATGCTCTCAACAGTGCTAGGAACCAACCTAGTTCATTAATGAATTTTTTTTTATCCAAACAACCTCTTTGTTTCCTTAAACGTGGAGAAGTACTCTTATTCAGTTGTAGAATCAATTATGCTCTCAACAGTGCTAGGAACCAACCTAGTTGATTGATGAATTTTTTGATTCAAACAATCTCTTTGTTTTCTTAAACATGGAGGTGTACTCTTATTCAGTTGTAAAATCAGTTATGCTTTCTTATTTGTATTTATTTTAACTCAGAGCACTACCATTTAGAGTAAAACATATATTGACTGGTATTTACTATTTTTCCAATATTTCATTGAAAAAAAATCTTAATTCAAACAATTTTGAACTTCTAGTTTATCTTCTCCATTGATGAATCCTATAGCTAAGTATAGAATACCATTTTCATTATATATATATATATATATATATATATATATATATATATATATATATATATATATATATATCTCAATCTGTGTCTTAGAACACATGTTTTTGGAGGGAGGTGTTCCATGCAAAATAGACAAGAATTAAATTTTAGATTTTTGCATACTAAGTTATTTTAGCATCTAGTCTATATGCATGGATTGAGACAATTTAAGCAACCTTCTAGATCTATCTCTATAGATTTCTATATTCAATATATAGGTTGGTTCTCTTAATTTTTTTATGGAGAAATTATTGCACAACCAAAACTTTGTTGATTAAAGAAAAGATATGTCATTAGGAAAACGACACCATTCCTACTAATCTTTTGTAAACACAAGGTTTTATATTTTTAATAAAATCAAATCTGTTGATTATACCATCAAAATTGGATATTCCTACTACTTAAAGCTTGCATAGTATATTTGTACATTGCCTTTCATGTTAGTTTTTCTTTTAAAGTCTCACTAGATCTATTAGATTTTATCCCTTCAGGTGGATCTACCAAGTTCTAAACTTGGTTAGTACATGAAGTTTCATAGCTTCAAGTCATTTGTTGGAATAAATATTATATATTACTTTCAAGTAATTGGTAGGCTCATAAATTATGAGCAATATGTCATTTACAGTTTCCATGATGGATCTTTGTATTATTGATGCATGGCATGTTCGATTAAATATATTCGATTAATAGTAACCTTGAGTGACTCAATAAATTATTCATAGAATTGTAGTTTTATGCATATAAAATTGAAAGGCAATATTCATGTTCCCAACATGTACATAATATATTAATGAGATATTTATTAATTAAATAGGTCTTATTCAAAATATGGTATAACATATATATATTCCATACATAACAATTTATATATAAACATATACCCTTATTATTCCATTCTAATTGGATGGTTATGGACATATCTAAATTAATTCCCTCGAGCAACTGAAGAAAATTAAATAGTCAAATCTTAAATAGTTGGAGCAAGTCTTCATAAGTTAATTGCAAGCACTTCGATTGTAGCCTTCATTGCCATTTCTTTCTTCGTCTTGGATTATGCAATTATTTTCTATCTAAATTCCTATATTTTTAAATTACATAATATTTACATAATTAATTAAGAAACCTTGAATTAAATTCAAGAGCAATTAGATGAAAAAAGAAATATAACCTAGAAGAAAAAATAGAGACAAGACAAGACACATAGATTCTATTTAATAAAATTACAAACATTACATAGCATAATCATATTGGTTATAATCATTCATCATGCATAATAACATATTAATATGCATAATAAAATTATTGCATGTTTCAATTATAATTATTGGCTTTATGTGTATTTTTTTTAAATAATATTTCTAACATTAGAAATATTAAATCAAATTTAATTTGATAATTTCTCAAACATAATAAATTTCATTTAATTTAAATTTTCATTTAAAAACAACTTTTCAAAATTTAATAAGAAAACTAATCATATTAAACCATTTAATTCAATAAATCTTAATCCCATCATGATATCATAAAACTCAAAAAATTAAATTAAACATTTTAATATAATCCTAATCTAATTAGGAAAATTAATTCTATAATTAATTTAATTTAGGGTTTGAATTTTAATATAAAATCATTATTTTATATATGGAGAGCTAAAATAGTAATTTTAGCTCCAAAATATCTATAGGTAATTTGATATTAGTTATAGCCTTAAAAAACCCTAAAAAGATTGAAGGGGTAGAATCATAAATTTTACCCCTTCTTCTTCTTGCCGTTGCAACAGGCTGAGCATAGTAATGTGAGGTTGCTGCCTCGCGCAAGGCTGCTGGTGCTGCACCTGACAGGGCAGTAGCCCATGGTTACTGCCTCTCACGCCAGCAGCGAGTGCTGAAAAATTTGGCATCGTTGCTGGTGGCACAACAATGTCTCAGGTGCTGCACTTGACACAACATTATGTGTTAGCAGATCTAGCATCACCACCTTTTTTTTTTGAATTTTCAGCCAAACTTGCCACCATTGAATCTTTGATCTTCTATGCATTCTTAGTGCACAAATATGTATATGTAGAATTTAAAATCATGTACTTATTGTCACATATATATGGTGTTGCAACGATCATCTTTTAGGATTATATTTTTGGATGTGGGTGGAAAGAGTAAGGAGTTCTTGTCCTTTGTTAGTTAAAAAGGTTTAGAGTTGCTACCTAATAGTTTGGTCACTAATAACTCTAATTGGTCTTCAGAGTCTGGATAAAGAGACTGATTATATATAGGGAGGACAATATCCCCCTTAGTACACCCTACCTAAAATAAGTTGCATTGTTTATTTGTCTGACTATTAATAAGACACTATTATGTTTTTTTAATCATTGATTTATCTATTAGTTAAAGTAGGTCCACCTCAGTAGAGTGGACCATGGCTTTACGAGTTAAGCCTAGTCATTCTACAGCCGAAACATATCTTTTGCATTTTGTTTCTTTTAATTCCTAGAATACATCTTATGTATGATTTTATAATCCTTGATATTAAAAATAAACATTGGTTTTTTTTTTAAATTTAGGAAAAATCCCCATGGCTTTAATAAACTTTTTATTAAACCCGTGATGCATGCAAAACAATAAAACTATTTGTTGATTTTTTTGGTATTTTAAATCACACAATATTTTTATGTATTCTATTAAAAATTCTCGATCTTTATTTAAATTTGAGTTCATTAGATTATTATTATTATGTTGTTGTTGTTATTATTATTATTATTATTATTATTTTATTTTATTTTTATTATTAGGTTTATCCATATTCGTTAGGGATATCTCATTAGACTTAAGATAATTTTTAGTATAAATACTCTTTTATAGAGACATTTTGAAAAAGACTATTTTAAATAAAGTTATCAGCATTTTTGCTATCTTTTTATATGGTTGAGTGATTTCTATACTTAGTTCTTGATTGAACTTGCAAACTCTTCGAAGGATTGATCAATTTCATTGTGACTTTATACTACTAGTTTATGTCTCTTTGTATGTGTAGGGTGGAAGTGATCATTGTATATAACATTGTTTCTTCAAAGCAGGTTCTTGTTAGGTCAAGTTCCAAACTGTTCAAATATGATTTTGGCGTATCTCGAGAGGTTTCTACATCATATGGAATTTGAAGGATAGGATAAAGAGAAATGAGAGATGTAATAATAAAATTAATGGTTTGTGAAATAAGGCTAATCAGGATAGAAACAATGTTAGAAGGCATGAAAGGCGTGTTAACCCCATTGTTGATGATTATTTTTATGAGATAGGTGATGAGAATTATGATAGTGTACCTTTTGGCCAAGAAGATTAGTTTAGGCAACTTAGAAACCCTAGGTGTGGGGGAGTTAGGAGAGATGTGTAGTTGGGTGAAAGAAGAGATGATTTGGATAATTTTGAGTATCGTGATGAGGTAGATAGGAATTTAGGTAGCATTAAGATGAAAATTCCTTTTTTCAAGGTAAAAATGATCTTGAGATGTATTTAGAGTGGGAGAAGAAGACGTAGCTCATATTTTATTGTCATAACTATTTAAATGGTAAAAAGGTTAAGCTTGTCGTAATTGAGTTCATGGACTATGTCATTGTGTGGTGGGATCAGCTTGTGTTGAGTCATAAAAGAAATCATAAGAGGCATGTTGAGACTTAGAAGGAGATGAAGGCTATTACAAGGACGATGTATCTCTAATAATTATTATAAGGATTTATACTAAAAATTGTAATGTTTGAGCCAGGTATAAAGAATGTTGATGACTACCATAAAGAGATGGAGGTCATGATGGTTCATGCTAATTTAGTAGAGAATAGGGAGGCCACTATAGCTAGATGGGATGAATTGCGAGATTGTGAATATTATGGAGTTGCAACACTATGTGGAGTTGAAGGATATGGTGCCTATGACAACAAAAATCGAAAGATAGCTCAAGTGTAAAGGTGGTTCACATCCAAGCCAATTGTTAGGTTCTTTGTCACCTTGGAAACTTAATTTCAAGGCTAATATGGGGGTTGCCCAATCTCCACCAAATATAGAGTAGATATCCGAGACTCCAAAAGAGAAAAGGAATATCTTCACCAAGAGTAGAGGTAAAGTTAAAACTTGTATCTTATAATTATGACATAAAATGCTTTTATTGTTTTAAAGTTCGTCATATTGCTTCTTAGTGTATAAACAAATGAGGTATGGTTGTGAAAGAACATGGTGAGGTTGTGATCGATGATGAGATTAGTGATGAGTAGGAAATGCCTTTGCTTAAGAATGCTAGTGATGATTGTGTTGAGTATCCGATTGAGGATAAAGCACTTGTTGTGAAAACAAGCACTGAATTTGTAAGCTAAGTTGGGAGATTTAAAGGAGCAATGAGATGACATCTTTTATATGAGGTGTCATATTCATAATAAAGTATGCAATATGACCATTGATAGTAAGAGTTGCATTAATATGGCTATTACTGCTTTGGTGGATAAATTGAACTTGCATACTATAAAACACCTTGTCCCAAATAAATTGTAGTGGTTGAATGATTGTGGAGAGGTGAAAGTGCTTAAACAGATATTAGTTACATTTTCTATTGAAAGTATTATGATGAGGTGTTATTTGATGTTGTGTCTATGTATGCTAGTCATTTGTTGTTAGGTAGGCCTTGGAAATATGATCGGAAAGTTATGCATGACGGGTTTAAGAATATAATTTTTTTTTTTGTGAAAGATAAAAAGTCTATAATTCTTATTTCTTTAACACCTAAGCAGGTTTATGAGCATCGATTGAAGTATAAAAAGGAGAATATTACTGAAAATGAGAGTATATATATATATATATATATATATATATATATATATATATATATATATATATATATATGAAGGAAAGGTTTATTCATAATATTTCTTTACTAACAAGATTATACATGGTTTTAATGGTGATCCTTTGTTTTAGGTTGATGGTGGTTTGTTTCCTTTAAAAGGTGTTATTCATGTTATGGATTCAATGATGAATCATCTTTAAGAGAGAGGGAATAGCATGATCCAAGAAAAGGTTGAGCAAGGAAATTCAGATTCTAGTGTAATTTTGCCTAGTAACTGGTTTTATACTATTGAGCATAACTTTCAATCTGCCAGTTGGATCAGGCTTAAATAGAAATTCCTAAATATATTTTTCTATATTAGGTTATAATTTTAGGTTAATTGGAGTTTAGGAAGGTCTTATGATATAGGTCATCAGATGCAATGTGGATTTTATTATTTGTTGTCTTATGACTTGTGGACTTCCTATTAGAAGATAAATCTTTTTAATGCAAAATTATTCTTTAGATTGCTAATTTGAGGTTTGAATAAAGTATGCAACTTGACACAACAAGAACCTTGTCTTGAAGAGCCAAAATTATAACTAAAGTTGTATGCAATTGATCACCCCCATCTTATGCTTATAAGAAGAAGAAGTATAAATCACAATAAAATTGATTAATCTTTCAAAGAGTTTGCAAGTTCAACCAATAATTTATTATAAGAATCACTTAACCACTAAAAAAAAAAAGCACACAATATGAGGTAACTTGTAGATACAAATTCATCAACTGAATAAAAATCCTTATATAAGAGTATTTATATGTAAACCCTAAAACTAATGGATCAAACATGCACCCAATTTAAATAAAACTCAAACTAATTAAAATAAGGTTTAAAATAATAAAAATAAAAAATAGTCTAAAATTATTTTTTACCATTTACTGCAAATGATAGTTAAAAATACTTACGAGAAGTAATTATTGAAGAATCCTTATTAAACAAAAGCCTACTGCCTTGTAAAATAAGAATTAGTTTCGAGCTAATTAATTTTTCTTGCTTGATATGAAATCCTTATAAAATAAGTAATCCAAAGGTTGCCATATAAGTTTCCAATAACATTAAAGGCAACTTGTAGTGAATAAAATCTATAACTCTTAAGCAAACAATGTCTTTTTTTTTTTTTTGCACTTTGCTGGTAGATTAGATGCCCAACTTCAAATACAATGTTTTCTCTCATCTGAATGAATTAGTGGGCCTACCATATATAATTAGAAATGACAGATGTCTAGTTGCCAACCCAATTAGAATTGCATCCAAACTCCTTTTGTAGCTTTTGATATGATCCAAAAGGTAGAAAAAGGTCTAGACATGATTTGAACTTTTTTAACCCAAGCTTCTTAACTGAACTCATTGAACTCCTCTTGGATCTACTTTATTTTAGGCCTTATAATAGACTCAATGGACACTCTTAATTTATAATTTGATGTCATGCATCACTTTTCCACATAATGCAAGGATATTTAGTAATTTATTTTTTGGAGTTTCCTAGTTCTCTAGAGATCTTTAATTAGCAACAACATAGTTTTTAATTGATAAAGATTTCTTAATGTTTCTAAATCTTTTTCTTACAAGATTCTTTATTTATCCTAGTTATATAGGGAAATGAAGGCTGAAGTATTTAATGTCATATTACTTTTGGGTTTACTTCTTTGTATTAATCTGACTTATTTTAAGGTTTTATTTGTTTTTTTATTCCATTAGTTAAATATTTACTTTTGGTTTAGAGTTTGTGTTTTAGTTTGGGTTATTTTTAGTCTAAAATCATTGTTTTATAACTTTTTTAGGTATTAAGTTTATGCTAGCTGATTATTAGCCTGAGCCTTAGTTTGCAACTCAAAAAGGGTAAACTAAGATTATTTAGGAGGACTATATATTGTTTTCTTTGCTGCAAAATTCAGCAGCCATGATGTTTTGAATAAAGTTGTGTTTTGTGTTATGTAACACTTTTTTATTTATTGGGACATAGATCAACAATTGACTTATCAAAGTATAAATGACCTTGTGACATCTTCGCATACTTCAGGTTCTTGTTTCGCTATAAAAACAGGTCCAAGTTCTTTTCCAATACCTTTGGTTCTTAGTTATAGTGTAACAACCCTAATTTTCAAATACAATTTCCATCCATATGATTTTCTTTTTGACAATTTAAAAAACAAGGTAATTTTTTTTATGATAGTCTACTATCACTTTAATGGTTAATCAAATTAATTGGGTCCAACTATTTGGTCGATCGATTCCTCTAATAATTCTCAGATTTCTCTTACTAGATGATCAAATGGTCAACCAGTTTTATCGATTGATTGAGACAGTAACAATTTTAATTGTTCATTCCATCAAACGATCGATTGGATCAATTAACAAACTCAATCAATCAACTGGTAGGAGTAGAATCATATATTTTTATTATTTTTCCTTTCATTCATTTATTAACTTTTAGTGAAGCATTTATTTTTTTTATGAATTGACAATATTTCTACCAAACCTTCAACAATGTTTTCTCTACCTTTGAACCATACCAAGTTATCGACAACTTCTTTAATATCACAATTCACATCACAATCATAGTTTATCCATCTTAGGCTTTATCTCACATCATAATATCAGTGAAATACAAAATATCTAATCCAAATATCAAACACATCATATTTCATAATTCAATTTCCACAAATAATAAACAAATACAATACATTAGACAAATTCATACGGAAACATAATAAAATAAATTTATGCATTCCTAATCCTAATGTACTAAAAGAGTTCATAATATTATAAAAGCTTAATAAGGAATTCTTATCAAAAGTAATACAAATATCATAAATCTTGACATTATTTACACACCTAAATTTGCATTACAAAAGGATTAATATTTCAAAATTCAATCTACTTTATAGTCTTATTGAATCATTTTGCTAAGTCATATGTTCTGGTTATTCTAAAACTGATACCACTAGCCCATTACCGTGCATAATCCTAGTTACTAGTTAACATATTTCAACATCTAATTACTAGGTACTAGTCTCATCACTGGTTAACTAGATCTACTACCTATTATCAGACACTAGCTTTATTACAGGATAACTAGTTCCACTATCCATTTCCACGCACTAGCTTCATTATAAGATAGCTAATTCCACTACCTCTTATTGAGCACTAGTTTCATTATTAGATAACTAGTTTTTTCATCTAATACTGGGCGCTAGTCCTATTATCAGATAACTAGTTTCACTCATATTAATTAATATTAAAGAAGAAACATACCACATTTATTAAAATTATAGTTATTTAATTCGATATAAATGTATCAATATGTCAAGTACCTATGTGGAGCCTGTGCTCATAATGGTATCCCCTTCTACTATCCTAAACCATCAATCTCATTTGTTCCAACAGGAAACATCATCATCATAAATACTTCAATCACCATTGAAATTCCACTTCAATTCTCATTAAATCCAAAAAAGGAAATCTTACAATTTCCTACACCCATGTATTTTTCATAATCATAATTAGCTTTAAAGATTTATTCACTTAATTCTTCAATCTATATGAAATTTAATTTCACACTGAATCATTAATCTCATGCGCGCGCGTGTGTAATGCCAACTCTTCTTTACGGTAAGTATGCATTTTTCCTTCAACTTTTTTTATAACTATCTCACATTACTCATTTATTTTCATGCTTTTTTGAATAATATGCTTTCATTTTATCAATAAATACAAACACATCATCACCAATCTCAAGTTTATATGTCTCACAAATAACTTTACATTACAACCTCATTAACATCAACAATCACATGTATGGAGTTAAATCATCCTTTTTTCCAATCTTTATCAATTGTTAACTTCAACATTCTATAAGATTCATCATTAAATCACTTAGTTCCTTAATCCACACACACACGCACAAACGTGTGTGTATGGTGTCAACCTTGATAGCCCCTTTTGTTTTCTTTTTATCTCTCTATTTTTTTTTCATCATCACTTACACATAATCACATATTTTACTTTGCAAATTCTTTAAGTACCCTAAATCATATTACATCAAAATGCCATAACAAATAAATATAACATCATTTTTATGAACAACATTATCCACATGATAATAATTCACATTAATTCTACATAATTACAAAAGATTAAAGAGTTTCAAACACATCTTCCATTCTTTTTCTATTGGTTGGCCTCGCTCTTTCTCTTTCTGCCATGATTCTTTCTTCCTATCATCATGATTCAACATCAAACAAAACATTTTTCATCCTAATTGCCTTAATTTTAACAATTTCTCTAATTTATACTAAGAATCCTAATTTGATTTTACTAGGATTTTGATCAAAATCAATTAACTTTTGTTCAAATTGGTATGGATGGGTTCTAAACACTTTACCTAGTAATAATATGAACTTCAAAAGCTACTTAGTTGAAATTTTCTCAAGCTTCTTCCCACCTCATTTTATTTCTTCACTTTCTCTCTCTAATATCAACTTTCCCTCTCTCCATTCTCCTTTTATCTCTAGTGTTTAAGTGTTTCCCTTACTTCAATCCACTCTCCTACTCATATATCACCAATTCCTTTAGAAAGTTTTCATGAAAAAAAAATAAAAATTAAAACTCTCTCCCTCCGATGGTTGCAAACAATCGACCTTATAATGGAAGGAAGAGAGAGAAAAAATTATTATTTCAATTACCCAATTGCCTCTACTTAATTTATTTATCTTATATTCAGGTAATAATCCTAACTTCTTGTATAATTTCATGTAGAAACTTTCATTTAATTGCCTGAAACAACATTCTCTTTTAAAAAAATATTTATTTATTTACTTCACTTTTTTATCTTTCATTGTTAGTTCCTCCATTCAAATAATTCATATATAGCAATTTATTTCCAATATCAAAGATCCTTAATACTTTATGTCATAAATAATCATTTTGATTCATTCAAATAATTATCATTTCTCATTTATTCATTTAGAATTTTCATAAAATTTCTAAACTATCATGGAGTTTATATACAAGGTTATCTATGGGTCAAGGTTTCTATTCAAACCTGAATTTTAATTTTCTTGAGTTATTTATTTACTTCATTGTAGGTTTCTGTATTTTTATATCCACGAGGTTTACATCTAAGCCTTAAACAATTAAATAACTTGACTAAGAGTAGAGTCTAGGTTTCAAAGAATAGGAAAGATCTAAACAATCAGATAATCACCTTGAAACCAACTGTAATATTATCAAGTATGAAAAAACATGGTTTGTGTTTTATTGAAAGGAAAGATATAAATAAACCATGATCAATAAGATATAAAAAAAAAAAGGCTGAAAATAGCACATGATCAATCACCAACTGAGCAAATGCAAAGAGTCACGATAAAACATCACCTACAATAACTAAATTCCCACTTGACAATCTATACAAACTTTAAACACTATACTAAATTTTTTTTAAAAAAAAAAATATTTTTAGCTAGCTAGGATCACACCTTCTTGAAAAGAAAATAAAAAATCTAAAAAACTAAAATCACAACAATCAAACAACAAAACAATAATTAAATACTAAGGATACACCCAAGAGGCAAGATAAAGAAACATGAAAAACTTAGACACGTTAATCTCTAAACAAGGCAATAATAATTGTGACATAACAGTAACAAAACAAAATCCGAAAACCATATATAAGATAAAACTAAGAATCAATGTAAGTAAAATTGTTTTTTCTATCAAATTATATACTTATTTGTTTATTGTTATTTTTTTCACTTTGAAAAAATTTATAAAGATTTTTTTTAATCCTTCAACATTAAATTGGTTGGGAATCTAACTTTTTAATCGAGTTCGGGTCTGGAATTTCATGAGTTGTGGGTTTAGGGGATTAACCCATGTTTAGAAAATTTGTCTGCGTTTGGTTGGTTTTTTTTTAAGCTCATGTTTTCTCAGTTTTATTCCTCAGCATTTATTTAATTAGAGATTGAGTTCTGTTAATTTTTTTATTTGTTTTTTATATGATTTTTCATTGATTTTAAAAATAACCCAAGTTATCTTAAATATTTTGATTTGTCATTATTTTTAAATTTTAATTTTTGTAAAAGATATTTAATTTTTTTAATTATATAAATTAATTGATTAAATATAAGCATAAAATGGTCACTTTATGATATTTTAAAAAATAAAATAAAAAATCTTTTATTGGGTAGACATTGTTTTATTGACACAAATAATTATTTGATTAAATAAAAAATTTATTCAAATAAACAAAGCTATTAAATACAATTGAGTATGTGTTACAAGATCAAATATTTTAACTTATATTTATCTTTTAATTTTTTAATTTATTTTTATTTATTATTAATATTTTTTTATATTTACTTATGCAAATGATTTTTTTTATTTAATTAAATTTATATATAAATTGTTTTATTTTTTATTAAATTCTTTTTAATATATATTTTTATCGGAAACAAAACTATTCAACTCATAACAAAGAGGGATTGAATAGCTATAAATGATTTATTAAGGTCCCGTTTGGGAACGCGGCTGCAGCTGCGTTCCCAAAAAATTTGAATTTTTTTTTGGTTAAAATTTAATATAATTTGTACGTTTTGGATCGTTTTGATGTGCTGATGTCAAAAATGATTTTTAAAAAATGAAAAAACATCGTTGGCATGCATTTTGACACGAAAAGTTATTTGAAAAGCACCCGCAACTACACTGCCAAACACGCTCTAAGAGTATAGTTTTGAAACCCGGCCTGACCTGTAAAGTTGATCGAAAACCCGGGACTGAAACCGGGTCGAGTTTAAGAAAGAATTGGGAAAAGAAAAACCTGAGATGAGTTGATTATCCTAGTAAAACCTGATTAAAAGCTCAATTACAATTTATTAATTTTTATTTTTACTAAAATAATATCATTTTAACTTTTTTTTTAAATAAAATTAACCTGAATAAACAGTTAAAATTTAAAACCCTGACTTGAATTGAATGAGGTTTAAAAATTAACTGGTGCCAATTCACTGTTTCTAAATCCTATTCGTCTTTCAATGGCGCTTGCGTAATTTGGACTTATCCGTATCAGTTGCAAGACAATTTATTACATCACCCACGTGAAAATTGACAGAAGCTCTCCTAACGGCCACACATGGCCTGCTTCACCTCTAACATTCTGCAGCACAAGCATGTACTCTCAATCACTCTCTGTAAGTATCCATCGCCATCTCTTCATGCTTGCAAATTTCACCTTTTATCTCACTTTCCTGGTTCCTCACCTCCAAAGCACACACCGCTTCTTGTAGCTACAACACTTGCTAGTAACATACTACATGCAAAGTTATCTGCAACTGACCATGATAGTCCAACCAAAACCATTAATTCAAGAACCAGAAAGGAAAATAATGCATTGGGGTTCCCTTCTTCAAGAAGAATAGCTAAAAGGGTAGAGAGAAAACATGTCAAAAACCTTACTACTTCTGTAGTTGACGAGAAGACTGAGAAGCGGTTTTCGAAGGATAGAAGTACAAGAAAGAATATGGGTTTTAGAGAATGTACAGGAATGGGTTCTGAGAATTGTACTAAAGATGGGAAAAAGGGCATTAGATTTTTGGCAACTATGGACAGTCAAGGAGTATGTGGTGAAATGGAGAGTAGAACAAAAAACGGTAGTGATATTCAAGTTATTAAAGTGGACAAAATTGGAAAAGGGTCTAAACAAGACAAGGTTGATTCATCAGAACTCAAGTTACGAGTTAGGTTGGATATGTGCTCGAAAAGAGGAGATGTGATAGCTGCAATTCAATTATATGATTTAGCTCAGAGAGAAGGAATCAAGATGGGGCAGTATCATTATGCTGTACTTTTGTATCTTTGTTCCTCTGCTGCTGTTGGTGGTGTTCAACCAGCTAAAAGCGGGAGTGAGAATGGTAGGCGAGCCATCGATTCATTAGATGTGTCTAATGAAGTTTCGAATGTAAAATTTCAGGAGTTGAGTGAATTAAGGGATGAGGATGATAGAAAAGTTGGTGCTACTGAATTGCATATTCGTGTTTCCAACAATAGGAAGAAATTAGTCGATGCTGATAGAGAACCTGGAAGTATAGCTGAAATGGAGTTGAATCATGGCAGTACGTTTGGTAATTTAGATGACAAGGAAAGTTTGGTCCAGTTTTGCAATGAGTGTAACAAGCTAAACTTTCAACACTTGGATGGACGGCCTTCACATGGAAAGGATAAAGATGTCAATATGCATGGCAATCATGAAATTCAGTTCAGCGAAGATGTCAAGAAGTATGCACTTCAAAGGGGCTGTGAGATCTTTGAGAAAATGTGCAAGGAAAAGGTCCCAATAAATGAAGCAACCTTGACAGCTGTGGCAAGAATGGCGATGTCAATTGGTAATGGTGATCTGGCCTTTGAAATGGTGAAACAGATGGACGCATTGGGGATAAATCCTAAATTGCGGTCCTATGGACCTGCTCTATCTGTGTTTTGCAGTAGTGGAGACATCGACAAAGCATTTTATGTAGAGAAGCACATGTTGGAACATGGTGTTTATCCAGAGGAGCCTGAATTGAAGGCACTCTTAAGAGTAAGTGTAGAAGGTGGTAAAGGTGACAAAGTTTATTATTTGCTGCATAAACTACGAAGAATTGTAAGGAGGGTCTCACCCTCTACTGCAGGCATAATTGTTAGATGGTTTAACAGCAAGGCAGCTTCAAGAGTGGGAAAAACAAAATGGGACGTTAAAGAAGCAATTGAAAATGGAGGTGGAGGTTGGCATGGGCAAGGTTGGCTGGGTAAGGGAAAGTGGACTGTTTCTTGTACATCTGTTGGGCTGGATGGAATTTGCAAGTACTGTGGACAGAAATTGACCACAATTGACCTTGATGCTGTTGAAACAGAGAAATTTGCCGAATCAGTTGCTTCTATTGCCATAAAACGTGACAGAGATTCAAGCTTTCAAAGATTTCAAGTATGTTAAACCCCTGAGTATTGCTTATAACATTGTTATGGTAAGATGAATGGGATAAGGAGTACTTTCATTTGTAATCATTGTTGCTTTTTGCAGAAATGGCTTGATTACTATGGACCTTTTGAAGCAGTGATAGACGGAGCAAATGTTGGTATTTACAACCAGGGAAGGTTCATGCCATCAAAGGTATACTGTCAGTCGGCTTAGATGGACAAGACTAACAAGGAATTCAACAATCTATTTTTTCTGTTGATTGGTTTAGTGGCTGGCTGCAGATCAACGCTGTTGTTAATGGTATACGTCAGAAGCTTCCTTCAAAAAAATGGCCACTCATTGTTCTGCATAACAAGCGAATCACTGGACGCAAGATGGATGGACCGGTAAATAAAGCTTTCATTGAAAAGTGGAAAAATGCTGATGCACTTTATGCAACACCCACTGGATCAAATGATGATTGGTGAGGGCTTTATGCACTGGAATAGTCAAATAATTTTACCATACACAAGTTATCTTCTGCTGAAAATTTCTTTAAATATGCATATAGCATATGAAGTACTGGAGGTAAATAACCTGTGATTCAGGTACTGGTTGTATGCAGCTATAAAGTTCAAGTGTTTAATTGTGACCAATGACGAGATGAGAGACCATACATTTCATCTTCTAGGAAACGACTTCTTCCCTAGATGGAAAGAAAGGCATCAGGTAAGTAGAGTTCCTCAGAAGTTCACCACTGTTAACCAGCCCCTCCTTGTGTTGTAAATGTGATTGCTTCCACAATCTATCTTTCTGGTTCAAATGTTGCTTTTGCAAGTATTAAGGACTCGATATCGCATGTTGTGATTTGCCACCGGTGATGCTCCGTTTTCTTATATCATAACATTGCAACTTTTCTTCCTAAGGTGCATTTCAGATTTACTGATGCTGGTCCAGATTTTGACATGCCTCCGCCTTGCTCTGTTGTAATTCAGGTGAGAGAACTAATGAGCTCTTTGCCAAATATTTTCCAATCTATGCGAATATGAAGAGTAAAAAAACAAAAACTAGTGTCTATTTATGCTATCCTGCAATTTAAGTGTCATATACTGAAAGTTGGTGAGTTAAATGTGTTGTGTTTCTCGGAACATGTGTATATAGCAGCAACAATAAATATAAAATTTGTTGCGAGCCTCTCAAAAATCCTGTTAGATAGATTTAGAGTTATTCATGATTTATGTGAACTTATTTAAAGATTGGAATTTTTTTTTTTTTTTTGCTTTGAATTTTGTTTTAAAATTGGGTTGTTACAAACCACAAGTCATACAAGTATCCGATCTCTAATAGTAATCCACACGAACCACCAGTGAAAAATCTTATAAGTCTTTTTAGGATGGAGAGATTGTTGTTTCTGAGAGTGCTAGCTCTTTTCTTTTGTGTTTTAGGTGTTTACATATTGTATTCTTTTTATTCTTTTCTTCTTTATACTTAAAAAATAAGAGGTATAGTATTCGATTTATAGAAAAATCTAAAAACTCTATAAATAACAAAATATCAATTTGCCTCTTAAATAATATCACATATATTATTTTAAGCTAGTTTTAGAAATTTATTCAATCAAGTCCTTACTTGATTGTTTCTAAGTCTAGAATTGTAATCCTTTGTATTAATTATATTTTAGTTCTTAATTTCTAAAATTTATTTACAATCAAGTCACGCTTGCTTAATAATCTATTTTTAATCTGACAAATGATTCTTATGTATATGATCCATTAGGTTCCCCAATAAATTGGCTCAAATATAATGTATAATTCTAAATAAAATAAGATTACATAAATTAAACAACCTGTCATGATCCTTCAAAAATTAGAAAAGTCATACGTGATTTGACTTAACCTTTCAGTGACTTTATTATCTCTTCATCATGAATGTTTTAATTTAAACATTATAGCATAAAATATATCTGTTTTGTTAAATCGTTTTAGTTCTCAATATTATTGAAATTCTTTTCAAAACACATTTCTCATTGTTCAAGGATTTTACAATCAATACTATTTGAGAATAAATAGAATATTTTTTTTAATTCATCTAAGGTGATGAAACTTTTCTTGATTACTTAAATACCTTCATATAGTTTATGTTATACTCAATATTTGCTCATTTGTTACTTGATTTGGACAATATATGGTCAGATCAAATCATAACACTTTTTATATAAGATAACATAATGATTTGAAATCTAAGAATCACTTACATAACTATCACGAGAATCTTTTCATAGATATGAATGATCTATACATATGAAATTTTATTGGCAGTCAGTTCAATGTACTTTCAGGGCATTCTCCGCTGACTAAGACGACTCCTGCCTAAGAGGCATGTCATCTAACAAGAAAAGAACATAACATACACAACTCTAATTAATGTTCAATTTTAATAGCATATTGTTCATAAATATTTAAGAACAATGTTTTGATGTAATAAGAATCTCATAATTATAATTTTATTTGCAAAATATTTTTTGTCCCATGAATTCTATCTTTACTCTATATTTATTAATTAAATATTGAATTCAGTAATTAAATATAAATTATTATTAAAGATAATTAATTGATGTATATTCACTGACAAAATAGTCTGTCATGTGCGCTTGGTATAAAACATCTAACAGGAATCAGAAAAAGGTCACTGGCACATTCCAATTGAAACAGAAGGAGAAGGCGAAGGCGAAGCAGAAAGAGAATGGTTATGCATTACACGGGCTAACTCGCGAACAACAACACATTCTATCACCACCACGCCTGGAGGTATGACAACTTTACAAGCAAATCATTTAATGTTTTTTTTTTTTTTTGCCTTTGAGTTTTAGACACACATTTAAGTGCTTAGCTGTCCTAAGGTTCATTTGATTAGAAAATATACTTACGATAATGGGAAAAACCAGGCACATTTCGAGTGGCTTTTCTCACTGTGGAATGTCCAAATACCACCGAGCATGCAGAGGAAACTTTTGGTCAATGCTCCTCCACATAGCTTCAATGAAAGAACGCCTGTATTTAAGACCAAAAGAAAGGCACCTGTATTGGTGATGGTGATGGACATCAGCCATCATGGCTCTGGTTTTACAACTAGGCTTAGAATCATACATCATGTACGCTGAGCATTTCTAACGTAGATGGAAACAACATAAGAACAACAGCACAGCAGGCATA
This sequence comes from Populus nigra, assembly GCF_951802175.1. Lineage (NCBI taxonomy): Eukaryota > Viridiplantae > Streptophyta > Magnoliopsida > Malpighiales > Salicaceae > Populus > Populus nigra. The sequence goes on from NC_084854.1 coordinate 12,581,201, forward strand.
TGGATACAAGATTTTAAAAGAAAATCACATGGAAACTATAATTCATAATTTTATTACTCCATGTTTTTTTCCGTGTGATCTTTTAAAATACAAGCTATTTATACAAGGAAAAAAGTCTTAAATAAAACTAGAAAAGTTCTATATTTGGGAAATAGAATCAAATTAACATAAGATTCTATATTTGGGAAAATTTCTTACACCAGTTTTGTTATCTATGATTGATTTTATTTATTTTTATTTTGCATCACTTTTCAAAGCCAAGTCAATGCATATTGAATTATCATATTGATTAATAACATCCTCAGTTCCCCTGTATTGAATAGGATCACAGTCTGTTGGACATGGTAAGAAGCAAGCAAGGTCCTCCATGCAGACTAGAGTTGCGATAAAGCCAGATCGCTTAAAACATAACATCCCCGACAACATACGAAAGCCACCTCGAGACTACAAGAATCTCAAAAATATTCTTGCAGCATCAGGGTTCCCAGATCATCGCACTGTTCTATCAGAAATTGAGACAGCAGAGGAACTTGGAGACACTGTTATTGACTTCCAGATATAAAGTTAATGGCTCTCTCATTGATCTTCAACAATTCAAATATTCTTCAATAATTTTGAAGCACGGATCATGTAGCTGCAAGTAGCTGGCCATACCACATTGCGGCAAAGCGCTCTTCTCCGGCGGGTTCCTTCATCAAATTTTACCAGTCAAAGTGCAGCCATTTATATTAATTGATTGGTTTATTGAGTAACTAATAAATTCTTGAATGACCCTTTGGAATTCTCAAAGCTATTAATGCATTTGCTTGCAACAGTTTTTTTTTTTTCCTTAATATAGTTCTTTTCAAAATTGAAATTCTTCCAGGTGGACAATATTAGGTAGACAGGCACATGCCTAATATGTTAGTTAGGTTCTCGGAATTGCTATAACTAGGTTAATACATGTGTTACGCTACAGGTATTAGTATATATAAAAAATTAACATAAAAAAGACTGTTCGAGCTCCGTGAAACTTTTTAGTATTTTCATTAAACTTGATGTTAGAAGTTAAATCTAAAACTTTTAACACAAGTTCTTGCGTGGCCTGTATTTTAAATTAAGTTGCGTGGAAATTGTCTTGAAGTGATTCAATAGATTTACTAAGTTAAAAACAACAAAAATAATTGGTAAAAATATAGTTTAACTTTTAAAAAAATCAAGATGACATATTGGATTGACCTGGTCTCGTGGCTTAATCTATAAAATCCACGACTAGGGTTATGGATCTCATTAGGCTTATTATTTTTTAAAAAAATATTTTTGAGTTAATTATATGATATAAAAAGTAGACGCTTGCAAAATTGGACACCAATCAAATATCATGACATTTATTTAAGACTACAATAACCTTATAAAAAGCAAACCAAAATAAATCATGAAAATTAATTAAAAATCAATCAAATGTTAAATGATGAAATCAAAAGAAAAAATCAATAAAAATGATGTAACTCAATTTTGACCTTCTCATTTCTATCATAATTTAAAAAATATATAAAAAATAAAAAAATATTTTCAATGCAATTCGACAAAGTTCTAGTAATTTTGTAATTTTTAACTATTTCTCTATCATTTTTATATTAATTAATTAAAAAAACAAAAAAAAAGTGTGAGATAAACGATAATCAAGCAAGGAGAGAGGGATCAAAATGAACACAAGTTTTGACCACTACTCCAAGAAAATGGTGGTTTGACTTTAAAAAATAATTTAATATGATATTTTTTTTATGAAAAAATATTGAGATGTTGACATAAAACATATGTAAAATGGATATACAAACACACACATAACAAAAGAGATTCAATAACCAAATACTAGAAATACAATCATATCATTTAGTCCATTTCAATATGAAGTTATTAACACAATTTTAAGTATTCATAGTACATAAAATACGTACCTAACAAAATTATAAATAGTGAAACAACACGATTAGTGTTAACCCACTTCATGACATAGACCAACAACATATATATCATTATAAGAGTTATTAGTCGTCAAGAAGATTTATGCTCATGATTTTTCATGAGAAAAATGAATCATTATGTTTATTAGCACTTTTAACACTCTTGCTAAAAACATTCAACTCCATTTCAATAATACCTCAACTCATATGACAGTACTCAGTGCTTATCATTGCAACTAAAATAACAATACAAAATTAACAATATGTATGTGGTTTCCATAAAGGAAATAAAATAATATATTTATCCAAAATTCTTTTAACATTGATTACATTCATATACATATTGAATTACACACTAGTTGTTGTGGTGTCTAAGTTCATATTTGTCACTTTCATTGCTAACTTTACGATGAATTACGTAATACATTTAAATATAAGGTTGTCAACTATACGTCACTACGTAACAACTCATTTTCTTAATTTTTTATTCCCCAATCAATAATTAATATTTCATTTCCTTATTTATTAATCTTGGTTACAATCCTTGAAGTAACCACATGTATTAATCTCATGTTTACACATTTCATCACCGCTTAACATAATTTGTTTGTAACATTACTATATTTTCTATTTTCTAGGTATCATAATTGTTTATTACATTATCACCCTATTAGCATTTGCTTTTACTTAGTAGTACATCAAACGATATTAAATTTTAAGTTGTCAATCAACCCCCCTATCATATACACTTTTAAGCATTGTTTAATCATCTTACATAATGATTTTCATTATACAATCAAGGATAGTTTCAATGGTTTTCATTATTTGAAAACAACAACACCATGGTTTCAACTCATTGGAAACAACAACATAATGGTTTTCATTCAAAAATAAAGACAATCACATGAATTTCCTTTGTATTAGGAATAACTAGGAAGTAACTTTTATTACCTGTGATTTAATTTAAATGACTTATCAACTTAAATAGAAGCATAGGGAAAGGAGAACCTACATCATCATTCTATGATTAACCAAATCATACTTCACTTCCTTGGTCATCGTTCTTTTGGGCAACTAAACATCAAAAGTTATCATATCCTTAGTCATCGATACTACGGTCATTAAATATTATTCATTTCTTATCTTTAGTCGTCAGTACTATGGTTACTAAGTATCATTCCATATCTTATCCTTAGTCATCAACACTGCAGCCACTAAGTATCATTCCTTTCTCATCCTTAGTTAATGATATTATGGCCATTATCTGGTCACCCCTTCGCAGATGTCAATAATTCTGACAACCCATTTGATTGCCAACAAATCTGGCTATTAATAACTTTCTACTGAGTTTATCTTTAATATTTTACTTCAAATCTTCATGCAACCTTATGCTGCATTATTTTATTTGAGTTATGTTCAACACACAACTGATGACATGTATTCTGATTGTGAATAACATATTATACTCTTTATTTCATCGTATCAGCAAATGCTTTCAAATAAGATGGTTTGCAACACTCATTACTGGTGATCCTAATATGAACCTCATTAACCGGAGTTAACCTCATCCCTTACTACTAGTTATCCAATATGAATATTATTAGCCAAAGCTAATCTTTAATGCTTATTCTCAGCTATCCAATATGGATGTCATTAGCTAAAACTAATCTCATCATTTATTCCTAGCTATCCAACATGGATGCCATTAGCCAAAGCTAAACTTAACATTCTTTACAATTCATGAATAAATTAAGCAATTGAATTTGGATAACAATATTATACAAGAATACTTTGAGAATTTAATAGAATTAGATGAAGATGGAAATTACCTACCTAATTTAACTGTTTCATCAAATTTCTCATGCACAATCTCATCCCATTCCAAACATTTACCATACCCATACAATCTATATTCATTGTCTCATCATATCTAATTTAAACTCATAATCACATTAACACAAAGTTTTCATCATATCCAATTCCATCACAAGAACATTGGTACACAATTTCATCAAACACAATATCAATTCACAATTACATCATAACATATAATTTTTGAAATTCATAAATTAAAATTGTATTAATTCTAAAAAGATAAGGTGTTAAGCACCAACCTCAATCCTATGCATGTGTTGCTTCTCCTTGCTACTGTCCGATCCCCTCAGCCTCTATTGTACCACCGAAGATACATTTATCATCAATAATGCGACCAACATTAACATTTTATTTCAATTCTCATTCAATCATCATTTTTATTCAAACAATTAGCAAGGAAAATCCTTAAAATTCCTTACACATACACATTTTTCATGTTCATAATTATTCTTATCAATCCAAATGTTAGAACCCTCAATCAACAACAAATTCCAAGTAAAGAAGAGATTGATTAGTCCTAGCTGGTTTAGTCCACCTAATCCTAAACATTGTTGTTTTAATCATAACTAAAGTTTCAAAACTCTTTTCTTAGCATGGTTTAACTCTATGGAAAGAGAATACATAGGGCTACAACTTTCATGATCGACACAACACCTAGTTTTGTCATCTATATGCCTAAACTCACTCATTACAGTAGCATAAAAAATTTATTCAATATTATGTCATTTTGGACCCTTACTTTGTGTTTTACTTATATATGGAGTTATACAACTTCAAATAAGTCAAGTGACCTTACGCAAGGATTTATAATCAATACTATTTAAGAACATATGAAACATTTTTTTTAATTCACCTAGGGTAATGAATCATCTCTTGATTACTTAAATACATTAATATAGTTTGTGTTATACCCAATATCTTCTTATTTGTTACCCTTGATCAGGACAACGTATAGCGGGATCAAAACATAACACTTCCTATATAAGATAACTTAGAGATCTCAAGTTTAAGAATCACTTACACAACCATTATATGAGCCTTTTCATAGACACGTAATCTCTCCATAAGGAATTCTTATGCAAATCAGTTTAGTATACATATCATTCGATAAGCACCTACATATTAGTTTTAAATATCTCTCATACCTTAGCATATGAGAACAACTGTTTACTTTCATAAAAGAAAGAACATAATATGTACGAGTCTTAACAACTCTAATTAATATCCGGTTTTAATAGAGCATTGACTAAGAACATTAGGAACAATGCTTTGATGCAATAAGAATCCTATAATTATAACAACTTTATAGTTTTCTTTGCAAAACATTTTTGTCTCAATGACTTTATTTTTATTCTAGATTCATTAATCAAGTATTAGATTCATTAATTAAATACTTGATGAATATTAAAGATTAATAAGCCCTTATTAATAAATTAATATATATACATAAACAAAGTCAATAACACGTGTAATGAACCGATTAGCTACAAAGTCAATACTCTAACAAGTTGAACTTTCAACTCTCCTAAACAAACGTGTAAAAGATTTTTTAGCTTTCTAGAAGAAAACAATACATAAAAAAAATCAAACCATATCATTTGAGCTAAAACTCCAATACTTATAAAAATATCTAACAATTACAAATATTCTTGACAAAAAAAAAACAACAATTATTGCTAGTAAGGATACGGTGTAACATAATGATAGGGTTACAGCTCACCAAAGCACTTCTAAATAATAATAGTAGGAGAAAACAATCAGTCTTTAACCCAAAAACAAATAATTAAGAAATAAATACATTGATTAATTTGTCATTTGAATCATAGTAATATGACTCAACACGATAGTAAACTTAGCCCAAGACTTATATCATGGATTAGATGGGTTGATTTACTATTCAATCCAAAGTATATATATATTTCAAATTCAATGCTAGATTGACAAATCACAAGTTCATTAGTTCGGTATGGACATGATATAGAACCATGATTCTAATTTAATTAATTAATGATACAGGGACAAAATTTCTTAAACTCCTTATATGATTCTCCATCAACTAATTATTTTTAGCTCAAATGAGTACTCAATTGCTTATTTTATTTTTAAAAAAGGGTTGAATTTAAAAACAAAGAACCAAAGTGAAAATATAGAGAAAATAGATGGCCAACTTCGCATTTTATTTGAAAAGTTTAATTTGGTCTCCTATCTTTTTTAAGTTAATAGGTGATTGGTCTATTTAGTTGTCAGAAATTTAATTTTGGTACCAAAATTTATTTATCTTATTTTAGTCTATTTTTTTATGAAAGGTGATAGAGACTCGTTGGATTCTGATATAGAGAGAGAAAGTCACCATTGAAGTCCATTCCAACCACAAAAATAATCGATTTTGGTGTCAATGAATTCCATTTGTTGAGGGGAGTTTCACCTAGGTGTTTTTTTCTTCTCTTGCCAGATGAGGTAAATTTGATCGAGAGAAGATTTTTGGGTTCTGGTTAATTTTGGGTTTTCGAGTTGTTTTTTTGGGTTGCTTTAGGTCATGAATAAATTTATCAAGGTGGTTAAAATATTTTAGGTGATAATGGGTAGAAACAAGTTTTTAACCAAAAAATAGAAGCCTCGCTTTTTTGGCGACCTGTGGTGGCTTAATTCATCAAACAACCAATGATCACCATGTTATTTTTTTAAGAAAATAGAGTGGACGATAGGTCATCCGTCCCTTTAAAAAATATAAAAAAGTAAAGCCAAGTCCAAGCATGCGGGTTGGGTTGGAAGGCCCACGTGTTTGGGCTTTTTTATCATTTATTTTTATTTTGTTATTTTATATTTGGGTAAAAAAATTAATAAAAAATCATTGAACCTAGTTGAGTTCATAAGTTGAGTCGTATGTTTGATGAGTTAATTCACAACATCCATGATATTATTTATTTATTTTTATTTATTTAAAGCACTTTTTACCGATCAGTTTAAAAAAAATACAATTTCACTTATTGTTATCAATAATATATATAAAAATTTTCTTGAATTCGATTATATAAATGATTTACGTGGTAAATTTGTTTAGTTGACTTGAGTTCACTTAATTTTTTTTAATTGAGTGGTGTTATTTTATCAATTTTGTTCTTCAACATTAAATTAATTAGAAATTAAGCTTTTCAATTTGTTTTTTTCAAGATTATCTTTCAATGTTTTATAAGTTAATCCGAGTTAATTCAAGTAGATCCAATGTATTTTTAATATTGATTAATATGCAATTTATTTTAAAATCATGGTTAGAATTTAATTTTTTAAAGATGTATTATTAATATTTAAATATTTTTTTCTGGAATTTAAAATCTTTTTTGCTCTGTTTCTTGATGGAACACGGTTAAAATAGTTAGAATATTTCTATTTCTAGATTTTGTAGAAAAATTAATTAATTATTTTTTTAAGAACAAAACAAAGAAAAAAAGTAAACGCTTCACTCCCCTGCCTTTGATAGATAGATAGATTGATTGATTTTGAATTCAAAAGAAACTCTTTCCAAAATAAATCCAAACCTTATTAGAGTAGAGTAGAATCTAGATACATACTACTCCATCTATCCATCGATAAATCGGAAACCGGTGTCGCTTTCGATTACAAGTGATGGGAGATGAGAAATCGGCGATCGTGATGGCGAGTAGAGATCGAGAGCTTCTCATACCGGTCGCTGACTCCCCCGATGTTGAAGTCGCTTCCAAACCCTCTTCTTCTTCTTCCTCATCATCGCATCACTCAGGACGCGAGGTTTAAATAAATTCCTCTCCCTCTTGCCTTTTTAGGGCTTTTTTTTTTTTTAAAAAAAAAATCATCTGTTTAGTTTTGTTTTGTGGAGTTAATTGTTATTATCATTATTATCGTTCTTCTTGTAATTAAAACTCCAAGTCTGCTAAATATAAGTTTAGTTTGAGCTTGATAATAATTCACTCGATTGCTGATTTTTTTAATTTGATTTTTGAGGAAATAAGCTATCAATTGTTTTTCAGTTTTGGGCTATATATTATACACACACACACACACACAGCTTTAATGATTAATTCAAAGGGTTACAGTTAATTGAGAAATTATAATTATGGATTTAATTATGACATTGCGAAATTCTAAATTAAGGTTACCAGTGAAATTTTTTTGCATATTTGAGGATTACTTCATGTGCTGACTGCTGGCAAATTGCTGCTGCTGCTGCTGCTTCTTCTTCTTTTTTCCTTACAAAAATAAAATAAAATAAAATAAAAATTAATCTGACATTTTCTGTCTTTTGTTTGTGTAGACGTTTTACAAAGTTGTTAGGAGCTGGGCTTCAAAAAAATTCATGACAGGATGGTGCACTACTCTGTCTTCCATCTCCTTTATTCCCTTGATTTCATGAATAAATGCTGCATCTTTTCACAATCTTAGACAGACATACATACAAAAAAATAAAAATACTAGGGAATAATTTGGCAGTTTTTACATGTATTGACATTGTTTTGTGAAAATTACAAGAACAAGATAATGCCATGCTCTTGACTGCACCCTTAGCAAGATTTTTATCTGTTTGAATGTTTATTTCTTTTCTGATCTTTGGTGGCATTACACTATGAATTTTGCAACTATCGCAGATTTATCATATCAATGAGATCGGCTAGGATGTCTCTCTGTTATATTATTTTCTGATTATTGGGAGAGTTTTGAAACACATTATGATGCAACTAAAATTTGTACTGATTTGCTTTTAAAATTTTATTTTGACATCAATTCATCTTGGTTTTTGGGCAGTGGCAAGTACTTGAGATTTCACTTACCATTAAAGATTGTGTGAAAGTAGAAATTTTTCAAGGTAGTCCTTGTTTTGCTCGGTGCACGAGGAATTTTCTTTTTACCATGTAAATTGATTGGGTGTGTGTTACTTGCGCTGCTGCTCCTGTCGGTTGTGATGGAAACCAAAGACCCCTTTCATGTGAATGGACGTAGTCTTTTCCTGCCAGATGAACACTAGAACAGATACCATGGACTGTAGTTGTTCTTGGTGAAACCTAGAACTTCATTTATTCAGAATACTATAACATATAAGATTTCATGTATCTCGTGTCTTTCTTTTGGATTAGAAATTCATTTATTCAGAATACTACATAACATATAAGATTTCATGTCTGTTTTGTGTCTTTCTTTTGGCATGCTTTTAATAATTCATCCAAATATGAAGATATGAATTTGATGATTGAATTTGTTTATTGTCTTGCATATTGTGCTCAATCTATTACAGATGTTGCTCACACTTGGCTGTTTTGCAGTGTCATACTGTTTCCCATTGCAATCACTTTCTACATAACATGGTGGTTTGTTCACTTTGTGGATGGATTCTTCTCTCCAATCTATGCCCATCTAGGAATTGATATCTTTGGTAAGCATGTTTAAATTTAGCATCATAAGCCTTTTCCTGTCCAAGGATAAATGCATATTATCAAGCAATTCATATTCTTACTGATCATTTAGCTTGCTTTTTTTTGGGTCTTTGTTAGGTCTTGGATTTATAACCTCCATAACATTCATTTTCTTGGTTGGGGTATTCATGTCATCTTGGTTGGGAGCTTCTGTCCTGAGCCTTGGGGAGTGGTTTATCAAACGGATGCCATTTGTTCGTCATATTTATAATGCCTCCAAGCAAATTAGTGCTGCCATATCACCAGGTCTGCGCTCAGCTTAATCCTCATGTTTTCATTGGATGGGTTTAAGCAGCTGCCATTCACATATCATGCTTGTTATGTGTTATAGACCAAAATACTCAAGCTTTCAAGGAAGTGGCCATTATAAGGCATCCACGTATCGGTGAATATGCTTTTGGGTTCATTACATCATCTGTCATCCTCCAGGTCTGCAAGTGGTTTTCTGCTGTACAATATTCATTATAGCATTGTGTGAATTGCATGTTTTTTTGTCTCTGGTTGGACCTATAAACTAGGAGTCTTGGATGCTGATTTTGGATGCAAAAATATACAATTTTGGTCACTATACTCCAATTCATGAATTAAGATATGGCGAAGGCAAACTCCTTGCATGGAGAGTAATAGACGACCCTAACTTTGCTGCGAAAGATTTGTGCATGCATGTCTTTGGTGCCAACTTTGGGGTCTCAATTAATGCTTCCTTGGAACAACAACCCCCCCCCCCCAAAAAAAAAAAAAAAAAAAAAAACCCTCAAACACAATATCTGATGTTAGAAGACATGCTGGTTCAATAAAGATTCCTGAACTTTTGAATTTCTCAATCTTTGGGGGCTGTTGTACAACAATCCTAATTGATTATTAGATTCTAGAGATTATTGCAGTTTGGGATATTGAGGGTGTTAACCTTATTTAAAAACAGAGTTAATAATGGGATACTGATAACTTGATAAATGCTTATCATAGCATCAATTGAATTTACATTCAAATTCTTATGTTTTCTAAGTATTCAATGCAGAACTACTCTGGAGAAGAGGAGTTATGCTGTGTCTATGTTCCCACGAATCATCTGTACATTGGAGATATATTCCTAGTCAATACCAAGGATGTTATCAGACCCAATCTTTCAGTCCGAGAAGGAATTGGTAAGGACTCAGTTATTCTTACATTCATTTTATCAAATATTTCTTTTGAGCATCTTTGTGGGGGGTAACAGGGCATCTTTCGTAAGCTGTTTTTATTCAGGATACTAGAAATGCAATATTGCTTGTTATTGCATACTAACATACATTTTAGGCTCAAGAGTTTATTTATTCATAAGGTATTGGGTCCTTGGTGAAAGATGGGTTCTGACATGTTTTTTTAATTTTCCCTGCCCAAAAATGAGGGAAGCAAAAGGAGATGTCTTGCCAATTCATCTAATTTATTCTTTGATTGCAGAAATTGTGGTGTCTGGGGGGATGTCAATGCCCCAGATCCTGTCAACACTTGATTCACGCATTTCAGTGGATAGAAGTAGATCTGAAAGAAGCTGAGATTGAAGAAAATAGTTGTAGAAGATTATTTATTACTCATATTGGTTTCATATTGAGTCATCAGAATGACCACTCAATCAGATTTGTGCTGATAGCACTGGATTCGAGGTTAGATAAAAAAAATTATGATTGTATCAGATTCCGGTGGCTTGTGTAACATTTGTTATTAAGAATGTAGATTTAGTATTTGCTTGGAATAGTCTGGTTTATGATGGCAGGTAGGCTCGTTGGTTTAGGGTTCTGTTTTTTCCCCGCGTATTAGAATGGTCTTGGCTAAACTGTGCTGAATGTAAACTTCATAGACTTGTGGGCTGGATTGGAACTGTGCATGATTTACTTGGGAGAAAAGACCAAGTCTGACCATATTTGTTTCACTGCAAAAAATCTCAGCACAAACGCACAAGGTTTATCGATCCAAAAACATCGATTGGCTATACAAGTTATTGTGTTCAACGTTCTGATCTGCATGGTTTCAGGACATTATTCTGAGAATGAAAAAGACAAGTGAGCAGGAGATGGGTGGAAGACACGTATCTAAAAATAATGATTTATTTATTTTTTCTCATATCACAATTGAACATTTTAAATCATTTGCATTCTCTGACCAGTTCAGCTAGTTGCAAACCGTTTATAGCATTTCTCTAGAAAATATACCCACAACACGATAAAAAGAACCTTGCATGTTTGTGTTTAGAGTTTAAAAAAAGAAATGTTACTGGAAGGGGAAAAAAATAGCATGGTGGCCCAGGCCTCTGGGCCTTTCAACTCAGGTTTGTCTCCGCTCCTAGGCTGATTTTATATTTTTTTTATTTAAGGTTAGATGAACTGTCATTTGCCTCAAAACATACATACACAATTCGTCACTTGCTACCTAGTTTTAGACGGTCATAAGGTTGTCAAAAATTCAAACAAAGTTCTTTTTGCTAAAAATTAAAAAAAAATCGATTTTAACTTTTAACCTAAAATATCTATAAACATATTGAATACTTTGATAAAATTATATATTATCTTAAATAACCTTAAAATCCATCAAACTAAAAAAAAAAAATTCTTCAGCTTACATCTATTAACTCAAGAAAGTTTATAAGCAAAGAATATTTAGACTAAACTTTTCTCATAGAATAAAACATTATATATGACCTCAAATAACCTTAAAATCCATCAAACTAAAAAAAACAAATTTCTTCAGCTTAGATCTTCCAACTCAAGAAAATTTAGAAACAAAGAATACTTAACTAAACTGCCTTTATAGAATGAAACTCATGATACCAAAATTGATCTTTTTATTATTGAAATCGGTGTTAATCAAGACTTTCTCTCTCTATCACTAGAACCCGACCACTTTCTCTCTCCTCTTTTAAACTAGGGATTAAAATGTAAGGAAAATGAAGTTTTTGACCAAAATTGAATTTGTGAAAAGTTAAAGGACTTAAAGTGCATAATTTGAAAAGTATACTAAAGAAATTTTTTTGGAAAGAATTACAAAATCACCATCCGCAATATCTACAATGCAATTTTTATAGTGAAACATCATCTCCTTTTAGTCATTGTGTGCTAGCTATTTGACCAGCACTTCATCATGGGTGATAAATTTTATTTTTTACAAAAATATACAGGCTTTTCAATGCATTTTTTGACATAAAAATTCATAACCATAAATTGAAAACTTGATCCACACATCTAATTAAATAAGTCGAGAATTATTTGTGCCAATAAATAAAGAAAAAAACTCATAAACTATAAAAATTAAAAGATAAATGTAGATCAAGAAATTTAATCTCATAATAAGAATCATGTACCCAATGATGTTTATTAACTTTATTTCTTGGAACTAGTGTTTTATTTAATAAAATGATAGTAAAAAAAAAGACACACTTAAGAAAATAATTGAATAAAATTAAAGGAAAAAATCTAAGCATGGATATACATAAGAAATGCCTTCTAATATCATAAAAGAACTCTGAAATCTTCTCCATAAAATAAGTAAAAATTCAATTGTATCACATTAAAACAACATAATAAAAATTTGTTAAAATAAAAAGAATTTAATAAAAACTTAATATTGAAGAATAAAAGTAGTATAAAAAAAACTAATTGACCAAAAAAGAAAGGTCTAGGTGCGTCGGCTTAGCCTGGGTGGCCAAATGCACCTAGCCTTTCAGCCTAGGCCCGTATGCCTGGGTAGTTTGTGATAGGTCACTTGCCTCTTTTTAGATTCTAGCCATGATGGTGGTTGTAAAATTAGGAGTAATGAGTCTTTTACCTAAAAACCTATTTTAACCCATTTTTTACCAAAACATTGATCAAAATACTCTATACATCTTGACAAACTCATATATGACCTTAAATAATCCAAAAAGGGTAAAAGAAACACAATCAAACCAAAACCAAAAACATTCCATGCTCATATATACCATCTCAAGTGATGGGAGGTCCAAAGAACATCTAGGTGAGACTACCCTTATTGAATGGAACCTATCAACACCAAGATCAATGTTTTTTATGGCTAAAATCAGTATCAATCGAGATTTTCTTTCTCTATCCAATAACTTTCTCTCTTATCTCTCAAACCAAGATATTAAAAATAAAGAATATATTTTTATATCAAAAATGAATTTATGAAAATAGATTTTTTTTAGTATATTGTATAATAATTAAAATAACTAATATTCAGACAACCTTGCACACTTAACACGTGTTTATTTTCTAGACTTATTACAACTTGAAACATTTTACACTACTTTTTCTGCCATCAATGATTATAACACTTCCTCAAGTATACAAATTGAAAGCTTGGAACCAAAATTCCTTCCTAACCAATATCTATCTTTAAGCAAGGAAGCCAAACTAATTAACCCTATCACCACAACATCAGTTTTCTGACACCGCTTCAAGATATGATGTAAAGATGGCAGCGTCATCCAACATAGAACGTGTTTGTCTACACGGCAGCGGTTACGTTTTAAATAAACCATAAAAAATGCTTGTGTTGGTTAAAATGGTAACCAATGTTTTTAAAACATGGGACCCATTAAAAAAGCACAGAAACACAGTTCGGGGAGATGCAAGATGCACCTGCTTTGCCGACACTGTTCATTTTTTAAAAGTGAACAGTCCAGAGTGAATTAATTCACTCTGCACATTTGTTAACACGTAACAGTGTAGTGATTTTATTCACTTCCACTGTTTAAGTGAACAGTAAAAAATCTAATTTTTTTTTAAATGTGTTTTATTGAAAAAAAAACTAGTGTTTAATATTATTTAATGACACTACATAAATTAGAAGGAGATCACATGATAGCGTAGCATTTGCAGAATTTGATTGTAATTCCAATTTTGTTCCTAATGATATTTTACCTGATTTTGTTGTACGCTAAAAAAACCATGGAAACTATAGTCCTTGTTAGATGAATTTCGTACGTGATGAAATTATAAATAGTTTAATGTAACAATATTTTTTTTATATATATATAAAGTATTATTTAGTTCATGATATAATAACAATAGTTAAATCTATAATACTTAAATTAAAAACCATCAATATTAATATATATCACCAAATACATTAAATTACTTTTTGTTCAACATCAATTTCAACAACAATTTTAACCAAACATAGATAAATATCAAATCAACCTCAACCAAAAGTGTTTTTTATAAAAATAATTTTTTTCAAACCACAACCATAAAAGCTACCACAATACCAAACACACAAATATATAATTGTTTTAATTACTAGATCTCGAGATAGCCAACAAAAAAAGGGCAGCATTCCTTTTTACTTGATCCTAGAAGCCTAGTCATAAAAAGGAAAGTTGTTTTTATTTTTTCTTATATTCTTTATTTTAAAGCAATGCTTAATTAATGTAATGTTATATAAGATGAGATTAATGGTTTATCGGGCCTGTTTGGGATTGTAGTAGTATTTATGGTTCAAAGTACTTTTCATTTAGAAATGCATCAAAATAATATTTTTAAAAAATTATTTTTGATATCAGTACATCAAAACAATCTAAAAACATAAAAATATATAGCCTTTAAGACTATTGCATTGCTAAAAAATAAACATAATTCAAATTGAGAGAAATTATGTAAGGAAGAAGTAGAAATGAGGGAGAGGGAGAGCAAGGTCGAGCATCAGGTCATATATTAAATATTACTGATGAAATTATTTCGATGGTGACTCCATCAGCCATTCCGTTGATATTAATGTCACGTCATAATACGATTTGTCTATTTGAATTCTGCTATAATTCAGTCAGTAACTGCGTCTATAAAAGCTTACTCGTTATCACATTGTTTGGTTGTTTTATTTTTTATATTCTGATTATAATTTTCTTAGTATATACTGATGATATATTTCTGTTGATATTTATTAATAGAGTTAGCGATAAAAAGATTTAATCAGTAAATATCATCCTAAAATATATTTGTATTCGTAATTTTTTGATAGTGAAGATAGACAGCAGGTTAGGGGGCGTGAGAGTGTTTTCAGTTTAGGGTTTCCTTATAAGTTTCTATTTATACCACTATCAATTTAACGGTATTTTTAAATTTTGGTTGAAGCGGTCTGGTTCTTTGAAGCTAAAACTAAGCTTGACCGGATTTTTTGAAGCGGTCAGTTTGCTCAATTTCCTTCTGGATTCGGTTTTATCAATTAGTTTTTTTTTTTTTAATTTTAATTTTCTTGATTTAATCATTTTTCAGTTTTTTTCTCTCCCTGTAAATCAAAAGGTGGTCAAATCAATGTGAAAACGAACGTAGTAAGTGTTCCCTCGTGTCGTGCCTACAACCTCTGCCATGTCAACATTAAACGGCGAAAAAATAAAAAGGGAACGGCCAACACCTGGTCCCCGAAGCACTTTGTCGTGTGGTTCGGTTCCGAAGCTAGGCATGTAACAGTAACGCTTCTTTTCTTCGGACCTCATCACTCAAGCAGGGAAGGAAAGAAGTGTGGAATAACAAACTCTCTCTGCCCTCTGTCTTCTTAAAAATTATTCTGTTTCCGTTGGAATCCTTAATGAATACAAATTAAACCAAAATCATCTCTCTGCCGTTTCTTCCTTCCTTCTTCTCTTCCAAACCTGAATCATTGATTCAAACTAACTTACAAAAGAAAAATGTTGCACGCCATATCGGAATCGGACATGACAAGCATGGCACCATCGTCGCCACGATCTCCAAAACGCCCCGTCTTGTACTATGTGCAGAGTCCATCACGTGACTCGCACGACGGCGATAAGTCCTCTTCAATGCAAACCACTCCTACCTACGCCAGCCCCATGGAGTCCCCTTCCCACCTCTCTTACGGCCGCCACTCTCTGTCATCGTCCGCCAGCAGGGTTTCCGGGGGTGGTTATGGGTGGAAAGGTAGAAGCAAGAGTAAGGGGTGGCCTCAGTCAAAGTGTGATGATGTTATCGAAGAGGAAGGAGATTATGATCCTTATGGAAATGGGGTTTCAAGGAGGTGGCTCTGTCAGGTTTTGATTTGGGCTTCGGGTTTTGTTTCGGCTTTGTGTGTCTTTTGCTTCATCATTTGGGGTGCCAGCAGGCCTTTCAAACCCCAAATTACTGTTAAGGTATGCACATGTTAGATTTCTCCTGGTAAATAATATATAATTTCTTTTGTTTCGTTATTATCTTTTTTCCTATTTCATCTTAAAGATGACCATTTTTCCTTTCTTTGCAGAGCTTGACTGTACATAATTTTTACTTTGGTGAAGGTTCGGACATGACAGGAGTCCCAACCAAGATGTTGACTGTGAGTTGTTCAGTGAAGATGAATGTGTACAACTCGGCCACCTTTTTCGGCATTCACGTCAGTTCCATTCCTGTCAATCTTATGTATTCAGAGCTGACAGTTGCGACTGGTGAGGTAAGTTTTTCTTGCTATGATCGTCAGCATTGGCTCTGCAAGTTGGAGTTGATTACAGAACAATGATTTTTGCAACGAATAGGTAGAAACTACTTCGTAGCATGGTTATCAATTCCGTTCTAATTGGCCGGATAGCGTTTTATTTTTTTTAATTGAAATGAAATGTTTCAAAGCGTGTTATATATATAAAATTCAAAATATTAACTTAACAAGTATAATTTTAATTTTAATTTTAATTTAAAAATAAATTAACTTGAAATTTCAAATACAATTAAAAAAATAAAAGTCAAAATATAACCCAATGAGTTAACGAGTTCAAAAATAATTTTAACAACTAGTAAAAATATAATTTGACACAAAACAATTCAAGATAATATATTTTTTTAATATAATATTAAGATAACAATATATTGCATCGGCCTAAATCAACTTGGATTAACTTTCTAAATCCACGATCCGGGTCATTAAATCATGATAATCACAAGTAAAGCAAATCAAAACAAATTATGGACCTTAATTCCCAATAAATCTATTTTTGAATGATGGGATTGAGAAAATAAATCAATCTAAAAAAGATAATAAAATGATCTAAGTTTATTTAGGTTAACTCGCGAAACTTGTAATCCGAGTCAATAATTTTGAGTAATTTCATGGAAAACAAACTAAAATAAATAAAAAAAATTGAATTCATAATCAGCTAAATGTTAAAGATGTTGAATAATAAAATTAAAAAAATTAAAAAAAAAATTTGAGTTAACATGCTAAATCCATGATGTAGATTATGAGATTAAAATAACAAAAAAAAAACCATAATAAATTATAAGATTCAATATTTAATAAATGAAGTGTGTTGGAGGATGCAATTTTTTTAAAAAAAAAAAACATTGAATTTTTATTTAAAAAAAAAAAAACACTATTAGACTAGAATGAAACGAACAGAACATTCCAGTTGTTCTATTCCGACCAAAATTTGATAGGATTTCTGGAATGATCTAAAAGTCTGAACGAGATAAAATTTATTATGGTTTAGTTTTTTATTTTAAACTGCTACGAGATATATTGAACATTCCAGAAAAAACAAAACAGTATTGATAACCTTGACTATGCCCCTTTTGATGAGTGATATTAAGTACATTTTTTCCCTTTTAAAAACTGGGCAAGCCTGTAAACACTTGCATCATGTTTATGTTTGCAGTTGAAAAGATACTTTCAACCAAGAAAGAGCCACCGGACTGTGTCAGTGAATCTAAAAGGAACAAAGGTTCCGCTGTATGGCGCAGGGGCGGGCTTAGCAGCATCAGAAGACAATGGGGAAATTCCAATGACTTTAGTTTTTGAAGTCAGGTCAATAGGGAATGTTGTGGGAAAATTGGTGAAGCCGAGGCATAGAAGGCGAGTCGCTTGCTCTTTGGCCATTGATTCTCGTAGCAGCAAAGCCATCAAATTTCAGGAGGATTCGTGCACGTATCATTGAATGGCAAGGTGGTTGATTTATCTTTCCATATGGAAGAAGAATACCATCCACTGCCGAATCAATATGCGGTGGTTCCAGCCCTAGAATAAGTCAATGCTCTGGTGTTTGACGTTTTTGTTTTCTTGTGATGCTATGTCTAAGATGACTTGAGCTATACAGTCAGGCCTTGATATCCTGTGTGCGAAACTGTGAGGTACAGAGGAGAGACAATTACAAATTAAGAAAATCACTTCACGTGTAGATTTGCAGGTTCAAGAAATCATTAGGCACTCCTGAAACAGTACTCTTCACTTACAGAAAGTGGGAGACTCGCCATGATAACTACCGAATGAAGGAACACGACTCTAGGCTTGAAGCATGATCCTATATGGCAATTGAAATTGAAACTACTCATACAGTGCATTCAACATGCAACTTCTCATTGCGTTCTGGAATCTCAAAGAGCCCAGACGGTTTTTCCCTGAATTAAAAAAACACCATTGGAACCACTTTAAAAGCCATATGGGAATGTTCTAATAAATTGTAAGTTTAACTTATTTGCATTCTTGCTCATGCTGGAATCAGATCAAATCATTTGCCATTTTTTGAGTGTGCATGCGCACGCAAGTGTGGTGTGTCGGTTTATGTATGCGTGTGCGAGAGAGTTTGCTTCATAAAATACAATTCAGTTCTGTAGATCAATACAGATATGGCCTACAATTACATCAAGGTCATTAGAAAGGGGCAAAAAAACTTTCCCCAGCAAGAACTGCCTCTATCAAGCAAAGAATGCTCTTACAGATCTTGTTAAAAAATGGTGACAAGATTAAAGGCAAAAAAAAAAAAAAATACAGAATAAAAAGATTGTGAATATCCAAAAATAAATAAACTCTTCCGATGGACTCAAACTATTTAGATGAAGAAGTGCTATCTTGCTTATCAACAGCACAGCCAGTCTCAAGAACTGTGCGGCCAATCCTATAAGGTGGCCAATAGCGGAAGATTGATCTTCCAATTATATTCTTTGCAGGAAGGGGACCCCTAAAAGATTCATAATTCCAGACATCAACAATGTTATTTGAAAAGGGAAAAAAATAAATAAAAAGCTAGGCATACTCTAGCGGTTGTAAGTTCAGGAGCCATTACCATACGTGTGAGTCATAACTGTTATTACGATTGTCACCCATCACAAAAACAGAGTTCTCAGGTACATGCTGCGTTACAAAGCAAAGAAATAAGTGATGGATTATAACAAGGGGAAAATAGTAAATTTCCATGCAAACACGCTGCAAGGCAAGAAGTTCAAAATTTAACTTTGTAATTTCACTATGATGACAGTCAGGAGTTCTTAGTGAAACTGTAACTGTATACATGTTGGCCAACTACCAACCACAAACCTCCTCTTATAACTTGGTTGGGATAAAAGAACATCCAAAAATTAAGAAATGAGATGCCAATGATAGCGTTGATACTTACAATAGGTGTCAACTCATACGAAGGAGGTTCAAGAATAAACTTTTCACTTCTCATAACTCCATTTACTATAAGCTTCCCCTCATGAACCTGCAATCAAACCATGGGCCATGTTTGAATGCAATAATCAAAATATTCCAAGAAAAAATTTGAGACGTGCATTTTGTAAGATAGACATGTTCAATAGGAAAGACATGCATTTTGTAAGATAGACATGTTCAACAAGCATCATTTCCCTATGCTCTCACTGTTTTTTGAACTAGAAGGCACGTTAATCACATTAAATCCAAATGTATTGAGACATGAGGTTCTATAATCCTCCAAAACATCATTATTTGGTGCACATCAGCCCCATCATTGTCATCATAAATAAAACAAATTTGATTTTGCACCCTTCCCCCTCTCAAAATCTCAAAAATAAAATTCCAAAATGAGAGTGAAGTGTCTTATGAATAATAAAAACACAGAACTGATGATAAGATTACTTAGCAAAAGTGCCTTCTTTGGTAGCTGACCTCCACAGTATCACCTTCCTTTGCAACAATTCGTTTTATGAAGACATCATCATCTGTGTATCCAACTTCCTGGAGGACTGGTGGACTTTTGAAGATCACTATATCATTTACACATGGCTTTCTGAAATAGTATGAAACCTGACAATTTCACGTAACATATCTTATGCTTGATACTTCATAAGAAAATTAGTCATTTCAACATTTTCACATCGAGATTCAAGCAAAAACATGAAATTCCCGAACATGGCTCATAGGGCCAGGAAGCACGGACCATTCTTTCCAAAATCAGAGGAACAACCATTAGGCATTCATAAAATTTGATAATTGGCAAATGTTATGCAATTCAGTTCAGTTCTTTGGGTTTTATGGTATGTCTGAACTAATTCAAGTATGGCAAACTTTTTAAATCTGGAAATCTAGAAAGTAGAAAAAAAAAAGGTCTATCTATTTGATCAGTCTATGTTCAGTTCTTCCTATACCATTCGTTTCAAACCTCAGGCATCATATGTCCAGCATCCTTCTCACTTTCCGGAGAAAAATTGTTGTGCCATTCACTAAATGTAACGTGAAGAAAACTCATTCTGATTGTAGATCAAACAAAGGCAAAATAAGTTCCTACATAGTCTTCCAGGATTGACACTAACACACTTTACTCATTCATGCAACATCTTGTATAAACTTTAATAGCTTCCCAAAAAATTTCAGTGCACTCCACAAAAAATTGGAATCTAAAGTCGTTCCCTCGTACTTGCTAATGACCACTAGGCTAAACGCCCAATGGTCAAAATCCCTCATTATTCAGAAAAAAACTTCGTCTTATGAGACATCAAGACAATAAACCTTTGCATCAACTTGCAATCTCCGTGACTGAAATGTGCCTCAGTTCAGCATTAAATTTACTCCCACAAAACCTCATTAACATCATTAAAGGAAAGAAAGAAAAGGAAAGGAAGCCATGTTACCTTCTCTGAAAAAACACGATCGCCAACATCAAATGTTGGATACATGGACAGAGAAGGAATGAATCTTGGCTCTGCTACAAAAGAACGAAATGCAAGGGAAACAGCAACAGCAGCAAACACAGTCTTCGCATCATCAGTAGTGAAATTTAACCACTCTGACAAAATCCCATCTTTTTTCTCCATCTCCCCATCACCATCACCATCACCATCATCCCCACCTCCACCTCCACCTCCCCCACCATCACCACCAGAATCCACTACTGCTTTATTCTCTTCATCAGAATCGTTAACCCCATAACAAATTAATCTCTGAAATTGAACCGAAAGTTTTAATCTTAGTGAGGTTTTAAGTTTCAAGTTGGAGTTTTTGGGGAAAGAGAGGAAATGGGTATGCGTTGATTTTACAAGATAAGGGGTTTCGGAGAAAGATTTTGGGTAGAAGTTAGGGTTTTTGGAGCATTGGAGTGAAAGGGGATTAGGGTTTATGAAGTGGGAGGAAGGCAAAGGGGATAGAATTTGCAGAGATATCATCATCTCTGCTCAAACTTCAGAATTAGGTCCCAGTTTGAAAATCAAAAGTTTCATATTGTAGGGAGTTGGGATTCTCTTAAATATATCACACTGATAAATTCTACTTTAATAGCGGGTCTTGCTATTTTCCTATTGGCTGATGCTTTCTTGTAGTTGCTAACAATACGTTTTTACAAAAATATTTTTGTATTAAAAATATATTTTTGTATTTTTAATATAACATATTAAAAATATATATTTTAAAAAATAAAAATTAATTTAATATTTTTCATGAATATTAAAAAAATAATTTAAACCGAAAAACAAACAAACAAACTAGAAGTCAATAATAATAGTATATATAATAAAAAAAAAAAACACCATAAGTTATCATTTCCAAGGTTAATGTGATTAAAATTTTATCATTAAAATTATTTTTTATTCAATATATTTTTTTAGGATAGGTGAATATTAGATGTAATGATTATCCTTTCTATTATTGTTTTTAAAGTGTTATTTTTAATACCACATTATAATTTATTTATTTATTGAAAAACTAACACAGTTTCAAAAGCATTTAGAGATTGTGTTGTTGTTAATATAATGGGTTGTGATATTTTTAATAACTTAATTCATTTTTAAAAAAAAATATACAAGAGATACATATAATTTATGAGCTAAATATATAAAATAAAGTTCACAAACAAGCATAAATGTATCAATACATAAATCGTAATTTTAGATTTGATTATTGAATTAGACTTAAATTTTTCTAGATGAATTTTACGGGTCTAATTATATATATAGAGATCAACTATTGTAAACAATGTAGGTTTGAAAAACCCTCAAATTAGGTCTAGAGAAATGATGTTTTTGCTATTTTAATTATTTTTCTAGTTAATTTTAATTTTTAATTATTTTTTCTTCTTACCTTTTATTTAAAAGTGTTCAACTTTGCCTTTTCTTCCTTGAGTCATTAAAATGGATTTTCCCATAGAAGTGACTATCTTAGGTTTCTCTATACTCTATTATTAGCAAATGAATCCGAAAATAAGAAAAACAAAGAATAATGTGAAACAACAACTTTCAAGCTTAATTTGGACATGAAATTGATCTCAGTTGAAAGAAAGAAACTATAATTTTGAAAACCCAAAATTTAAAATTAAACTCTAACTAGAAAATTCTTATTCGATGAAATACGAATGTCAAAATGATTGACATAAATAGTATATATAAATGTTTAAATAAGAAGTGAAATTGACCTAGCTAATAAATCTTGAATTAAATAAAATTTGCAAACCTAATTAGGAAATGAATCAATAAACAATAAGGAAAAAAAAAACGGCATGAACAACAACATCCGAGCTTTATTTGGGCCTGTAAACAATCTTAATTGTAAGAGAGAAACTAGAATTTTGTAAAACACGTCTTTATAATTGGTTATTGAAAATTTAAGCAATCAAATTAACTTAGAGTTAATCATGTGTGAATCCTATGATGATTACAGGAAGATAAGCATCGCTAGATAAACTATTAACATTCCACACTCTGAATTAAGGTAATACATATAGGTTTGTTGGAGGATATACAATCAAACTAACTAGAGTAATTCGTGATGGTAATAATACACGTGGTCATATCAGCTAGGAGTAATTTAATTTAAAAAACCCTTGACAATGACAATAATTAAATGATGACATCAAGAATTTCATCACAAGTCATGAGTGATAAAAGAAATACCTTATGATGATATTGATGCGCATGTGCCTTTTAATAAATGCTGGAAGGATGAACATAACTAGATCAACTGGGAGCAATTTTGTTTTACAAAATAAGTTGATGAACCTATTTAGAAGTTGAGAGTGGAAAAGCATAACTATTTTATCAAGGAAAACAAAAGGTGGGAAAAGATAGGGGCACAATCCAACTAGGAGAAACATTATGACTAAAAGATGGTTGGTTACTTTTCAAGAAATGATCAACTAAACAAAATTTCTTATAGTAAACATACAAATGGTTGTTATATAAGGTCCAGGTTGTAATAAGACATGATTTACACAAGCAAACTTGAGTGGGTTGATAGGTCAAGCGATCAAAAGAGACTAGATCCAAAGTAACGAGTCCTACTACAAACAAGAAAGATGGCTTATATTTCCATATAAGTAAAAAAGCATGAATTTCATCTAATCCAAAATGTTAGCATTGTGTAATGTTTTGTAAAATTTGTTTTTATAAAAATCTCATATCGAGTCCAATAAGACTCTAAAACATTTTAACCTAGCAAGGTTTGTTGTAATTTTAAAGCCTAGCAAGGCTCAAACAGATTTTAAATCCAGCAAGACTCATTTATTTTTTGCTTTTGTAGTTTTTCAAAATTTTTCACAAATACTATCTTTTATTTATAAGCTTACAACATAAAACCTTTTTTTTTATAAGACTTTGTTCCATAAAAATTGTAAAGTAGAGGCAACTATAATAACTCAATTTTTACCCCCTTGAATTTTTCAAGAATTTTCAAAAAAAAAAAATGTCTTCAAAATCATTTTTTTCAAAAAAATATTCAAAGAAAAGAATATTTCAAAAATAAAATTCAATTTCAGGTTGAAATAAGAAAAGAATTTAATTTGTATTTGGTTAGGAAATCATGTGGGTATGTAATTTTAATTGGAAAAAAAATGGAATAAGTGGGTTGAAATCAGTCATAATTGAAAATATTAGATGACCAGTGACAAAAAAAAAGTAGCAAGGTTTGGAAGTTTAATTCAATCTATTAAGAGAAACCCGAAGACTTAAATGAAAGTGGAGGATCTAAATGAAAAACTGAAACTTAGGTCATGATTGGAAAAATTGGAAAGCTAATAACCTAAATGAAAGTGGAGGAAACGTGGAAAGTTGCAATTGATTTAATTAGGGATCCAATTGAAGAGAATTTTAAAATTTGGATTCAATTTTGATTGAAATTACATAATTTGAACAGTCAGTGACCATATTGCAACGCATGATAAAACTTAAGGGTCTAATGAAGAATGCTTGAGGGCCAAATTGAAAGGATTTTTTTAAAAAAATAAGGCCCTATTAGAGATTTAATTATAACTATCATGAATCATGGGCTGCAATTGAAAGGAAGCTGTAGTTTAGATACTATTTTGGTCTTTCTAAAATGACACTATTTCACTTAATTAGAAAGAACCCAATTTGAATGTCATAGATGAAGCGTTGTTAAAAAAAACCTAGAATTTTATTTAACTCGTATTTGTCATGATTTTACAATAAACTCCTTGCTTAACATGTATTTTCAACACATTCTAAACATTGATTGATTTGCATTTTGAATAAAGAAATTATAGCTTTTAAAAGTCTTGTTTTTTTTTATATGTTTAGAATGTATTCTCAACACATTCTAAACATATCACATAAAACTCTTGTGTCTTGATGCACGCTTTTCTTTTTAGCTCTTAAGCCATGTTTGTTTCCCGGAATTCATTTTCCGGGAAACCACTTTCCAAACTTTCATGTGTTTGTTTGCCATTAGAAAAGTTGGTCAACGGAAAACACTTTCTGGTCAACGGAAACACTTTTCGGTCAACGGAAAACACTTTCCAGTCAAAGAAAAATTTAGTTTGATTTCTAGGAAAGTGTTTTCCCTTTTGGCTGTGTTTGTTTTCCGGAAAGTGGTTTCCGGGAAACCACTTTCCAAACTTTCCTGTGTTTGTTTGCTATTGGAAAAATTGATCGACAAAAAACACTTTCCAGTCAAAGGAAAATTTGGCTTGATTTTCAGGAAAGTGTTTTCCTGAAAAATTTGGGCGGAAAACACTTTCCGGAAGTTGTGAAAAATTTAGAAATGTCATTATTTGCTGATTATATCAAATTTGATCCTCAAACTTTTGATTGCTATATATAATTTGTTTTGAATATTTATTTTTCAATTTCATCTCTTAAAATTTAATTTTTATATTAATTTTGGTCCTTACTTTTATAATTGCTATTTGCTTTTTTCTTATCATTTTTTTATTGAAATTTTTTATCTATCAAATTTGGTCCTCATTCTTTTGATTTTTACTTATTTTATTTGAAATAATTTATGAAATGTTAATTATTATTATTTTAATTTCTTCACCTTTTATTTTTTTTAATTTTTTAGATTTGATCTCTATTATTTTGATTATTATTTATTTTATTTGAGATAATTTATGAAATTATATTTTTTTTCAATTTCATTCTCATTCAACTTTTTAATTTGTAAGATTTGTTCCTCATTATTTTAATAAACTTCAAAAAATAAAATATTAATAAGTTATTTTCCAGCTCATTTTCCATAACATAACCAAACACTGGAAAATGTTTTCCAACTTATTTTCCATTACACTACCAAACATCGGAAAATACTTTCCCGGAATTTACTTTCCCCGAAATTCACTTTCCAAAAGAAAACTACTTTCCTGCAAACAAACGGGGCCTTAACAAGTTCTTTGTTTGCACTTTTTTCTTTTTGTTTCATTATGATTTTATTTGTTTTGCATATTTTTGTTTTTATTTTATGTCAGGACAAGTTTTTCTAGTTGTTAAGAAAAGCATAGCTTTTTTATTATTAAATGATCAATCACTTTATGAATAATTTATATATTAGCATATAAGATTTTTAAAATAATTTTGCTCATTACTATCGATATTAAATGAGAATGAAATATTTTTTTATTATAGGATTTTTACTTAATTTTTTTAATTTTATTATTTTCATGTTTTTTTTATATATAGATGTGTTTTAGTAAAAATAATCAATTTATAATTTTATATTTAAAAGCACGCTTTCTTGATCATAATAGGTTATTACTTAAAAACCAATGTTTTTTTTTAATAAAAAAAATTTTTCATCAAAATAAAAATAAATGCATAAATAAAAAAATTGGATTTTTAACTCTTTCTATATATATATATATATATATATTTTTTCCCTCTTCAGTTCAAATTTTTATAATTTTTCTGAATAATTTTTTATTGTTGCTTTTTATTCAATGTTGAAAAAAAAAAAACTGTTATTGTAAGAAAAAAAAATACATGAATAAAATAAGATAAATTTTATAAAAAAAAGTTTTCTATATAATTTTATTATTATATTTATTGAAAATATTTATTTTTATTATTATATAATTAAATAAAAAATAGAATTCAAAAAGTTCTCACTATGCTCGCCGCGTCTACAATAAATTAGGATTCCTCTTTGATGATGAAACGAGAGAAGCAAAACTCAAATTTGGCCTCTTGGACAGGTGCAAACCAAATGTACTCTTGATCCCATGGCCTTCATCATGCTCTTGCCTGTCTTAATGTAATTAAGAACAATTACAGCATCTTTAATGAAATTCAGCATCTATTTTTAGCAGTGAAATCTTTCGAAATGACTAAAAACTGGCATTTACCGTCAAGGCGAAGGACTTTTTCAACACAGCAGGCAGGAAAAAGTGGAGGTCCAGACAGTATATGCTTTCCCTTTTTTTTTTTTTTTTTTCTTTTAACCTTTGCTTAGGCACTTCAGATCCATTAACGTGATTCACCTCCAAACAGCAAGCTGCCTGCACCTTCCAACCACCATAAAAGAAGTCTCTGGCAAACAAGCTTCTTGTTGCAAATGAGAGGATATTCAACCACACAGGACAGCTTCTATATTTTTTCCCCTTCTTTTTGTTAAAGTTTAGAAATTCAACAAAGCGAGAGCATATTTAGGAAGTATCTCCACTTCTCAAATTTTGTAATAGATCCAAGTATCCCAAGCATTCAGGACCAATATACCTGCAATGAATACAGATATCAATTAATTTTAGAATGAGAATCGCAGTGGATGTTTTCATTATTTGCTATTTGTTTAAAAAGGCATCTTACAATAACCATTCCACAAAACTAAATCATGAAAAGAAAGATTTAGAGGAAGTGTCCTTGAGTTGCGCCTCAAGTGATTTTCTCTGCATGTAAGAATGATATGGCTGAAAACCCATCAAGATAGTATTTATATAACGGTGATGGTGGAGGTTACAGGGAATACACCATGATCTACCTCATCACTCCTTGTGTTCCAATGATCTAGAAAGAACGCAAACTGCAATTCATCCTACTCAACCTTTCTGTAACAAGGTCTAATGATCCAGGATACTTGAGTAAAAACTGATGTTAAGCAAGTTCTCACAGGATCTAATACAAGTTTCCAGAAGTGGAATAATTGAAGGAAATCCAATGTAGAAACTAGAATTTACACCAGAACAATACAATTATGAAGATTTTATGCTCCACCTTACATCACTGAGGCAGTAACAAACCTATACCTTGCTCTGATACTGCTTAGAATCTTTCAGAAGCCAGAACCTCATCTATAGACTTAAGTAGGCCATTATCTTCAGGAAATATCAAAACTGTATAGAAGCCCAAACTTTGAGCATAAAGCTCTTATTGTGGGGAAGGAAATAATGTTTCAGGTGAAGGGATGGAAAGGCTATATAAGGAGTGAAGCTCCAAGACATTAATTTGTGTGATTCTTGTGCAAGTCATGGGTGTTCTGGTCTTAATGAGAGCTGGAAGACACAGATAAACTTGTAGGTGCCCCTATTGTTTGTATAATTCCAGGCAGAAAATGACTAATGAATGTGATTATCTTCTCACCATGAAGAGGTGGGTCATAATAATATAGGAGGCAAAGAAAAAATAGTTTATCTTTTAAAGTTAAATGAGTGGCTGCTTAATGAGTGTGAAAATAAACAAGGGAACAATAGAGAAGAAATACCCGTGTCGAAACAGAAAATCCATGATAACAAGAGAGCAATTAGGCTTGAAAAAATGGGTCCTCCGTATTACATTTGCAACATTTTCCACGGGGATCAACTTGAAACTCTCCACTTCCCCATCTGTCACAGTTTGATACGCTAACGATGGTAAAGATATCATGAAATGTCAAAAACACAATCCTCAAATTTCTAGGCATATTTAAAAGGCTTCAAGAATTGACATATAATTACAGCTGAAACCCCGAGCTTTCACAGTTTTACCTTGATTCTTAGGAATGAAATCACCAGGGAGTTCTAAATCATAACAAAATAGAACATCCCTCTTGTATCTATACCCGTCAACATCCACATAAGAAACAGCACCAACTGACATGGCTCTGTAAAGAAGCAATATAGACCTATCATGAGAACGGGAGTGGTAGCAACCAAAACAACTTGATCAAAGGATCTGTTCCTGCTGCACCAAGATTCAACTTCCCAGACAATACAAGGCAGGCTGAACAAAATTCAGCAGAAGAAGAGAACTTACTGATTAGAAAGGGATAGAGGAATCCCTGCTTCCTCTTCACATTCCTTTATAAGATTTGCAGCACAAGACATCCCATGAGGCTGTCATTACCATAATGTAAGAGTTGGTTCAGAAATGAACTAACATAATGTTAGTGCTTATTTTTGCTAGTTGCCGCTACTAAAGGAAATGGATTGCAAATATTGTAATCATCCGGGATTTAACATTGACATTTCACACTCCAAGTTCAGTTCAGAGTTCACCTACCACTTGGTCGTCATAGTATTCAGAGCATTCAAACGTTAAAAATAAATAAATAAATAATGGAATCTTCCCTTCGTCTTAATCTGACAATGCAAACCAGATACCAATTTCATTGAATGGCATACAAGTAAGAATGTGGATTACAAAAGTAACTGATGAATATAATAAATAGTTACAAACCAGTCCACCAGCAACAAGATGATCAAGCATCCCAGGAAAAGTTTGTTTCATTGGACTTCTCTTTCCTATCCATAAGAACTTCTCCCCATCGCTTTTCACAAAACCATTCATATGAACTCCATATGCCTATTCTCATAGAGTTGAAAAGTGAAAAAAAATTAATTAATTCTAACAAAAAGAAAAAAGAATGAAGCAAAGAAATAAGAAGCACAGACCTTAATTCCAAAATAAGGAGCAGCAGCACGTTCAATGGAAAAATAGGGGGGCGATCCGAACGAAGGTGTGACAGGGTACAACTGATTGAAAATCAACGAGTAAACAGCCAATACCGCAAGAAAAAAAAAAGCTCCACACGGTTGATGATCTTTGTACCTCATTTCGTATTCCTGGAATCAGTTCCTTTTCTTCTTCTGCCAAGCATTTGATTACTTTTCCAACAACTCTGGTTCTTTCCTCTGGCGTGCTTAGTGTTTTATTTAAAGTCACATTGGTGCCAAAACGAGAATCACTTGGCACAAAAACAAACACGTCCTTAAACCTCCTCAAATAATTATAAAAAAAACTGTCATAAATCAAAATTAATTCATCAATTTGAATTTCCCATTTTCTTAAAATGCAAAAAAAAAAAAAAAACTAAAAAGAGGGAGGGAGAGAGAGATTACGTTACCCGTTATGTATGTAACCAACTATTTGATCCTCTATCACCAATGGAATAAATTCAGATCTTATCTCCTGCAAATATTAAAAATTATACAGTAAGAAATATTGTTAATTGACCAAAACACAAAGGAAAAGAGAGCTCGCTCTATACGGAGGAGCCGCGATTGCAGTATTTGATCTTTTCGAAGAAGCCAGAGAGATCTGAAGAATCATTTGGGGCATAGTCAGGTGGAGAGGCTTGAACGACGTCGTCCCAAGTGAAGCTGGTAAGTGATGATACAGAGCGACAAGTAAAAGCAGAACAACTGCTTCCTCCTCCTCCTCCTCTTGTTGTGATTGGTTTATAGAGAAAAGGTAACGAGAATCCGATATTGTTAGGGAGGGCGAGAGGAGTCATGACCATCATCACCGGAATTAGGTGGGGGCTGTGGACTCTGCCATACGTGCCAGAACAGAGTTGGGTGTTCAAACGTGTATCTAAAAGATAAGGTGACGTGTTAGGGAGATCATGAACATTCACCACCCCTGCACGAGTTTGTTTTTGGTCTTATATCCGTCAAACCATGATTGTACACCACGATATCATTCATATCCCTTACTAGTGGAAAGATAACGAGCTAAGAAATCATCCAATGCTTGTTATTTAACTGTTATATATACATATATCAGTATATTCATCCATGTTCTACAATGGATTAATATTATTTTTTTTTAAGAAATCATCCAATGGTTGTTATTTAACTGTTATATATACATATATCAGTATATTCATCCATGTTCTACAATGGATTAATATTAATTTTTTTTTAAAAAATTAAAAATACAGAGAATGTTTTAATAATATTATTACTTTTAATTAAGTTAATTAATTTTTAAATATCCACTCAACTTTTTATTAGACCTAAGTAACGTGAGTTTAGTAATCATGTTAGATCCAAGCGCGACCATACCATGATTGCTAGACCCAAGACGCTTAGATCTTAAATGGTTGTCAAACTCAAGTCGCTTGAAATCATAAAAAAAAAAAAAAAAACTTTGGCAACAACCCTCTCAATAAGAACTCCTTCTATAAAGCAAGCAATTGAGTAGACATGCAAATAAAATCACAAGTAAATATGTTGCTATAACAAAAAAAATATTTATTGTATGGGTCAATGAGCTAAAGTCAGAATTCAAGTAGGTTGGGTCTTATTTTTGTCTTTTCCAAAACTAAAGATATATATTAACCATTTAACAATTTGTAAAAGGTTAAAAAAACTTTGGGCAACAAGTCTTATTTTTATTAACTTTAATGGTAGAATAGTATTTTTATCATGCAAATAAACATTATACCCCCGCTTAGACATTTAATGACCAATGAGCCTATGAAAAATACTGAAATATCCTCACAATCAGGGCTTCAATTTTTTTCAATCAAATGGCAAAATGATAATTTAACTTTATGTGAAAAGACAACATTAACCCCATACCAAGCCTTCAAAGCTTGGAAAATCCACTGTGCAAATCTATAGTGGACTGTGTCTTGGTTCACAGTACACTTGCACAAGGTTGTCAGACCCAAGCCACTTGAGTCTGACAAACCATGTCATATATAAGGTGTGTCAAACCCGCGTTTGGTTCTGGCAATCATGTCTGCCCAATCGCATGGTCCTGACAACCATGCCAGACCCAAGTAGCTTAGGCTTAGCATGACTGTCACATCCAAGGCGCTTAGGCCTGACGTGGTTGCCAAACCCAAAAAGCTTAGGTCTTGAATGGTTGTCAGATCCAAGTCGTTTGAAATCATTAAAAAAAACAAGGAAAGCCTTGACAACAGCCCCTCAACAAGAACTCCTCATACAAAGCATTGGGTAGGCATGCAAATAAAATCACATGTAAATATGTTGTTATAACAAAAGAAATACTTGTTGTGTGTGTCAATGAGCTAAATCCAAAACTCATGTAACTTGGGTCTGGCATGGTTGCCAAACTCATGATGCTTGGGGATATGATGTGGTTAGTGGTTACCATACCCAAGTACCTTATCATGCCAAACTCAAGGCATTAAAGTGGCAAAGAAGAAGCAATGAATAAGAAGAAAGGGAAAGCTAAAGAAACATTCATCCGCTCGTGAAAAGATGAGAAATTGAAAATGAAATTACTATTACAATCCACAGTAAAACGTGTCTTGATCTACAATAAATTCCCTACACTATTTAGCTTTGTTATAATTAAATGCATATTAAACCTGGATAATGATAATTTTTATTTACCAACACATCCTTTTTGAAAAAGTTGTGATAACATGTATTTAATTAAATCTATTTTATATATTACATTACATTACATTACATAAACTATATGTACCAACATAATTTAACATAAGCAAAATACAAAGACAATCAATTGTATATCTTTCTTTCACTTTTATGAGCACAATACTAAGACAATACACGGTATGTTCATATCCAAAATCATTTTCTTATACTAGCATGTTGGCATTAGATCCTTCTTCTGTGAAAATATACATCATCAAAGACTGACCAAACCTTGGCCAACAACTAGGGGTTTAGATAGATAAGTTTTAATGTTTTCAAAAGAAATTTGTTACTTCTCTTTTGCACTGAAACTCACATAATTGTTTTCTTTCAACAGTTTAATATTAAGTCTTATCTGTCCAATATTATTTGATATAAATCTCATAAAATTAATATTGTCAATAAGGCTTTATATTTCTTTTTTTGTTATGAGGAGGGTTTGCTTTCATTGTTCTTGTGCTTTATTTTTATCATCTTTATGCCACATTGATGCACTATAAACCCTAGAATATTTCATACTTACACTCCAAAATCACTTTTATAGGATTCCTTTTTAAATAACGCATCCTTATTTGTTCAAAGGCCACACACATTTCATCTAGGTGGGTGAATTTTGATCTTAATTTTACCATAATATAATCAATATAAATTTGATGTGAATCTCGTAATTATATGGTCACACAACCCATAACAAATTCTAAAAAGCTGAAACAGGTTTGATAGAAGTGTGACATAATAGAAATATGTTCCAAGGCACCAACATTATTGGAATAAGAAACCATACCCTACAAATACTAATTCGTGAATGATAATTATAAGAAAGACACCATAAAGCCATTTAATTTTTAAATAGTCAATTTAGTTTGTTAGAGAACTAAAGAATGCAAGAATCTCTCTCACACAAGCTGAATAAAATTGGTAGCAATAGTATTATCAAGTCTTTTTATTTTGTGTTTACAAAAAATATTTATACTCTCGAAAGTAAAACTCTAACCCTAATGAGTCACACATGCACCCAATTTAAATAAAATCTAAACTAATTAAAATAAGGTTTAAAAATAAAATAATAGTCTAGAATAATTTTTCACCTTTTGCTGCATATCATAGTGAAAAATACGTAAGATAAATCATTATTGAAAAATCTTTGCTGAACAAAACTCATCAGCATTGTAAAATAAGAATTAATTTTTGACCAATTAATTCTTCTTGTTTGATATGGAATTCTTATAAAATAAATAAGTCAAAGGCTGCCATATAAGTTTTCAAATAGCATTAAGGACTCCTTGTAGTGAATCGAATTCATAACTCTTAAGAAAAACAATTTTTTTTTTCTGTTTTCGCACTTTGTGGACAAATTCTAAGCCTAACTTTAAACATGTCATTCTCTCTCGCTCGGATGAATTAACGGACCTACCATATATAGTTGGAAAGGTAAAGATGTTTAGTTTCCAACCCAATTAGAATCGTATCCAACCCCTTCTTATAGATTCAAATATGACCTCAAAAGTAGACAAGGGTCCAGATTAATAAATTTAAACCTTTTTAACCCAAGTCTCTTAACTTAGCCCATTAAACTCTCTTGGGTACACTTTGTTTTAGACCTTAGAATAGACCCAATGGACACCCCTAATGGATTCTTTGATGTCGTAGCCAGGACAACATCATCCACTCTCTCATCTAAAAAATTCAACCTCGAATCATCACCTACGTCAAACAAAGAAAGATAAAAAACTTTGACTATAGCACTAACATTATATTCGCCTTATAGATCCACTTTGTAGGAATTGACTTCTTCAAGGAATCTAAATGAACCATCTTCTTTAAACATCAATTTTGATTTTTTATATCTAAGAAACTTCCTTTTGTGCATATACACCCAAAACCAGTCTTTTAGTTCAAAGACAACCTTTTTCATCTTTTCTTTGCCTGGAATGCATACTTTTCATTCCTTTTCCAAACATTTTATCGTACCTTCGTAAAAATGTGCTCATCACCTATGCTTTTCTATTGCCATCAAATCTAACCCTTTCATCAATAAGTAAAGAAATAAAATCTAGTAGAGTTAAACCATAAACTATTTTAAATGGTGAATATTTTTTCCAATTTAATAGATTAATGCATAACGATTTCTCTTGTAACATATTAAACAAAAATCACAAATGCTCAATATGTTCACCTAGATTCTTACTATGAATATCATCAAAGTAATCAACAATAAAGCTATCTATGAATGCAAACAATATATGATTTATCAATCTCACTAGATTACAATGTGTAATAGTAAGACTAAACATCATGACTAATCATTCAAACAATCCATATTTCATCTTAAAGTTATTTTTTCTTTCATCCCCTTCTTTCATTTTAATTTGATGATAACCAATTTTCAAATCAATCTTACTAAACACACAAGATCCATGCAATTGTTAGTTTAATATACCCTATAGCCAATTAGTTGGTTACACGTGACATTATTATATTCATGTAAATTCATATTTATTATTAATAAAGTCTTAATTTATCTTTAATATTCATATAATATTAAATTAATGAATCTAATATTTAATTTATAAATTTAGAGTAAAGATAAGCTCATAAGATAAAAATACTTTGCAAAGAAAATTATAAAGTTGTTATAATTATGAGATTCTTATTGCAGCAAAGCATTTTTCCTAAGATGTTCTTGGTTGATGCTTTCTTAAATACTGGATATTTATTAGAGCCATGGAGACATAATACATATTATATCTTTCTTTTATGAAATGAAGCAATTGTTCTTATAAACTGAGGTATAAGAGATACCTTAAACTAATTTATAGATGTTTGTCATAAGATATGTACACTGAACTGACCTGCATGAGAATTCCATATGGAGAGATCACCTATATATATGGAAAGGCTCATGTGATGGTTGTGTAAGTTATCCTTAGACTTGAGATCATTACGTTAACTTATATAGAGAATGTTATGCTTTGATCTTGTTACATGTTACCTTAATCAAGGTAACAAAGAGTCAAACATTGAGTATAACATGAACTATATAAAGGTACATGAGTAATCAAGAAATGATTCATTACCTTAGGTGATCTAGGAAAAATGTTTCATCTGTTCTCAAATATTATTGACTGGGAAATCTTTGGCCAAGGTGAAATGAGATTTGAAATGTGAAACTCTAAAAATTTATAATTTAAATATGCAAATATGTAAACTCTCATGTAAACGTAAGACTAAAAGTGGTATGATATCAATGAGTGATGAAAATCAAGATAAGAAATAATAGATAAATAATGATACATAATAGAGGGGATGACCTCCATAAAATAAATTTTGGTTTAGAATTTATAAGGACAGAGAAATTGGTAATGCGTTTTGATGGATAAAATAATGAGGAAAATGATAAAGTGTTTCTAAGGAAAAAGTTAGGTAATAAAGAATAAATTATAATATAGGAAAATGCAATAAAAAGGGTAGGACTGAAGGTGCAAGTATCAATTTAAAAAAAATACGTTACTTTGAAACAGTAATAAGCCCAGTAAATAAATAAAGGTGGAAATTTTAAAATGAATATATTCCAAAATAATAAAATAAACTTAAAGGTTTAGAAGGATAATTGATATGATTTTAAATGAAGATTGAATAAGAAAATCTAGATTGTTGATGAAAAGTCATGAAATGACCAATTTTACATTAGAAAGCATGATCGGATTGTGATGAAATATTGTATGAAGTCTATTAATATATTTTCCTACCTTCTTTAAAGATCTCATCCCAATCGAAGTTCGGTAAAGACTAGCGATTTAAGCAGAAACAAACTAGATAGTTTATGTGAAAAATAAATTAAAATACATAAAGGCATAACTAAGGGACAAAATTATAATTAATGGAAAATATGCCTTTAAAATAGCAAAATGCCACCAACCCAGACCAAAAAAAGAAGAAGAAGTGAGACAATAGAGAAAATTCGGCTAAAGAGTGAAGTGTAGAATTTGGAGGAGCCAATAATGCTCCGGTGGCCATATCTCTGGCATCTACCGTTGGATTATGCTGATTTTTGGATATATTATTCTTCTCACACTCCACTACTAACTGACCAGAGGGATTTGAAAGCTCATAATCCGTTTGACAGAAATCCATAAAGAAATTGAAATGAAAGAAATTTGGAAAATAGAACATATTTAAGGCTGGCCATAAGTATATTTTTGGCAAATTGATTAGTTATGAATATTATCATGGATTCCAACTAGTAGGGTGAAACTGTTATTGTGATAATGATGTAAGAATATTAATTGTTAAGGTTTGTCGCATATGTTTAATTACACAAGGAGAAAGTGAAAGAAATTGTATTTCTATGTTTTGTTGTATTAATAATGCTAAACAAGGATAATAACATATGTAGTGTGTGTAAAAAAATAGGAGAAATTCCAAAGGGATGAGTTTCCATATTTTGGCCTAATCTCGCTATATTGTAGAGATATGGAAATTGTTTGAATGTTTTGTTTTATAATTGGTTTAAATTTGTGATTTAATGATGCAAAATGACCTTGAATAATGTTGTTTAAGCATGAAAATGAGTTGGAAGTTGAAAAGGATTTCCAAGGGATGAAAATTCTCGTTATTTAAAATTTTAGCTATAAAAAAAGAGTTATTATGATTGTTGATTTTGAGTCTTAAAACAAAATAATTTGGAGTTAGTTTCTTCATAAAAATTGTATTTCTATGTTTTAGCCTTTCATAGAGATAAATCATGCCTAAAACTGAGTTTTTACAACTTTAGTTATAATTAAACCACTAGATAGTGTTATGAGTTGGTTAAGCTAAATTGATCGAAATTAGATAATTTTTAATCTTTGCTTGGAATTGTTGTTAAGTGATGGTTTTAATAACAAAATTATAAGAATGAATATGAACATTAAAATGAGTAAGAGTATGAGATTCTAAGAAAATTCCTTGTGATTAGTTTGAGAATACTAGTTGAATGAGAATTAAATGAAGTTGTGATGTTGGTTGTATTGTTGATAAAAACTAAATCCTTGGTGATACAGGGGAAGCTGTGGGGATTGAATAATTGGATGGAGTGGGAGCATGTGCACATACTCTAGGTAGGTGCATCGCACCTTGTCTTTTTAAATCGTGTAAATTTATTGATAAATTTCAGAATTTATTGTTTTATTACTTCGATAATATTGGAATGAATATGAGTACCTTGCATGCTTGGATGTGTATCAACTAATTATGATATAATTGAAATGGATATAAGTATTTTATGTACATTAATATGTATCAAACTTGTGATGATATTATTGAAATGAATAACAATACCTTGCTTACAACGGTATACCTTATTAGTTAGGATAATGTTTGAACGAATATGAGTACCTTGCGTACATTGTATGTATCAAATTAATTATGTTATTATTAGGATGGATATAATTACCTTACATTGATAGGTATATAATTAGCCATGATAACTTTAGAATAGATGTAATTATCTTACATACCTCAATATGGATTAGGTATACACAATAACTTGGAGATTGAAGGAGAAATGATAAATAATTGGTCACCTCAATGATACTTAGCACCATGATGAGGGTGGATAAGGGCATAAATTGATACTGGACACTGTGATGAAGGTGACCAAGGTTATATGAATTATGCATAGTGACTATAATATCGATAACCAAGAATGTATGCGAATGATACTTGGCAATCGTGGTTACAATGCATATGATGTTAATAAGAAAATGAAAGGGGATCGGTACAAATGGAAGATTTCAGATGACATTGATTAGATATCCAGGTTTGGATAGCTAATGGTATTAATGGAGTTTCATTGGTACCGATATTTCAAATGATATTGATTAGCTATCCAGGTTTTGATAGCTAATGGTACCAATAGGGTTTCATTGGTACCGACATTTCAGATGACTTTGATTAGCTATCCAGGTTTGGATAGCTAATGGTACCAATAGGTTCCATTGATACCAACATTTTCAGACGACATTTATTAGCTATCCAGGTTTGGATAGCTAATGGTATCGATGAGTTTTCATCAGTGCTGACATTTCTTAAATTGATTAGTCGATTCCGAACAATTGGGTGACTAATGATGTTAGTAAAGATTACTAACATCAGCATGGTTACTCCTGGTTCAGTGAAAAAGATAAGTTGATTAACTATTCTGGGTCGAGAATAATTAATGATATCAATAGGTCACATTGGTATCGGCAACCATTTCTGGTGTGATTAGCTATTCCAGGTAACGAGGCTAATGATGTTAAGGGTTCTTGACATCGACAACTTTAATGGTAAACCAGATATGAATAAGATTTGATTAACTATTATAG
The DNA here is from genome assembly GCF_951802175.1 of Populus nigra. NCBI lineage: Eukaryota > Viridiplantae > Streptophyta > Magnoliopsida > Malpighiales > Salicaceae > Populus > Populus nigra. Next base: position 12,619,812 of record NC_084854.1, read on the forward strand.
GGAAGGAATAGTTAATGATAAAAATTCGGTTGTATTGATATCGACATATAAATATAATTGATTAGTCTAACCCAATATTGGGAGACTAATGATACTAATGAGATTTATTAGTGTCGGTAATTACCTTCCATAAAATGGGTTGAATAAGATGTTATTACATTATATGATGTTATTGAATAATATTTGTTGTTTTGATGATGATGAGTTGGATTGAGATCCAGGATGATTGGATCGGGATGTGAAATAAAATTTGAAATGTATTATGATTTTGTCGTTAACTTGGAACCTCCTAGTATAGGGAAAAATTTGCTGAAATTTTGGTGGAACCTGTATAAAAAAAATTTACCTGAAAATTTCCAATGTATCGTGGAAAAGGACGTAAAAATTTAAGGTTGTTACATGAAAAGAATTTCAAATCTTATTTAAATGATTAATGACTATTGTATAGAGAACAAACATGATATAGCATGACGAACATACTTCATGCTTTAATGTTAAATTGGAACATTCTTGATGAAATGATATCAATTACACTAAGAAACTAGTTACTGAAATATTAAGTCAAACCACTAATAACTTTTCTAATATTTGAGAGATCATGACACGTTGTTAGACGATGCACCTAATCTTCAAATATAAATTAATCAATTGTTGAATTGATAACAAATTAAATTGTTTAATTTATTTAATCATATTTAATTAGAATTATAATTTATATTGGGGTCATCATATTAGGAACTTAATGGGTCACTCACATTAAGAACTATTAGTTAAAAATTAAACTGAGATATGTTAATTAAAAATGACTTGATTAAAATATATTTTAGAAATTAAGGAGTAGAATATAATTGATGCAAAGATTATATTTATAAACCCAGAAAAATCGAGTAAGGACTTGATTAAGTTAATTTTTAAAATTATCCTGAATTATTATATGGATATTATTAAGGAGCCAAATTGATATTTTGTCAATTTATAGGGTTTTTCAGATTTTCCTATAAATAGTAAGTTATGCCTCTTATTTTAGTGTTATTGTCTGTTAGACAAAAAAACCACATTAGTCACAAAATAAAGAGCTAGTACTCTACGTATAATAATCCATCCCTTCTAAATAGAGATTTAGAAGATTTTTCACTAGTGGTTTGTGTGGATTACCTTTAGAGGTTGAACAATTGAATGACTTGTAGTTTGCAACAACCTACCCTTTAGGTAATAAATCCCCAAACAACTCTATATTTGTCTAACGAGATCCTAGCGATTCTTGAATAATTTTGTTTTATTGTTTTTGCTGCGTGTATGATATTCGGGAACCCAACAACAACTCATTAAGAATATAATAAAGTTTATGGATATAATGTTTATACTTTACCAATAAAAAAGCATTATAGATCTCATCAGGAAATACATAACAAGATTTAGACAACAACTTCAACCCTTTATCAGAAAGCCTTATCAAACTCTGATCATTCCGAAATTTCATCTCAAGATGAAAAACGATCTTTTAAAGCTTATGGAAAATCTTCAGTTTGATCCAATAGTCGAATAAAAAATTATATTTGTGTAAAGTTGCGCAATTGGATAAATTTAGCTTAAATTTGAATTTAATTGTCATCTATCATCCTTAAAATCATGTAACAAAGATATAACAACACTAGGAATAAAAGTATCAAGATCGTTAGTGTTGAAAGATATCTCCTTATACACAAGTAAAATCATAAGCATGATAGAAAAATAAGCACTTTTGATCTCGCATTTCTATATATATATATATAGAAACTCAAGTGTGTATTTATATTTTCTACTCTCTCTTCTTTTCTCATCCTTATTTTCTTCTCTTCACTATCGGCTTCAATTGAATTTTTTCCTCCCTTAGCCTAATCTGAGTCATTTCTCTCCACTTGTAATATTTCTTTAAGGCTTACTTTATTTTCACTTTTTAAAATCACAACTTCACATTATTTATATGTCTCCTCAGCTTTGCTTTTTTTTTTTAAGCTTTTAATTGGGCTTATTTAAGCCAACAACACTGCATGAAAATAGTAGCTGATAATAATTTTAGATAAGCATCCCTTACTAACCACATTTGTAAAATATTTTGCTCGGCCTCACATTGTTGTCTTACCATTTAAGCTTTACTCTTTTTTTTTTTAATTCAAATTAGTCTTCATAAACCTATCTAGGTGACAATGATGTTAGTGTATATGTCCTTTCATCTTTCTCAAGAGAATACCTATTTTTAATTTTATCATGCATTGCCTTCTTATAAGATCTCCCCAACAAGATGTGACTTGCATGCATTTGAACCACATCACACAAAACCTCATCAATATACTTCCTAATAAAAAAATGCAACCAAAACCTCCTTAGTCACTTTCAACTCACCACAATCATTCAACAATTGGAACCTATAAGGTTTATTATGCTTAATATACACAAGTTCAATTTACTAACAAGGGTAGTACTAGCTACATTAGAACAACTTCTACTATTTATAATCAAACTACACACTTTCTTTTGTAGTTTATGGAAGATGTTCTCCTTTTGTTGATCAATATCATCTTCATTGACTTAAACATGAAGTGTACGCCTTATAACTATGGCCTTACCCTTAACCTTCTTTCCTTACTCTAGACATGCCTCTGGATCATTCTTTCCTTGGAAACTAGGTATTTTAATCTTAATTGACCCTGATTCTCCACATAAATCGTCATGAAGCACAAGATCACATGAATTCTCCCTTTTGCTGAATGCTCTACCCTGGTTAAAACTAAAATTATTTCAACTTCAATTATGCCCAAATCAATCTTTATTTCCCAGGAATGTAAAGTTATAGTCATCATCATAATCTACATTTATGTTCACCCATAAAATCAACAAAGTCATGTTTAACATTTTCTATAGACTTTCAAATAATGTTTCCTCTTCAATTAGCCCTCATCCTCAATCCATCCATCCTTTTATTTTGTTGTCTCATTGGACCCATCTCATCTTTCAGATCCTTTATCATCCTAGTTAGTAGCTTAAGTTGTTAGGCAAAACCTTGCATCTAAAAGGTGTTATACGATTTCAGTGTTGTTTATTTTTATACATATTTGAATCTGTAAAAATTTATTATTAGCAAGAAAAATACACCTCATAAATCTCATGTTTCACACAATTCACGGCTTTTCACTCAATTATTCTCACTACGCCTTTTACCTATCGGCTCACCTTCTTGCGGTTCTTTCAGATCTGAAAATTAACAAACCAAAGTCAATGACTATCGTAATGCAATCCAAATATATATAAAGTGACTAAAGAATCAATATGATACTAAAAATAAGAAAAACAAAACTATAATTATGATTTCACAAGTAACAAAGCGAATTCGTATGAAATATAGACAATACAAAGACTCAAAATAAAATAGAAGAAAAAATTAATGAAACACTTATTTGACTCCTAAATAACCTAAATATAATAAAAATAAATTGAATAGGTGAAAAAAGTAACAAACATGTTTTTTTAACTTGATATGAATTTGACCCGTTATGTAATTTAAAGTACTAAAATTGAATCCCAGACCAAGTGATATTGGGACAACCTGGAATTTAATATGTAGTAATCTTGTACCTAATAAACAATAGATTTCATTTTGTATATCATTCTCTTATACCTAGGTATTGAAAATTTGTATATGATCAATTTGTGGTCGAATTTAACTTAGAGTTGAAACCCCAATCAGACAATATAAAAAAAACCCAAATTTAACATATAATGTGATTTCACCTTAGATAACCAATATATAATTTTTGAAGTGATTTAAAGATGGTTTAATTTGGTTTCTTAATTGTTTGTGTTTTCATGGAAGAAATAAAAGTAGCTTGAATAACTTCTATTCCTTTCCTTTTTAACTTACTAATATGTTTGGCGATAGTAACAAAACAAACGAATACTTTATTTAGGGCACTAAGATTCCAAAAACACAAAGAGAAGAAGAAAAAGACTGGAAAAACACAACTAAACTTATAGAACACAAAGAAAACAAAATTTTAAAAAAGATATGACTAAAAGATATGACTTGATTTGAGAGTTTAACTCTGATACCAACTTATGCGAACCTCATAATCACATGGTCATGCAAAACAAAACAAGATTGGTAACAAATTCTAGAAAGCCAAAACAAGTTTGATAGGAGTGTGATGTAATGAAAACATGTTCCAAGACACCAACACTATTAGAATAAGAATCCCTACTCTATGAATATCAATTCGTGAATTAGAAGAATAAGGAAAATGCCATGAAGCTAGTTAATCTTCTATGAGTTAATATAGTTTGTTAGAAAACAAAAAAAAAGTGAGAATCTCTCTCACATAAGCTGAATAAATTCGGCATCAATATAATTATCGAGTCTTCTTATTTTATACCAAAGAGTATTTATAATTTTAAAAATAAAACCCTAACCCTAACGGGTCACACATGCACCAAATTTAATTAAAACCTAAACTAATAAAAATAAGGTTTAGAAATAATAAAAATAAATAACTCAAATAGTCTAGAATTAGTTTTCCCATTTTTTCATATATGATAAAGAAAAATACTCAAGATAAATAATTGTTGAAGAATCTTTACTGAACAAAAGTCATATGTCTTGTAATATAAGAATTAATTCCTGACCAATTATTTCTTCTTGTTTGATATGAACTCTTTGTAAAATAAGTAAGCCAAATATTTACATATAAGTTCTAAATAGGATTAAGGACTCCTTATAATGAATGGAATCAAAAACTCTTAAGGAAACAATATCTTTTATGTTTTTACACTTTATTGGCAGATTCTAGACCAAACGTTAAACACATTTTTCTCTCTCATCTAGATAAATTAATAGGCCTACAATGTAGCATTGGAAATGTATAAATGTGTAGTTTCCAACCCAATTATAATCGCATCCAAAATCTTTTTGTAACTTTAGATACGACCCAAGAAGTAGACAAAGGTCCAGATTGGCAGATTTGAACCTTTTTAACTCAAACCTCTTGACTTAGCCCATTGAACACCTCTTGGATCCATTTCATTTTAGGCTTTAGAATAGACTCAATGGACACTCCTAATGGATCCTTTGATGTCGTAGCTAGTGTTAGCACGTGTGCGACATCACAACGATCGTCCTCTCGTGTTGGAATCTTTGTGGTGATGGGTGGAAATAACAAGGAATTCATGTTTTTTATAAAAACAAAAATGGATTAGAGTCGTCACCTAGTATTTTGGTTACTAGGAACACTAATAGGTCTCGGAGTCTAGATAAGGGTACTTGTTGTGTATAGGGAGGACGTATAACCCCTTGTACATCTTACTTAAGTTGAGATGCAATGTTTGTTTATCTTATACAAACTAAGGTATTATTATGTTTTCAAACTGTTGGTCTATCTAAGGTTTAAGAAAAGTCTTCCTTAATAAGGATGTCCTTATCTTATCAGGTTAAAACCCAACTATTTTAATGTCAAAACTTATTTTTTTGCATTTTTCTTTTAATATCGAGAATATATCTTATGTATAAGTTTGTAATCCTTAATATTTGAACAAACAAAATAATTTTTTTGGTGTTTTTAAAATGCAGGACAAGTTCTTATAAATTTCATAAACTGGTTATTAAATTCAAGAATGCACGTAATGATATCAACAAAACTATTTTTCTTGTATTTTTATATTTAAAGATCCTAAATTATGCTATTTATTTATTTATTTATGCAATTATTATTATTTTTTATTTTTGAGAGACTTGGCCATATGAAATTAAAATCAAGTCGTATTTTTTTAAAAGAAAGATTTTTTGTTGTTTTCTTATGGAAGGGAATCGATTTATCTAATACCAAAAAAACATCTTGTGTGTAGGTCACAATTTCAAATATTAAATATAAAAGAATAAAAAAAAGTAGGGAAACTCAAAATTAATTGCAATATGATCTTCCAAAATTTTGAAAATTTATTAAAATTAGACTAAGGCTATGTTTGGAAAAACATAAATAACATGTTTTTATCAAAGCTATTTTAACCACGATATCATTTCAAGATGAATTATCATTCATCAACTCAAAATCAAACTGCCCAAAAAACCCACACGAAACTTATTAATATCATAAACTTCGTTCAAATAGCATAATAATTCAAACAAATCAACACCTGCCCAAACATTATCCATGAATCAAAAATCAATAATCAAATCAATATAAACTCAATTGCAATCCCTAAATCAATATTTACTATTTAATAGCAATCACAACTTAAAAAAATAAAACCCATAACCTAACACAAATTATCAAATAAAAAAACACATCAATCAAATCAAATAATGTCCAAACAGTCCAAGATTATACATAATAATAAACATTTTATCCTAAAATTTCACAACATTATAACAATTTGTCCAAAACTATTATGAGTCTATGAATTGACCTTTCAAGGTGTTTGGTGTGTCCGGGATCTACTGAAATCGAGGCCACAAGACTATTGGAATAGTGGAAGCACATGTATACATACACCACTACCAGCTTGGGGATTCATATGCTACTACTGCTAGAGGAAAGTGGGCTAGTGGATCTGGTACTCCTCCTCGATCCTAAACTTATTATGATGCTTAACACTACTCGAGGAAAGAGATTTGGACACCTCAAGCTTCAACTTTCTCTCTCTTCCTCTTTCCTTATTTCAACTCCCTTTCTCTATTAATTTTCACCATAGTAAAGGCCATGTTTCCTTGTTTATTTCCACCATGAGGAGGACCTAGAGCAGAGTTGATTGAGATATGGAAGAGTTTCCATGTGTAAGGGCTATCTAAGGTTGTTGGTTATCGCTGGTTGGTTTAGTGCTGGAAGTCATTGTTTGTACTGATTGTGGTCTATTTTGAGAAGGAGCTAGTTGTTGAAGCTTTGTTGCTGCTATCGGCATGACTAGATGAGAAGAGGTAAAAAATATTTTCATCTATACATAGGCTGCTGGTGTGGAGAGGGTGGTCACTAGCATTTTGGGATGGTATTAGTAGTTGTTGCTGGCTTGGGGAAACTCACCACCATTATTGGTGTTGAGGTCAAGAGAGGGACACAAGGCTATCGATTGGAAGGCTAGCCATAAAAGAGCCCAAAAGTGAGGGAAATTGAAAGTGATAATGAAATAAGAGAGTTAATCTCTGGTTTGCTTCTTTTTGGAATGAGAGAGCATGAGTGTCTCAGGTTTCTAATTATGGGTAAATTAATTGTGTAAGAGAGAGATTGAGCTGTGGTTGTTGAGGTTAATTAAAGATGGGTTTTTGTTTATATTGGTAAGGGCTTACAATCGAATGAAGAAGATGGTTGTTGTGGTTGTAATAGGACTAGGATGGTGATGCAGGTTTGTTTTGGTTTTAGTGGAGTTGATGGCTGGTCTCTTAAAAAAAATGTGAAAAGGAAAGCTATTAAAAATAATGGTTTTGGGTGCATTGTAATGAAAATGGAGAGCTTTGTTGTTCTTTTTCTTTCTTTTAACTAGTGAGGAATGAGGGATTTGAGAGATGAAGCTTGGTTAAAAAAAAAGGCTCTCTCGAAATGGTTGACGACTAGCTCAATGATGTAAAGATAAGGTTTAGGTTTTCTTGCGTGTGTATATGAGAGTTGGAGAGAAAAGTGTGGAAAATCCTTTTTGGTTTTTTCCTTGTTTTTTGTTTTTAGTGATTTCTAGGAGAGAGGGTATGATTATGCGTATGACTTTTTTTTGCTTTAACTAGTTATTTTTTCTTTTGCTAATGTTTCCTCAAAATCCCCCCCTAAAAAATCTATTTTTTGTGTGTGAAATTCCCTTATTATTTATAGGTAAAATAATGTATTTTTTCCTCCTAATTGCTTAGTCTCCAAGAAAACTTGGTGACCAAGCAACTCAAAATCATTTTGCTCTCTCTGTTTTTTTTTTACACTTTTGATCATCTTGTCCAAATATTTTTTGTTTTTTTTTAAACAAGCAATGTTAATGTCTATTTAATAAGAAAGGTAAATCAATGATTTTGAAATGAACAAGTTAAAAGCTGAACGCGTTGAAAGGAAATGCATCACCATCTATTTAAACATTCCTAGTCAACCAAGGCATCTAAAAGCAATCTTGGAAATATCTTCTTTAGCAATGAAGATCTGGTTATAATTAGAGTGGTCATCCATAAAACCGAGTATATAATTGCCAAATGTTGCATTGATTAGCATATAAACCATTAGTATAGGTTGTTCATTTTGATGGAGTAAAAAGATCTAGATTTCTAGAATATATGCATACTCTTAAGTTTCCATTCTTGTTGAAAACTAACATTATGTTGGATATTCATTCAACGTATCTTACTAGCCTAAGCAAATCAAACTTCGGTGAGCCATTTGATTTCTTCCTTCATGTGATTAACCATGTTTGGAGCCATTAATTTTAGAGGTTGTCGGTATGGCATAAAATCAGGCTTGATTGGGAAAGGATAAACAGCCAAAACTTTATCTAAACCATACAATTTATAAGTGTGTAGTAATGCTACCAATTCTAGGTGAAATTTTTATGTCATAGTTGCACTTATAAAGATTGATTTAAGCTCATTTTCAGTTTCAAAGTTAACTTTAATTAGCGTATTCTAAACTTTAGCCTGTCTATCAAACATATTTGGTCGTATCAGAGGAAGACTTGTTATATTAAGTAGATTAATTTATGGTCTTGATCTAGTTCTATTAAATAAATCTTATTATATTCCCATTACACCTACATGATTCATCAAAAGCCTTAAAAAATGATATTAAGTCAAAATTACTCATTTAATCCTATGTTATATATTTTGGTCCATTTCTTTCCCATTATAGTTTAGCTGGCCTAGCAAAATTTGTCATAAGTCACTTCATTCTTGTTATCTTCTTGTTAATAAAGAAGTCAATAGGGCAACCTATGTCATCTATGCCCATAAATTGGACTAGACCAACATCATCATTATAAAACCATATGCCTGCCATCCTTATTCACTGTAAATGGTTTGTCATCTTCATAGGTTGTTTTAGTAGATCCATTAGTAACCAACATCGAGGATGATGTAAATATAATGACCTATATATATTAACGTGTATCCAATCTCTTCTAAGTAGAGCATTATAACTTGTCTTTGCTTACACTGTAAAAAACAAAGTTGTACTAGAAGTTTTGGACTCAACAATTAGGTTTACCTATAATACCCTCATGATGTCTTTTACACCTTTTATAAAATATAACATGACTACTTTTGATAGGATTATATAAGCCTTATGATGACCAAATCAATGATTGCGGTATAATATTGAGTGAGACATCATTTTCAACTAGGACCCTCTGCATTGGTGAACATTGAGATTGGCTATAATGTATACATGTTTTAAATAGCAACTCATAACAAATATTAGCTTATGGAATATAATTCCAAGTTATTGTTCAAACACTAGTTCAGATTGGTTAACTTCAATAATCTCTACCTTTTCTTTTACATTGTCTTCATAGTCATTATTAAAATAAAGAAATTGGTCAGGTTTTGCTTTAAATGAACATGAAAAAGTAAATATCATATTCATTAATGTAAATTTTCATAGTTACTTAACTCTTCCTTAAAAGATTATTCTAGTTCCTTTTTCTTTAATGCATTTTTTTCTCCCATTTATTGTATTAGGATTGTGAACTTTAGTTGTTCCTCTTCGACAAGTTTTCTATGGTCATCTAGGAGAGTTTTCGAACAATCTTCCATCATGCCATCATCCAAAAAACTTCAACATTGTCAATCAAATCATTTTCATCTTATAATTGGTCTTCTGTTTTGTAGAGGTACTTATTGAAGCCTTCTCACAACTTGAAAGTTCAACACTTTTACTTTCTTTGAGCATTGTTATTATGATTTCTTGTTTAATTGGTACTTGCTCTATCTTTATTAGGGTAACTTTAACATCTGCTCGCTTTTGTTTAAGAGCTAACACCATCTTCTACTCTTATTATATGACAAATAAGGACTTACACCAATGTTATGGTATTTGTCTCAGTTTTTCAAGCTCTTAAGATGTTGGCTTGGTATTGTCGACAACTTTTTCCTATTGTTTAATTTATTGATCAATCCTTGCTTTCACCTTTACAGCATATATTACATTTTAAGCCTAAGATTGACTATTTTTAGAGCCTTTTCCCACTATTTTGGAAATGGCCTTGTCTACCTTTCTAAAGATTTCTTTTATCATTTATGTCCTGATTAGATCTTGGTCCATTACAACCTTCCTAGAGTGGTTTTGTAGAGATTGAAGCCCTTTGCACTTCTTCTTCCAAAACCTATAGCTACTTAGTGATTTTGGTTATAACATAAATTAAAATAGGATCAATATTGCTAGCTTGGGTAGGAACTAGAGAATTCCTATCAAATATTGACCTTTTAGGTGTACCTTTTATAAGTAACTTAAATGATTCTTGAGGTTATTTCTTTTCAACTAATCTATTGCTGTATGCAATATCAATTGCTTATTTCATAGGTAAAATATATGGTTGAGCATTATTTCCCTTTACCAAGGTGTTTTAGACATTGCATTGTTCTAAACTAGGCTTTGGATAACTGCTTTTATTTCCTTCTCCTTTTCAATTCTAGTGATAGGATCATCACTATTCTAATTCTATTTTAGAATTTTAATAAAGAGATAATAGTGATAAAGAAAATAAAAACCAAAGTAAAAAAGAAAGAATTATTAATGAAATATAAGATAGACATCATTGAATTAAAACACCAAAGCATCCAATCTCACCATAACTTATCAATAATAACCTCTAAAATAATGCTAGTTAAAAATAATTACCATGTTGATTGTTGAGATTCCTATCTAACAATTCTTATAAGCATATTGATTTTACATTTATATTTTAACTTATCATATCTCTACATGAATTTAAATATACAAAATCACATTAAGTTTTATTGTCATAACCTCGCAAAGTGCATTTTCTATCTTTAGATTTCACTTAATTTATGGTATCACATGAAGCGTGCACGTGCACCCCCCGCCCCCTCACACACACACACACACACACACACACACACACACACACACATATATATATATATATATATATATATATATATATATATATATATATATGTCACACATTGATGTCAATATAACCATTGAATCATTCAAATATTTCCTAGTTATTCAAAAGCATTAAGAATAGTGATGAACACTCAACATTAAATAATTAAACTCAAAATAACATTGAATAATAGAATTAAAATATCATAGTTAGCCTACATCATAACCCTACTAAAAGGATTTAGTTCATGTAAAAAATAAACAAAAAACATGCTAGAAAATTCAACATTAAAACTGAAGAAAAAGAGATGAGGGAGAAACTAGGATGAAACTTGTCATTTCCAATGTCCTCTACACTTGGTGTTCATTGTTTTGCCTTTTTCTAGGCCTCTAATGTTGTGTTCTTGTTTAGTGAATGAATAATAAACATCTTACTCCTATTGTTCTTTCTACCCTCGTTTTCTTATATACTCAACCTTAAGAAAAGTCACTTAGTGTTAGAATAGATATGAATTAAATCCATTTTGATTAGGGAATTTTTTGCTTTTTCAAACTAAATCTCTATATAACACCTTGTAATTTCTAAACATCATAATGTAATTTTGAGCCTTAATATCAACAAAAAACAAGGTAATTTTTTTTTACATCATCAAATCCCATTCTTTAAGTCATTGAGAACTCTACCAGAATTCCAATAAAGTTTCCCCTAAAATGGACATTCCCAAGTTATTGATTGTAAAAACCAAAAAAAAAAAAGATTTAGTGTGGGACCGACCTATCCTAGTGGGGAGAAGGGGAATGGAAATCAACTTAAGGATAACCCAAAAGGGGGATTAGGACAGCCTTGGTCCAACATCCAAACACCCTTTTTTTTTTTGCTTGTAGGAGGGGTATAAATGTAGTAAAGAGAGAGAGAGGGGGGGACACCCTCCTCAAAAACGAGCTGCATGCTCTTGTCCCCTTCCCTTTCCCTAAAAATGAGATGCTTGTCCCTTTCCCTCTTTCCTTATCCAAGGAAAGAACTTGACCTAACCTCAGCTGCTAGTGCCCTCCTTAGGCGTGAGAGAAAGAAGGGAGAGCTTGATAGGAGGCTAGACAGCTGCAAACATGAAGGGAGTAAAGGCCTAAAATTGATGGGAAACTAATAAGAGAAGGAGAAAAACCGGAAGAGAGGAAGAGGAAGAAGCAATCGAGAGTAGAAAGTGAGAAATGTTGTCAAACCCCTCCCAAAAATGCTAAATCCGTGAGGTATGAACCATGTCTTTCTCCACCTGTTTTTAAGGTCTTGAAATCGAAAGGAAGAAGAAAACTATGGATGCATGGCCTAGGAACTTTACTCCAACTGTTATGGAAAGAACTAAGCTAAAAAGAGGGACAAAAACCGGGCTGGATAGGGGGGACCTAATTCCAGAATATTTAACAAAAGATTATATGCTAAAATTGATGGGTTCAATGTGTGTATGCTGCTAAAATTCATTGAAAGATTATATGCTGGAATTGATGGTTTCAATGTGTATGTTCTGCTGGAATTTATTGAAAGATTATTTGCTAGAATTCATGGTTTCAATGTGAGTGTTCTGCTGGAACTTAGTGACAATTTATGTGCTGGGGTTGTTACAGCATGTGTGGTGTGTGTTCATGCCAAAATATGGGTTGGGCAGTGAATTTGGGAGTCGCTGCTGAAGTTAAATTGGCTGCTGCGAATTTATAATTCGTTGCCGAAATTGAGTGTCCTGCAGCGAAATTGTGATTCGCTGCCGAAACTGAGATGTCTGCAGCGAAATAGCATTCGTTGTCGAAATGTGTGTTCTGTAGTGAATTTGTGATTTGCTGCCAAAGTTGAGTTATCTGCAGTAGAATTGCGATTCGCTGTTGAAACTGAGTTTCCTACAGCGAATTAGCATTTGCTGCCGAAATGTATGTTTTGCAGCGAATTTGGGAGTCGCTGCCGAAGTTGAGTTGGCTGCTGCGAATTTGCAATTCACTGCCATAACTGAGTTTCCTGCAGTGAATTAGCATTCGCTATCGAAATGTGTGTTTCGGAGCGAATTTAGGAGTCGCTGCCGAAGTTGAGTTGGCTGCTGCGAATTTGCGATTCGCTGTCGAAATGTGTGTTCTACAGCGAATTTGTGATTCGCTGTCGAAGTTGAGTTGTCTGCAGTGGAATTGTGATTCGCTGCCGAAACTGAGTTGTCGGCAACGAATTAGCATTCACTGCCGAAATGTGTGTTCTGCAGTGAATTTGTGATTTGCTGTCGAAGTTGAGTTGTCTGCAGCGAATTGTGATTCACTGCCGAAACTGAGTTGTCCGCAGCGAATTAGCATTCGCTGCCGAAATGTGTGTTTTGCAGCGAATTTGGGAGTCGCTGCCGAAGTTGTGTTGGTTGCTGCAAATTTTGATTCGCCGTCGAAACTGAGTTTCCTGCAACGAATTAGCATTTGTTGCCGAATTGTGTGTCCTACATTGAAATTGTGATTCACTACCAAGACTGAGTTGGCTACAGCAAGTAGCATTCACTGCCGTAAAATTTGTTGGCTGCAGCGAACCAGTTTTCGCTGCCAAATTGGCAGCCTGCATCGAACCAGTTTTCGCTACCGAAATTATAGCGCCAGCAGTGAACCAGTTTTCGTTGCCGAATTGGGCGGCTTGCAGTGAACCAGTTTTCGCTGCCGATTTCTATAGTAGGCCTTCTAGGCAGAAATGACTTAAATACTAGTAACAATTTCATGGTATGATAGTGTAAGATGTGGACCACTTGAATGTGAACATATGAACTCTTGAAATAAGTGTGGTGATGAATGTGAATTGACGATGCAAATGAATTGATTGTGGCCATTGGTGTTTTAGGTGTTGTGGTCGAGATCGGACCATCGCCAAGACAAGGACAGACCACAAGTGGAGCAGGTAGGTGGTTTCCACCTTTTTCCCATTTTGATGTTTATGTTTTGAAATGATTCACTTGTGATGATATTTTATTTAAAATCCTTGTTGTAAGAGGAAACAACGAAGAAGAGTTGGATTAAATTCTTGATGATTGTCGAAACGACTATGAAATATTGAACAAGTTCTTGATGAATGTTGAAACAATTGTGAAAATGTTAAAGTTCTAAAATGACCCATTTGAGGTGAACATCTTATTGAGTTGTGATGAATACTAAACCGAATATGAGATGTTGTTGGGGCTATTATGAATTTGGGCTGCTAATGAATGGTAGTATGAGTAGTACGAAGGATCTACTGTTGTATTCTTATTGAATGTAATGGTGATAAATGATTGTATGAGTATTATGAAAAATCTACTGTTTTATTATATTGAATGTAATTGTGATGGATGTATTACCAAGGATCTACTGTGTTATTTTTATTGAATGTAGTGGTGATGAATGATTGTATGAGTGTTATGAAAGACCTACCGTTGTATTGTATTGATGGTTAATTACCACAAATGGTGGTGTGATTATTACGGGGGATTTATTGTTGTGTTGCATTGAACATTAACTGTCATGAATGGTTGGATGAGTGATACGAAGGGTATTGTTGTGTTATACTAAATGCTAAACCGTTATGGGATGTTTGGTTCTACATTACAAAGGATCTATCATCGTGTTACAGAATGATAAACTACTAGGAAATGGTGGTACGAGTATCCCAAAGGGTCTGCTATTATGTTGGAGGGAATGCCAAATTATCATGAATTGTTTGATGAAACAATGATTAGCTTCGGCTAATGGCATCCGAATGGATGACCAGAATAAACGATTGATTAGCTTCGGCTAATGGCATCCGAATAGATGACCAAGATAAATAATTGATTAGCTTCGGCTAATGGCATCCAAAGGGATGACCGGAACAAATGATTAAATAGCTTCGGCTAATGGTATCTGAATAGATGACCACAACAAATGATTGATTAGCTTCGGCTAATGGCATTCGAATGGATGACCAGGATAAATGATTGATTAGCTCTGGCTAATGACATCCAAAGCGGATGACTGAGATGAATAAATATTAGCTTCGACTAATGGCATCCAAATGGATGACCGGAATAGATGATTGATTAGCTCCAACTAATGGCATCCTAAATGGATAATCGAGATGAATAAATGATTAGCTATGGTAATGGCACCATAGATGAATTATCAGAATGAATAAATGATTAGCTTCGGTAAATGGCATCCTAAATGGATACTCGAGATAAATAAAGGATTAGCTACGGTAATGGCATCCTAGATGAATTACCAGAATGAATAAATGATTAGCTTTGGTAAATGGCATCCTAAATGGATACTCGAGATGAATAAAGGATTAGCTACGGTAATGGCACCCTAGATGAATTACCAGAATGAATAAATGATTATCTTCGAAAAATGGCATCCTAAATGGACAATCGAGATGCATAAATTACTAGTTTCGGCTAATAACATCCTAGGTGGATGACCGAGATGAACAAATGATTAACTACGACTAATGGCATCCTAAATGGATAATCGAGATGCATCAATTACTAGCTTCGGCTAATAGCATCCTAGGTGGATGACCGAGATGAACAAATGATTAACTACGACTAATGGCATTCTAAATGGATAATTGGGATGAATGAATGACTACCTTCGGCTAATAGCATTCTAAATGGATAATCGGGATGAATGAATGACTAGCTTCGGCTAATAGCATTCTAAATGGATAATCAGGATAAGGAAATGACTAGCTGCAACTAATCGCATCCTAAGTAGATGACTGAGATGGAAAAAAATATGAGTAGCTACGACTAATGGCCCCCTAGTGGATGACAGGATGAATAAATAATTGGCTTCGGCTAATGGCTTCCTAAGAGGATAGTCAGATTCGAGTGTATGAGAGTTCATGTATACTACGTTTCGTATATACTAGGTATATGAAAGGACTATAATGGTTATGCTTTAAACAAAGAAAAACATTAATTCGGCTAATGGCATTCGAAATGAATGATCGGGTTTGAGTACTGCGATTAGCCTCAGTAATTGATGAATTATTAACGGTGGTATTTACATAAGTAAAGGGACTTTAATGTGACATCATACCAATATGGTGCGTAAGAAAATTCATTTCGTGGCTCAAAAAGAATTATATATTTGCATATTATGGGTGATATGAGTTCTGCATGAACGGACATGTAAATCACTCAATTAGTCATCCGATCCTTTTTGTAAAAACTAGTAATTAAATATTGAAATGGAATATGGACAAAAATGTACGAACAGGTTGATATGAAGTGTATGAATACTCATATGAGGTATTCATCTCATGAGGACGTCATGTTGTAAGAATCACATGCGATCAAGATAACAAAAGTACTAGTTGTGTAACTTGTTGTTCAACACTCTTGTATGAACTCATGATGATACGAGATTAGAACAGGAACGGAAATTTATAAATGTGTCGATATGATGTAATGAAAAAAATAATTCCAGTGACTTTGGCCTTGAAAAAGCGGGGTCGTTACATTGACACTTGTATACATAACAACATCACATACTCACATTGTCCATTCATCCTAGACTTTATCCATTCATAACATAAAGTTAAGAGTAGACATCCTCTACTCCATCAAATCATTCATATGATTCACACAACAAATATATTATGAACTCTTCAATAAGTAATATTATTATACAAGGGTAAATTGAAAATCAAATTACAATGTAATAATTGAAATCAAGAGTTTCCCCAAAACTAGACATTCTTAAGTTATTGATACATGTATACATAATAACATCACATACTCACATTATCCAATCATCTTGGACTTTATCCATTCACAACACAAAGTCAAGAGTAGACATCCTCTACTCCATCAAATCATTCATTTGATTCACACAACAAATATATTATGAGCTCTTCAATAAGTAACATTATTATAAATTGGTAATTTGAAAATCGAATTTCAATGTAATAATTGAAATCAAAAGCTAAGTTACTTGCATAATAAATTCACATTTATTTACATTATAAATGGATCAACATCCTTTAATATTGGCAAGTTCAAATTACATGTATACTTAATTCCTACAATCTTGTATGTAAAATTCAGGTGTGTGTGTGTGTATTAACAATATTATCTCACCATAAAAACATTAAGGAAATTACAACACTTTTTAGATTACCCATATATGTATCATTTGTAACATTCCTTGAATAAATACATGAACCAATTTAATCTAAAGGACTAAGTTGCTCAATGACTCTTTATAAAAATTTAAGTCTTCAAGGAAAAATACCTGCAACACATATAGGATCATAAAAATTCTATTAAGCATTTGCATCATCATAATTACTAAAATTTAACAACTATACAATTAAACCAATTTCTTTAACCTTTCTAATCCTTATGTACATCATATCAATTATTCATATAAACCTTCAAGATCATTTTCTTACTTCAAATATATTTATTTTATATATTCTTCCCACTTTTATTTTTTTATCAGGCTTATCTATTGTTTCACGATAGCGTTACTGATTTTTAATTGATGCATGCACCTTTACTCTTGCTTTTATGTTATCATATCCTTTCTTATAGTTTATTCTTTGTTATCTAACTAATTCTTTGGAATCTTTTTTTTATTATCTTTATTTTTTATCCATCAAAATTATTACCAGTTTCATCGTTCTTATGAATTTTAAACTAAAATTATAATTCATGTAGGAACCTAATCCATACTTTTATATTTAGAGCATGTTTATTATTGTATTTCATAAGCATTTTTGAAAAAAAAAGAATTGAATTTTATTTTTTTCTTTGCTTCAAATTAATATATATTTTTATATTTTTATATCGTTTTGATGTGCTGATATTAAAAATAATTTTTAAAAAATAAAAAAATTATTTTGATGTATTTCCTAACAAAAAAACTTTAAAAAGCAACGACTACCACACTTTTAAACACCTCTTTAATTATGGTGACCATTCTCTCCATATCACATAATATTCTATATTATATATATCACTGACTCATTTTTCTTTTTATCCTGATTTTATCTTACTCATCGGGTTATTTTTACCTTTGGTCCTACCTTTACACAAGGGTTTGCTCTCTAACTATGTTTGACAATTATAGCTTACATATTATAAAGTAAAACAAATATCTAGGTGTCCATTTGACCCATTTGCACAAATTGATTGTATCAAGTTGTCGACTTATAGCTTACATTTCTTTTGATGTAGATTGATTTTGTCCAAGTGATAAACATAAATATTGTATACCATTGATTTATTTTTTCAATAAAATAGAATAAAATGATTTTTCTAACTAGAAAGAAAGTTATTCTCAAAATACTAAGACATGTTCTAAAGAATCTAAGAAGAGCAATTTCCTAAAATAGAATATAAAAATTACATGCTTCTTCATATGTATCTTTTCTTTTCATTTTCTTTTGATTTTGGCAATTATATAATATTTTTTTTATTTTTATCCAAATATCTCTTTTTTTTCTATATTATCAACTGAAACCTAACACAAAGTCAAAATAAATAAAATTACACCTAAATACATGAAAAAGTAATAACTAAACAAACCAAAAATAGTTGTGAAGTATGTATATATTTTGAGCTCATCAAGTTTCCCTAAACTTATTTTTTGTTTGTCTTGAAACAAATATTTAAATCAATACATATTTCAAAAATTTATCAATGAATCTCAAACAAACAATCAATTAAAAGAAAGAAATATTAGTTGGACTCCATTTATTTTAGTTATGAATTATACACTACTTCAATTTTAAGATATTATTTGTTATTTTTATTCTATGTTTTTCAAATCAACCATTAAGAATTCTTAAGCTTTTCTAGCTCTCAAGACTTCTAAACTTAAAAACAAACTTAAACTTGATAGTTTACAATTCTTTCAAACTATACAATGCCTTAGGCCATTTTCCTACCTTAGTAACTTTACTCTTAATTATAAATCAATCACCTTTTTTATTGTCTCTTATCATGACTTTTAGAACTCCATCATCTTAAACTTTCTAAACTTTCTAAATGATTCATATACCGAGTTTTCATTGTCATTACTTTCAAACTAGTTGTTTCATCCTTACTTGAACCATAAAGTTATAGGATAAGAAACACCAAAAGTACATATTTAAAATTTTATTTAATTCTATCATTTTTTTTCTTGGAACCATACACGAGCGCTCAGAGTTTTAAGAATATGTAATAGCACAATTGTTTTTCTGTTATAGCTAATATAAACATAAAATTCAAGGTATATGAAACATGGTTTAGCCAGAAAGACAATTAACTATCTCATCCTTGTTTGCAATTAAGTTTATAATCTTGAATAACTATGTAATCACTTAATAATTATTTTTACAAAAAAGACAACATGAAGATCACTCTAAACAACTCAAATATGAAATAATTAACTATATAAATACTAAATGTATGCATCATTGCGATGACTGTCCTCTCAGATTATGATTTTTTGGTATGTGAAGAACCAGAAATTCTTGTCCTTTCTAAAATTTAAAAGGTTTGGAGCCGTCACCTAATATTTTAGTCACTAGAAACCCTAACCGGTCTTCAAAGTCTAGGTAAATAGACAAGTTGTGTATATGAAAGAAAATATCAATAATAATATATCTCACGTAAGGTAAGCTGCATTGTTTATTTTTTTGATTATTACTAAGGCTTTGTTTATTATTTTCGCTTTTTACTTTTCTTGTATTTAACTTTGTTTCTTTGGTGTTGTTTCTTTTTCTTTTGTTTTCTTCTTCCTTTTATTCTCTTCTTACACGTGTATGAGAGTGTAGTCACGTACATTAAGTGGTAGACTTTGTAGGGTATCCTCATCATTTTCAGAAAATATGGCTGAAGAAGATAACCAATCACTTCATAATGAAAATAATGAGAATATTCGGGTTAGAACTCTTAGAGACCACATGAATGCCACAAGAACAAGTGCACCCTCATGCATAGTTTTTCCTCCTGATGCATCTCATTTTAATTTTAAGACAGGCATTATTCAACTTTTACCATCTTTTCATGGCCTAGATTTAGAAAATCCATACTTGCATTTAAGGGAATTTGAGGAGGTTTGTAACACTTATAATGACTCAAATTGTAGCATGAACACCATTAGATTGAAGCTTTTTCCTTTTTCATTAAAAGATAAAGCTAAAACATGGCTACAAAATTTGAGACCTGGATCCATTCGTGCTTGGGATGAAATGCAACAACAATTTTTAAAGAAGTTTTTTCCATCCCACAGAACAAACTCTTTCAAAAGACAAATCATTACTTTCTCTAAAACACCAGGAGAAACATTTTACCAATGTTGGGATAGGTATCGAGACTTGCTTAATACTTGCCCCCATCATGGTTTTGAAACATGGAGATTAGTTTCACATTTTTATGAAGGGTTAACTCCTAGAGATAGGCAAATGGTTGAATTGATGTGCAATGGAACTTTTGAGGATAAAGACCCTAATGAAGCAATGGAGTACTTAGATTTGCTAGCTGAAAATGCACAAAATTGGGACACCACAGGTACTTATGAGGCACCAAGTAAAACCCAACCTCATACATCTAGTGGGGGTATTAGGGAAGATCATGACCTCCAAGCCAAGTTTGCATCTTTAGCTAAAAAAGTCGAAGCGCTAGAATTGAAAAAGAGTGGTCAATTAAAATCTATTCAAGACATTGCATGTCAAATCTGTGAAACCAACGAACATTCAACCAATGACTGTCCAACCTTGCCTTTTTTTAAAGAATGTCTCCATGAACAAGCCCATGCATTAAACAGTTTTCAAAGGCCCAACCAAAACCCATATTCGCAAACATATAACTCTGGTTGGAGAAATCATCCAAATTTCAGTTGGAAGAGTGAGAACAATAATGCTCAAACTTCAAAGCCACCGTTTCAAGCACATCATAATTTCCAAAATTCTCATGGATATGCACCTCCTTATGCTCCACCTCCTAGAAGAAATCTTGAGGAAACATTACATGCATTTATGGAAAAGCAAGAGGCAATTAACACTCAACTTGCTCAAAGCATGACAGATTTTAAAGATACTCTTGCAAAGTTCACATCTGCTCTCAGTTTTCAAGAGAAAGGTAAGTTTCCATCTCAACCACAACAAAATCCAAAGGGGCAATACAATGTAAATGCAAGTAGTTCTGGAAGCCAACACATGGATCAGGCCAAATCAGTCATCACTCTTCGTAGTGGTAAGGTTATTGAAAAACCCATTCTTGAACCTTGTGAGAATGATGATGAGTCAATCTCTGAGGTTAAGGAAGAGGTTGAATCTGATCATTGCAAAGAAAAGACTGATTCTCCGCCAGCACTTCCATTTCCTCATGCCATGACGAAACAAAGGAAAGTCAATCACAACTCTGAAATCTTTGAAACCTTCAAACAGGTAAGGATCAATATACCTTTACTGGATGCTATTAAACAGGTTCCTTCTTATGCTACATTTTTGAAAGATCTGTGCACTATGAAGAGAAAACTGAATGTGAAAAAGAAAGCCTTTTTAGCCGAACAAGTAAGTGCTATTCTTCAGAACAATAATGCATTGAAATATAAAGACCCTGGTTGTCCAACAATTTCTTGCTTTATTGGAGAACATAAAATTGAAAGAGCCTTACTTGATCTTGGAGCTAGTGTGAATTTACTTCAATATTCAGTTTTTCAAAGTCTCAATCTAGGTGAGTTAAAACCAACTTCTGTAACTCTTTTACTTGCCGATAGATCTGTAAAAGTGCCTAGATGAATAGTTGAAGATGTGTTAGTACAAGTCGATAAATTCATTTATCCTGTGGATTTTATTGTCTTGGACACACAACCTGTTGAAGCATGTAATTCATTTCCTGTTATTTTAGGACGTCCGTTTCTTGCAACTTCTAATGCATTCATTAATTGTAGGAATGGACTGATGAAGCTATCTTTCGGAAACATGACATTGGAGATGAATATTTTCAACATTTGCAAGCAACCTGGAGATGATAATGATTTACAAGAAGTAGATTTTATTGAAGAATTAGTTTGTGATCAATTTGAATCTACTTTGAGTAATACTGAGTTTGATGAATTTAAAGATTTGCAAATGACTTATTCTCAGGAAGAAATCATGGATGAAAAAGGCATTGAAAATATTGATGCGAATCTTTTGTCAAGAGTGACAACAGATTCGATATCTGACATTACACCAACCGATGATTACTTTCCTGACAAATCCTTACTTTCTCTTAGTTCAATGCCTTGGTTTGCTAAAAATATCAATTTCCTTGCCTCAGGAGATTTGCCAACTCATTGGAGTACCGAAGATAAAGGAAGGTTTTTGAACGAAGTGAGAAACTTTTATTGGGATGACCCTAACTTATTCAAACATTGTCCTGATCAAATATTTCAAAGATGCGTTGCGGACAATGAGGTAAGTAGTGTCATTAAATTTTATCATTCTAAAGCATGTGGGAGTCATTTCTCGTCAAAAAAGACCATTGCAAAAATCTTTCAAATTGGATTTTATTGGCCCACCATGTTTAGAGACACGCATGCATTCTGCAAAGCATGTGAAAATTATCAAAAGTCAGGATTTATTTCAAAACATAAGGAATCTTTAGATAATCTTCTATTGACTTTGGAGACATATCCTGGTGAAGATGTGCATTGTGCATTTCAAGACTTATGACCCCATTTCCATAAAGAACGTGATCGACTTAGTCTTGGGAATCTGACTAAAAAAAGACCTTGTTTGCCAGTTTTTAAGAAAACTGGATGGGAAGCCTATCCCCGACCCATAGAGGGCGTTTAAGCCGTTCTTGGACGTAAAATCAAGGGAAGATGTGAGCCACAATCACAACTACCTGTACATACACATGCTTTTTCAAATAAATAAATAAAGAGAGAGAGTGTGAGACTCCAGCTAGCCTACATATAGATGATATGATTGCATTTTCAATTCCGCATCTATAAAATCTTCTCTTCCTTCCCCTCATTTCTACTCAACCCTTACATTAGACAGATATAGAAGCGTGTAGAAATTGCAGGTTCCTCAAGTTATCACATAAAAAATATTTGTGTTTTTGATGGATCCAGTCCTGGGAAGGAAATAGCTTTTTTAGAAGCAGCAAATCATCTTGGTCAGGTACTAGCTGAGAAAAAGATTCATTTAGTGTATGGGGGAGGCAGCCTTGGGTTAATGGGGGGTGTGGCAATAGCTGCATTTTTAGGAGGTAGTCAAGTTTTGGGGGTCGTCCCCGAAGCTTTAACAAAAAGGGACATCATTGGAAGAACAATTGGAGAGGAACTACAGGTCTCCACAATGTTTGATCGAATGAATACAATGTTTAACCATGTTGATGCCTTTATTGCCTTACCAGGTGGTCTGGGCACATTGGAAGAGATCTTTCATATTTCCTCTTGGGCCCAACTTCACATTCACCATAAACCTATCGGTTTGCTCAATGTTAATGGTTTTTATGATAATTTGTTGTCTTTTCTTGATCAAGCTGTGGAACAGGAATTTCTAACATCTTCGGCACGACAAATCATAATCTCTGCTGCTACTGCTGAACAATTGATCGACAAACTACAATCTTTCACCCCTGTAATTGATCCTTCCATGAGTCGTATAAATTGGTCAACTACAGAAAGCCGTAAAAAGCTTAGATTGGATTTGAGCCTTCGTTTGTGAATCCTTGTGTCTTTTGGTTTTATTTCTAGCATAGTATTTTGTTTTGTTATTTCTTATATTTGTTTAAGTGTGTTCCAGGTTTGTCAGTGTTCGTTGTTTCAGGTAATGTCTTCTATACTCTATCTTTCTACCTTAGGACATTGAGGACAATGTCTCGTTTTGGTTGGGGGAAGAGGGTAGTAGTATTTTTTTTTAAAAAAAAAAACTAACCAACTAATTGTTTTTGTTTTAAAAACCATTTGGCAAAACTGTTATTACTAGGATGGCAGAGTAAGGGGGAATGACTCTTGAGACGCATTTTAGTAAACATTTTCTAATGGTTATTTGCAATATTCATAACAAGGCCTATTAGAATACTTCTTGAAATATTCAGGTTTACAAACTCTCGCATTGTTATCACTTGGTTCTGCTCATATACTCATTTAACAAATATTCTTAAACCTTCATTTTCACACACACACTTTAACATATGATTATGGGTTGCACATTGGATTATTACATTATTTATGTTCTTTTGTTAAAGGTAACAACTAAGGGATAGGGATAGTCTATAATTTGTAAAAAAAAAAAACAAAAAAACAAAAAAAACAAAAAAGAAGAAGAAGAAAATGATGATAATAAAAACATAGATAAGTTTGATTTTGTAGCCTCCCTAACCTAAGCAATTAAGCCCGAAGGGGTGTTTTAACACCTAATACCCTAAAGTCAACTGACTTGGGAGCTATTGGCCCAAAGCTTGTTACATGGGTTAAGGAGAAAAGCTTAAAGGAATCAAACATTGCACTATCTACGTACCAGTATCTGCAACCCGAGTTACTAAGCTCGTAGGGGTGTCTCAACACCTAATGCCCTAAGACCAACTGGTCTGAGAGTCATTAGCCGAAAGCTCGTTACATGGGTTAAAGATGCATTGTGTTTTAAGTTATATGTATAGATATTAAAAAAAAAGAGTAAAATAAAATAAAATAATCCCAACCCAAGGAAGTTAACCTTAAACATTAGAACAAAATATTGTTTTCTTCTAATAAAAGCCCCATCATCTATGTTTCATACATTGAGCACATAACAAGGAAGGTTTATTAATATTTTGTTTAGGAGATATTGAGCAGATATATAAAATTTAATGAGAGTTTGTTTATCTGGATAGATTAATGGAAGTTGAATGATGAATGCCTTGCTTTGTGGAAATTTGCAAATTGTTTTTCTATTTTAACGCTTTCATTACTAGGGACTAGTAATAAGCTGGTTGGGGGGGTGTGATTAGTACTTAAAAGTATTTTTTTATCAAGGTTTTATATCATCATTTTGCACCTGAAGTATCAACAACTTCTTAACTAAAGCATGTTTTATAATAACATATCTAATCACACCCCCCAACCAGCTTATTACTAGTCCCTAGTAATTAAAGCGTTTAAATAGAAAAACAATTTGCAAATTTCCACAAAGCAAGGCATTCATCATTCAACTTCCATTAATCTATCCAGATAAACAAACTCTCATTAAATTTTATATATCTGCTCAATATCTCCTAAACAAAATATTAATAAACCTTCCTTGTTATGTGCTAATGTATGAAACATAGATGATGGGGCTTTTATTGGAAGAAAACAATATTTTGTTCTAATGTTTAAGGTTAACTTCCTTGGGTTGGGATTATTTTATTTTATTTTACTCTTTTTTTTTTAAATATCTATACATATAACTTAAAACACAATGCATTTTTAACCCATGTAACGAGCTTTCGGCTAATGACTCCCAGACCAGTTGGTCTTAGGGCACTAGGTGTTGAGACACCCCTACGAGCTTAGTAACTCGGGTTGCAGATACTGATACGTAGATAGTGCAATGTTTGATTCTCTTAAGCTTTTCTCCATAACCCATGTAACAAGCTTTGGGCCAATAGCTCCCAAGTCAGTTGACTTTAGGGTATTAGGTGTTAAAACACCCCTTCGGGCTTAATTGCTTAGGTTAGGGAGGCTACGAAATCAAACTTATCTACGTTTTTATTATCATCATTTTCTTCTTCTTCTTTTTTGTTTTTTTTGTTTTTTTGTTTTTTTTTACAAATTATAGACTATCCCTATCCCTTAGTTGTTACCTTTAACAAAAGAACATAAATAATGTAATAATCCAATGTGCAACCCACAATCATATGTTAAAGTGTGTGTGTGTGTGAAAATGAAGGTTTAAGAATATTTGTTAAATAAGTATATGAGCAGAACCAAGTGATAACAATGCGAGAGTTTGTAAACCTGAATATTTCAAGAAGTATTCTAATAGGCCTTGTTATGAATATTGCAAATAACCATTAGAAAATGTTTACTAAGATGTGTCTCAAGAGTCATTCCCCCTTACTCTGCCATCCTAGTAATAACAGTTTTGCCAAATGGTTTTTAAAAACACAAACAGTTAGTTGGTTAGTTTTTTTTTTTAATTACTACTACCTTCTCCCCCCAACCAAAACGAGACATTGTCCTCAATGTCCTAAGGTAGAAAGATAGAGTATAGAAGACATCACCTGAAACAACGAACACTGACAAACCTGGAACACACTTAAACAAATATAAGAAATAACAAAACAAAATACTATGCTAGAAATAAAACCAAAAGACACAAGGATTCACAAACGAAGGCTCAAATCCAATCTAAGCTTTTTACGGCTTTCTGTAGTTGACCAATTTATACGACTCATGGAAGGATCAATTACAGGGGTGAAAGATTGTAGTTTGTCGATCAATTGTTCAGCAGTAGCAGCAGAGATTATGATTTGTCGTGCCGAAGATGTTAGAAATTCCTGTTCCACAGCTTGATCAAGAAAAGACAACAAAGTATCATAAAAACCATTAACATTGAGCAAACCTATAGGTTTATGGTGAATGTGAAGTTGGGCCCAAGAGGAAATATGAAAGATCTCTTCCAATGTGCCCAGACCACCTAGTAAGGCAATGAAGGCATCAGCATGGTTAAACATTGTATTCATTCGATCAAACATTGTGGAGACTTGTAGTTTCACTCCAATTGTTCTTCCAATCATGTCCCCTTTTGTTAAAGCTTCGGGGACGACCCCCAAAACTTGACTACCTCCTAAAAATGCAGCTATTGCCACACCCCCCATTAACCCAAGGCTGCCTCCCCCATACACTAAATGAATCTTTTTCTCAGCTAGTACCTAACCAAGATGATTTGCTGCTTCTAAAAAAGCTATTTCCTTCCTAGGACTGGATCCACTGAAAACACAAATATTTTTTATGTGATAACTTGAGGAACCTGCCATTTCTACACGCTTCTATATCTGTCTAATGTAAGGGATGAGTAGAAATGAGGGGAAGGAAGAGAAGATTTTATAGATGAGAAATTGAAGATGCAATCATACCACCTATATGTAGGCCAGCTGGAGTCTCACACACTCTCTCTCTTTATTTATTTATTTATTTTGAAAAAGCATGTGTATGTACAGGTAGTTGTGATTGTGGCTCACATCTTCCCTTGGTTTTACGTCCAAGAACGGCTTAAACGCCCTCTATGGGTCGGGGATAGGCTTCCCATCCAGTTTTCTTAAAAACTGGCAAACAGGGTCATTTTTAGTTAGATTCCCAAGACTAAGTCTATCATGTTCTTTATAAAAATAGGGCCATAAATCATGAATTGCACGATGCACATCTCCACTAGGATGCGTCTCAAGGGTCAAAGATTATCTAAAGACCCCTTACTCAGGCCATCCTTAATAAATTGTATTTTATCTTCACGGTTTATAGATACCATTCCTAAAGAACGACATGTTGCATTACAAGTCCATCTGGCACATTTGTGACAGACTTTCAATCGTTTTGCACGACGTTTCTTTGCAAAAGTGCTTTTACCTGTTCCAGGCATGTGTGAAATGAAAGAATTGGAGGACTCACCTAATAATCAGATCTTTGCTTCAATCAGCCAGCGAATATCTTCAGGAATTCCATGATTCATCAACAACTTCAATCTTGCACACATAGCACGGTAAAATTTTGTAATCGCATTCTGAGGCAGAGCGGGAAAATACTTTTTCAATTTTTCAAGAGTGGTGTCCATTTTCAAATGAGAATTGGAGAACAGAGTCAAAGAAGGGAGAAAGAGCAAAGAATTGCACAAATATATACAGATATCAGTTATTATGGGAAACTGAAAGAACCGACTTAAGTCACGGAGTACCGTTATTCGCCATTTGACCGGGATGAGAGACTAGCAAAACAAGAGTCACACTAAAAGGAAACACAAAAACAATGTGATAAAAACAAAATAATCAATCTTTATCTACAGGATCATTCAAACCAATGGATTCATTTTCACTAGGAAAATTATCAAAGTAAGTTTTCAAACGATGTCCATTTCTCTAATAACATTGTCATTCTTTGGATTCTCAATATCAAAGGCCCCATAAGGATACACATGTTTCTTAATAAATGGACCGCTCCATCTTGATCTTAACTTTCCAGGAAATAAATGGAGTTGAGAATTATAAAGCAAAACTTTTTTACCAGTATCAACTTTTTGACAATTTTCACAAGTTTTGCAGAATGCATGTGTGTCCTTGAACATGATGGGCTAATAAAATCCATTTTGAAAGATTTTCGCAATGGTCGTTTTTGACGAGAAATGACTCCCACATGCTTCAGAATGACAAAATTTAACGACACTACTTGCCTCATTGTCCGCAATGCATCTTTGAAATATTTGATCAGGACAATGTTTGAATAAGTTAGGGTCATCTCAATAAAATTTCTTCACTTCGTTCAAAAACTTACCTTTGTCTTCGATACTCCAATGAGTTGGCAAGTCTCCTGAGGCAAGAAAATTGATATTTTTAGCAAACCAAGGCATTGAACTAAGAGAAAGTAAGGATTTGTCAGGAAAGTAATCATCGGTTGGTGTGATGTCAGATATCGAATCTGTTGTCACTCTTGACAAAAGATTCGCATCAATATTTTCAATGCCTTTTTCATCCGTGATTTCTTCCTGAGAATAAGTCATTTGCAAATCTTCAAATTCATCAAACTCAGTATTACTCAAAGTAGATTCAAGTTGATCACAAACTAATTCTTCAATAAGATCTACTTCTTGTAAATCATTATCATCTCTAGGTTGCTTGCAAATGTTGAAAATATTCATCTCTAATGTCATGTTCCCAAATGATAGCTTCATCAGTCCATTCCTACAATTAATCAATGCATTAGAAGTTGCAAGAAATGGACGCCCTAAAATAACAGGAAATGAATTGCATGTTTCAACAGGTTGTGTGTCCAAGACAATAAAATCCACAGGATAAATGAACTTATCGACTTGTACTAACACATCTTCAACTATTTCTCTAGGCACTTTACAGATCTATCGGCAAGTAAAAGAGTTACAGAAGTTGGTTTTAACTCACCTAGATTGAGACTTTGAAAAACTGAATATGAAAGTAAATTCACACTAGCTCCAAGATCAAGTAAGGCTTTTTCAATTTTATGTTCTCCAATAAAGCAAGAAATTGTAGGACAACCAGGGTCTTTATATTTCAAAGCATTATTGTTCTGAAGAATGGCACTTACTTGTTTGGCTAAAAAGGCTTTCTTTTTCACATTCAGTTTTCTCTTCATAGTGCACAGATCTTTTAAAAATTTAGCATAAGAAGGAACCTGTTTAATAGCATCCAGCAAAGGTATATTGATCCTTACCTGTTTGAAAGTTTCAAAGATTTCAGAGTTGTGATTGACTTTCCTTTGTTTAGTCATGGCATGAGAAAATGAAAGTGCAGGCGGAGAATTAGTCTTTTCTTTGCAATGATCAGATTCAACCCCTTCCTTACCCTCAGAGATTGATTCATCATCATTCTCACAAGGTTCAAGAATGGGTTTTTCAATAACCTTACCATTACGAAGAGTGATGACTGATTTTACGTGATCCATGTGTTGGCTTCCCGAACTACTTGCATTCGCATTGTATTGCCCCTTGGGATTTTGTTGTGGTTGAGATGGAAACTTACCTTTCTCTTGGAAACTGAGAGCAGATGTCAATTTTGGAAGAGTATCTTTAAAATCTGTCATGCTTTGAGCAAGTTGAGTGTTAATTGCCTCTTGCTTTGCCTACTTCCATTCGCATTTATGCTTTTCCATAAATACTATAATTTGTACAAGAATTTACCTCCCCGGCAACGGCGCCAAAAACTTGACACGACCAAAAGATTGATGTCTTTTCCCAAGTGCAGGAGTGTCGAAGTAATAAATAACCCGACAAGACCGGGGTCGAACCACAGGGAGGTTACTTGTATAAATTATAAGCAACATTAATACTACAACAACAACAACAACAATAATAATAATAATAATAGTGATAATAATAATAGTAAAGAAGAAGAGGAAGAAGTTGATGAGAACTTTGAGATGAAAGATTAACGTAAGGATTAAACAATGATAACAACAAAATGTCAAGGTTAGAGGATCCACTAATGGTATTTCAAACAAGTATAGTATAAACCCTTATTATTCAATTGGAAACCACACACAAGGAGGTTCCAATCAGATTATAAATTGTTAACATGATTACATTAGCTATCTTATTCGAATAATGCTAATACTTGTAAATGTTTTCAGGCATTCATGATTATAACTTATGTTAACAACAAATCAAGTTCCTTTCATAGCTCAGGTGTCGGTTATACCATACAGTATGGGCTATGAAAGTGCCAAGTATTTGTTGTACCAAGTGTTATACAACATAAATCTAGATTAACCATTTAACAGGCAAAGTATTAAAAGTGAATAAGATAACAAATATAAAGCATGTTAGTATCCAACATTAAAGTCCATGTTGAGTTTATATTATACTTATTCTTACACCATTAGTGTGCCCTTTTCACCTTGACGACATAATTAACCTAGGTAGACATAATGAAAGAAAGAAACATAAATAAACAAGATAAGAACATAAGTAAGATAAAAGTTAACTAAGTAAAGGAAAGGAAATGAAAGGCATAAACTTGATATTAATGAAAGCAAAGCATAAGCAATACAAAGAGAGAAAGCAAGAGCATGATCTTGATCTCAACACCAAGATGCCTAAATACATGGCAAATGCCTCCTTTTATAGGCCAAAATTTGGAACTATTGATTTGTTGACTAATTGATGAGTGGGTGGCCACATCTTGACTTGGTGACAATTCTTATCTTCTTGTCTGCCAAAAACGTCATTGATGACGTCATAAATTGAACAAACTTAAATTATGAAAGTTCTAGGAAATTGTCTCATCTTTTCAGGGTAAACATTTGAGATCATTTGGACTTCTAGAACTTGAGATATGGGCTGAACACTGAACAATGTCTGGGCTGTAGGACAGATTCAGACTTCTTTGTTGTTGCTACAATTTGGACTTGAAACCAGCCTTTTTAAATCTTGGGCTCCACATGAAAGTTTTAGGCCTATGTCTTATCTTTCCATCCATATAAAATAGACCTAAATCCAAGATCTACAGCTCCAGATATGACCTAATTACCGAACAGTGTTCCAGTTTGGACTGCACCAACATCTCTTTTCTAAGTTTGGCCATCTCTTTGTCCTTTCAATTTCAGTACTTCAACTCATCAATCAATTCTTTCATTTATGTGATAGGCCTGCATTTAAGATGAACATTTACCATAAATTAAAGGTATCTTATATAATTAGATATGTTATTATAAAACATGCTTTTAGTTAAGGAGTTATTGATACTTCAAGTGCAAAATGATGATATAAAACCTTGATAAAAATGCACTTTTAAGTACTAATCAATTGTCCTCTCAGATTATGATTTTTTGGTATGTGAAGAACCAGAAATTCTTGTCCTTTCTAAAATTTAAAAGGTTTGGAGCCGTCACTTAATATTTTAGTCACTAGAAACTCTAACCGGTCTTCAAAATCTAGGTAAATAGACAAGTTGTGTATATGAAAGAAAATATCACTAATAATATATCTCACGTAAGGTAAGCTGCATTGTTTATTTTTATTATTATTACTAAGGCTTTGTTTTTTTTTTAACCATTGATCTGTCTAATGGTTAAAACATATCCACTTTAGTAAGACGAACCATGACTTTATGGGTCAAGCCTAACCGTTCTAAAGTTAAAATATATTTTATTATATTTTATACTTTTGTTTTCATTAGAAATACATCTTATGTATAAGTTCAAAATTCTCAAATATTAAAAATAAACAAAAGGAGAGAGGGAAGAGGGTTATTTTATTTATTATCGGCTTGATTTTTTTTAATTACTGGAAATACGTATTACGTGTAAGTTTATAAATATTTATATTAAAAATAACAAATTGATTTTTATAGTGTTTTTGAAATTTAGACTAAATTCTGATGGATATTTACAAACTAGTTGTAAAATCCATTAACTGATATTTCTAAAAAGAAAATGAAGAGAATATTTTTTTATTTTACAAAAGTATGTATGATAATTAGCTTAGACTTAAAATATAAATCTATTTTTTTAAGAAGGATTTTTATTATTGTTGTTGTTGTTTTTTTTATTTTTTTAAGAAGGTTTTTTATTGTTGTTTTTTTTTTTAAAAAAAAACTAGTATATTTAATACTAGAAAAGAACCTTACATATAAGTTCACAATCCCAAATATGAAATATAAAAGGGTAAAAATTGTATAAAATGCCCAAAAATAATTGCAAAATAGTCCTTTAAAAATTATAAAATCAATTAAAACTAAATTAAGGCATGTTTGGCAAAAAAAAAAAAAAATAACAATAGAAAATAAGGTTGTAAAAAGTGTCAACTATTTTAATTAGGATATCAACTCAAAACAAACTATTTATTCATCATCCATCAATTCAATATCAACCAACACCAAAAATCAACATGAGTTTTGTTAATTTAATGAACATCATTCAAATACCCTACCAATTAAAATAAATCAACATAACCCAAAAATAACCCATGAATCAAGAATTAATATTCAATTAGCAATCACATCTCTAAGAATAAACTCACAAACCACTACAAAACTATCAAATAATCTTAAATCAAAACACAACAATCTAAATCAATAATGAGCATTTTGTCCCAAATTTTTACAACATTCATACAATTTATCAAAAAGCAATTTGAGGTTATGGATCGACCTTCTGAAGTGGATGGTGTGTCTGGAATCTACTGAAATCAAGCTAGAGAGTTGCTAGAACAGTAGCGGTGCATGCACCACATGTCGCCACCACTAGTGATGCGTAGGTTCATGCACCCCCACTGCTAAAAAAGGGTGAGATGGTGGATCCGAAGCTTCACTATCTCCTCTTTGTTCCTATATTAGTGGTGATGTCCAATACTACTCGAGGGAGAAGATTTAGCTCTCTAAAGCTTTGGTCCTCTTGGTTTTTCTCATTCTCCTTTAATTTTTTTCCTATTGTTTTATCTTCTCGATCTCCATCCTCTTCTTTTACCCGATTGTTGTTATTATCATTAAAGAAAGATGATGTGGTGCTGCTCACGGTGATTGTTGTTGACAAATAGAGAATAAAGAGATGTTTGAAGAGGAAACCAATGACAGCTTTAGGTAGAAAATAGATGTGATTACTGGATCTCATAGTGGTTGTTGCTGGTACTTCGAGTAGAACTCTCAATTGGTGAAGTAACAGGTAGAAGATGTCGCTATTGTGGTGGTTGACATGATGCTACTCATGATAGCTGGTACAATGGTCAATGGGGAGAAGATTGTGAGGTTAGAGAAAGGTAAGATTACTTTATGTATCTTTTTTTTTCTTTTTCAAGAGTGACAATTAGGAAAAGATAAGTGGGATAAAAAAAGTAACAGTTTTTCGTGAGGTCTATTAAGGGAGAAAATGTTATGGTCTTTTTTTTTTCTTTGTGATGGAAGCTAAGATCAAAGAGAGAGGTTCACATTTTTTTGTTTTCTCTAGAAAGAAGGCATTTTTTTGTTTACTTTTTTAAATGTGTGTGTTGTTGAGTGTGTGTGTGCTAGATAGTGTGAGGAGAGAGATTTTTTTTTCTTTGCTTTTTAGAAGGAGAGAGGGGTGAGGGCAACAAGTCTATGCTTGGTTTTTTTTGTGAGAGAGAAAATGTTATGTTTTTTTATGGATCTATTTTAGTGAATAATGCCCTTTTTGTTCTAAATTTTCTTTCACTATTTATAGGCAAAATAATTTTTTCACTTTTTTCTAATTGTTTGATCCCCATGTAACTTGATTTTATCTTAGTCCCCTTATTTTCTTGCTTTATGTTTTAGTCCTTTTGTCCTATTTTCTTATTTTTACATTTTGCTTATTTTAATTTTTTTTTTTAAAAAGCAATGTCAATGCCAACTCAATGAGAAAAATTAATCAATGATTTTGAAATAGGTGTGTTAATAGTTGAATGCATTAAAAACAATTTTTTGGATTTTGGATTCTTTCAAAAAGATGTTGAAAATGATGAAAACAACGCGAATGCGTTAAAAATTTTTTTTTTGGATTTTTTTTACTTTTTCACTATTTTTTTAATTGTTTTGAAAAGTATTTTAAAAATGATAAAAAATAGGTTATGAAAATTCCATTCTCTTTATAATACTTACTGTATAAAGTCTTTTAAGGAACTTTAGAAAGTAAATTTGTAAGGAAAAGAAAAGGTGTGAAAGCCTTTCTAGGTTACGAGAAAAATCCATAAGGGAGTTTTGATATTAACAAATCAAAAGGTGGTTATCTTTGTGGATGTTTCAAACTTAATTATTTTAAAAATCAAAGGTTTTCTCTTTGCTTTCAAAAAGGGTATTGTAATGACGTTGCTGAGGCGAAGGCCCTATATTTAGCTTCTGTAGAAGATCTGGTGATAGAGTGTTGTTTCCTTGTGCTCTAGAAGATGGGACAGTTGCCAAATAATATGAGATAGGCAGAGGTTGAATGTCTGTTATCTAGATCTGCACGCCAATCTGCATCTGAATATCCAGAGAGCTGAGGATTGTCAGAGGGAGTGAGGGAGATCTCATGATTAATTGTACCTTTGAGATGTCAGAGCACTCATTTTGCTGAAGTCCAGTGAAGTTGGCTTGGTTGATGCATGAATTAAGCAAGTTTATTTACGGCAAAGACAATATCAGGCCAGGTGACAACTAGGTACTGAAAGGCTCCTATGACCTATCTGTATTGCTTCTAATCTGCAGAGAAGTGACCATCATTAAGTTGAAGTGTTGGTTTGGTGGCAAGTAGAATGTGAATAGGTCTGGCCGGGTGACTTGCTCGTTTAGTGAAAAATATCCAGGATTTTTCATAAATAATTTGTGTTTGGGTGACTTGTCCATTGTGTGAAAAGTATCTAGGGTTTTTCATGAATAATTTGTATTTAGGTAACCTGTATATGGTTTGTGATTAGATAACCTGATCGTAGTCTCTAATCAGGTGACGTGCTCGTAGTTTGTGATCAATAAGTTTTCATGAATAAGAATCGTTATATTGTCGCATATGGTGCGGTTCACGATGATTGTCCTCTTATGTCACTTTTTTTTGTAACATAACCTTATCCGGGATAAAACACCAATCACATATCAAATGGAAAACAAGGTTTTTTTTATACAGTTTTCATATAAAAATCTACTGAAATTTCTACTGAAATTTTGACAGAATCTCCTCTATATTAACAGGTTCCAAGTTATCGATATATAACCTGTCTATACTTCTAATATCTCACATCTCATAAATCAATTACGACCCAATCCCACAAACATCATCATTAGCACAACCATAATATTTATAACATACATTGAACAACAAATGTCATTATAGAGGAATAAATAAGATAAACACGCATACATGGAACATGATTATATGAATTTCAGAGTTAAGTTTATCTATTCAAGTTTAAACATTAATTATACAAATTAAGTTATATAAATGTTTTAATATTACAAAATACAAGGATATACTCCCTAGAACTAAATAACAAAAAGAGAACAAAAACTAGGATCTACCCTGTTGTGCATGCGATGGTTCTGAAATAAAATACATATTATTGAAACATAAATATCATAATAAGTATAGTAACATAAATATCCAACAATTTAAAAAAGCAAACATATATTCATATTCTATTCACTTCTCCCCTTTCGTTTCCATTGCAACTCTTTCCATTCAACTACTAAAACTGTTTCATCTTCCATTTTCAACTTCCATTCAAGATTCCATAACTATTTTCGCCTAACACATTACCGATACCAATTTCACCGGTATCATCATCACCCTGTAGGCGTCGATGCAAAGCGATCCCCTTACCCGAGACCCTAACATACACTAAATATATGCTAGCCAATACATGGTGATCCCCTTAACTGAGACCCTAATATACACTAAATATATGCTAGCCAATATATGGTAATCCCCTTAACTGAGATCCTAACATACACTAAATGTATGCTAGTTGATGCATGATGATCCCCTTACCTTGGATTCTAACATACATTAAATATATGTTAGTCGATACATGATGATTCCTTTATTTGGGATCCTAATATACACTAAATGTATGCTAGTTGATGCCACATAAGCATCGATGCAAGGTGATCCCCTTACTCGAGATCCTAACATACACTAAATGTATGTTAGTCCATGCCCCATAGGCATCGATGCATAGTGATCCCTTTACCCGAGATCCTAACATACACTAAATGTATGTTGGTCCATGCCCCATAGGCATCGATGCATGGTGATCCCCTTACTCGGGATTCTAACATAAAATAAATGTATGCTAGTCTATGCCACATATCACATTTCTCATATTTTCTATGTCAGCAATACTTCCATTACTTGGAAATTACGAAAGACCATTCACCTTGAACATATATATATATTCAGGATACTATCCGAAATAACAACATCATTACGCAAACTTTTATTCTTTCATATAATATCCAACATTCACTAATTCACATTTCACATAAATAACATATTAAATCATGGAATTTAACTAGAAAGCATAGGTGTGGATCACCTACCTTCAGTAGAAGCTCTACTCGTGTTCCCCTACTGCTACTTCTGCACCACACTTGTGGTCCCTCCTGAAATCATAGGCATATCTCATAAATTATCTTTATTCAATGATACGTTTCATAATAACCATATTAACAACCAATATAGGTCATTCTTTCAATTATCCTTTTCTTTATATTTTATGTTTTTCTCATTTCAGCCATTAATATCGTTATTTTTTGTCCGACCATAGTTATCATTACAAATTTCCATTTCAAACATGGCTCATTTCTTTTGGAAGTTAAGATGTAATATCACATATTACCAAAGGGAAAGGACCCAATTTTCACCCTTAACGCGTCTAGATAGTCATTTTAGCGACTTTCCTAATCTGCCAGCAAAGGTCACATTCTAACCTCTCCTCATATGTTTGACTATATCCAAAGTTCTAGGACTTTGTTTCAAGCGAGGTTGGTTTTGTTGGAAAGATAAGACTTGAGGCTACAAGTTCTTTAAGGGGACGAGAACTCAGTTCTGCCCCCAAGACACTCTAAATTACTCATTAACAAATCAAATCTATTACTCTACAGGGTCTGTCATGACCCAGTCTCGGTTGATGACCCATAACTGGAGTTATATAGCTTCAAATTAAGTAAGACTAATTTTTTTAGTTAGTCAACATCCAAGACTACATATCCTATGAAGGAACCTGATCCTAATTCCCTCATCCTCCTACTCGAATTCTCTCCAAAAGTCAAGAGATGAATCTGTCCAAATTCATCAACCTTTTCCATTTATACATAAAATCCACAATTCAACTTTTCCTTTTTTATCTCAACCCTAGCCATATCACATACCATATAAAAATATATATATAAAAAAATCTTTATTTCTACACATTGTTTCCTCAACTCATTCCACTTGCTAAGAGACATATATTATCATTTTATAAGATCAGAAGTACACAAGAATCATTTTTCCTTCCTTCCTTTATAATATAGCCAATATATAGGACACACACCCACCCACCCATGAATGCATGAATGAGGCCTTTCTCTTCCTCTTTTCTTCAACATGGCCGAATATAGGCCTCATAAATTTTCAAGCATTATTTTTGTGTGTTTGTTTCCATTCCTTCTATTACCAACTTGTTAACTACATGGTACAATTTACTTTATCCAATCAAACTCAAGATAATACAACTAAGCACATTCAAAAGAATTATATAAATGAGATTATAACTCTTGATTATTATCATACTTTAACACACATAGAACATGTACTAACCTTTCAAGGACCCAACACTAAAGGATTTGACATTTATTCTTTAAATTTCCAAGGATAATTACAAGTTTTGTTTTCTATTATTGTGTCATTGCACCACACAAGACGGAAACTTATCAAGGCTACGTTTATAAGTTTTCCTCAAGCAAGTCACACTATATATTATTCTTATGGGAATTTCAAGCTTTCAACATAGAATCATGCTTTACATCATTACTCCACTAAGCAAGCATATGGTCGAATTAGGGTGGCCATTTTCTTCAATTTCTTTCATTTAATCTCTTTCATTTAACCTACAAAAATCTCATATTCACAATATACCAATCATGTTATACAACAATTCAATACTACTTTCAAGTCATGTCCATGTACACATGTTTAACACACATAATTTATTTCTTCATTTCTTTGTTTTGGCCGAACCCTCTAGCTCCCTTTTCACCCATTTCATTCATGAAATCCTTGGATTGTACTCACTAAAATTGTACGTTAACATGAATTTATTACCTATACTTCATCATCAACAACTAAACCAGTAGCTACCGTACCTTCTAAAAACCTCTTTATCACCATTAACAATAATCTCTGGTTTTAACCCAAAGCTAAATAATACCCGAAGACAGCCCCTCTCTTTTCCATTTTAAGTGAAACCATCACCTTCTAATTTTTAACCTCACACCAATGTCCGGTATTCCTAAGCACGATAAAAAATCAACAGCTCCTCAGCCTTCCTCCACCACTAGCGTTTCCATCCCTTCTCATTCAGCCAACATTCATCCACCACCATCAACCCAACACCCTTTCCTCTCTTTTTTTCCATCACAGCAACACTATTAGCTAGTGTTCCTCCTCAGCATCAATTTTTCCTTAGAGCCTATGGTTCCACCATGGGCCACCATATGCATCATCTCTCCGCTAACAGACCCCTCTCCTTTCCATTCCATTGGCCAGCTTTTAATTTCATCGGGGCTACCTTGTTATATCTCCATCGTAACTAAGGGCTACAACAAAACCAACATAGCTTTCCAGCCGCTTCAAGGTAGCAGAACCAAGTAGAGAGCAACATATGAATTACAATAGCAACACGTTTCTTTTTCAGAAATGTCTTTGGTCTTTATTGAAGGACATTGAATCTCACCACCAGCCAAATAAAAAAAGTAGATCTAGTAAAGAGAGAAGCAAATCTCTAGATAAGATGAGAGATAGAACCAAAGCATTGCTATGTATTTTTCTTTGTGCAGAGATGGCGGTGGTCCTTATCGCCAATGCAGGAAGAAAGAGCACAAGGAGATCAACCCGATCCATCCATTTTTTGTCTTCACTGGTGATGATGTATGAACGCACGTGCCATCAATGGTGGCAATGCATGGGACCTACGCACTGCCACTGCTCCTCCACTTTCCAAAGTCTCCCAGCACTGGTTCTTTGGTAACAGAAGCCTCTCCAATTGATTCCCACCTCAGAAAGTCTATTTATAACCCCAAATTGCTTTTTTGACAAATTGATCAAATTGATAAAATGTTATGAATTTTGGGACAAAACCTCATGTATAAATTTTATGGTATTTGGATTTTGTTTGATTTGAAATGATATGTGTTTTGATTTAAGATGATTTGATAATTTGTGTTGGATTGTGATTTTATTTTTTTAAGTTAAGATTGATAATTGAATATTGATACATGAATTATGCTTGGGTTTGTGTTGTTTTATTTGATTTAGTATGAGATTTGAATATAATTCATGAAATTAACAAGATTTTATGTTTTATTATTGGTATGTGTTGAATTATTAAGTTGGTGAGGGATGAATAAATAGTTTGTTAAGTTGATACCTTAATTGAAATAGTTTAATTAAAACATGTTATTGTGTTTTGCTAAACATGGTCTTAATCTAGTTTTAATAATTTTTTAAAATCTTTGAAAGATATATTTAGCAATAAATTTTGATTTCCTCATATTTTACCCTCTTGTATTTAATTTATGAAATTGTAACCTACACACAATATATTTTTTTGGTATTAAATAAACCAGTTTCTTTCCATAAAAAAAAATAAAAATATTTCTTTCAAAAATATAATTTTATTATAAATTGCATATGGTCAAGTCTCTAAAAAAAATTATATTTGCATAAATAATATAAAAAAATACATGACATAATTTAGTAATTTTTAAATATAAAAAATTCAAGAAAAATAATTTTGTTTACATCTTTGCATGCATCTCAAAATACCAATTTATAAAAAATATGAGAATTTGGCTTACATCTCAAAATACCAAAAACAATATTTTGTTTATTTTAATATACAAGATTATAAATTTATATGAGACGCATTCTTGATATTAAATAATTTTTTTTTATTTTATATGTTTTGACTTTAAAATAATTAGACTGGACTCTAAAGCGGAAAAAAAAAAAAGAGTAAAAACATTAGTAGAGTAAAAACATTAGTAGCCTGAGAAAACAACTAAATCTTTTATTGGTAGCTTGTTCATCGTTGCATCAAGCAGAAGCTTTGACAACAGTTTCCAGATATATAGCTCTTCATTTTATATGATTAAACTAAAGATTA
Organism: Populus nigra; assembly: GCF_951802175.1. NCBI lineage: Eukaryota > Viridiplantae > Streptophyta > Magnoliopsida > Malpighiales > Salicaceae > Populus > Populus nigra. The sequence continues at coordinate 12,660,345 of NC_084854.1, forward strand.
AAGTGTTAAGTTAGTTGTTTCATTATAAAATGAGGTTGTTAGTTTTGTGAGTATTTCTTTCAACTCCTTCTAATTAATCTTATTGTATTTTAGGAATACGTTATTCTTTATAATTTATACATATTACTTTTAGTTTTAGCTAAAAAATAACACTTTATAATCTCATTATTGTGAAAGTGGAAGATTTTAGATAGATTACGTTATGTGATTTTCGTCGAGCTTTCCAGTTAAAAAAATTTAGTGTTGATTTGTGTGATTAATTGATTAATTTTATTTTATTAACTGTTTGATTATATTTTAATTATATAAAAAGAAAACAAAAATTAGAGGTTGTAGATGATATAAGATGCCTTTTATGAACAAAAACCCACGGAAACCAAAACAAAACCGGAAAAAAAGAGAGAAGAGAACTTGCTAATCGCGAAATGGCACAAGCCGCGAGGCTCAATCTTCGAATGCAAAAGGAGCTCAAGCTCCTCTTGACCGACCCTCCACCCGGCGCCACCTTTCCTTTTCTCTCCACCGACTCCGATTTCTCCTCTTTGTCAACTATCGACGCCCGTAAGTTACTTCTCGTTATATAACCAATCGAAAATCTCAAAAATTTGAGTTATCCATTGACCAAAATTTTTGTTAGGGCAGAGATTGAAGGCCCCGAAGGGAGTGTATATGCTAAGGGGATTTTCAGCATTAAGATTCAAATACCCGATAGGTATTATTTGCATTTATGTCTTGTAATTAAGAATTCTGATGGGTTTTTAATTTTTCTTTTTTAAAAACTTTTAGGTACCCATTTCAGCCTCCAAGTGTGACCTTTGCCACGCCAATCTATCACCCTAATATCGATAACGGAGGTCGGATTTGCCTTGACATTCTTAATCTTCCCCCGAAGGTGACGCACACCCACCCACACCCTAATTCTTTTCTTTTCTTTTCTTTTCTGTTTTCTCATTTGTCGAAAGTGAAAGTTTGTTTTTGGTTTCCTAGAAATATATAATGTTCTGAGCATGATCGCTTTGTGTTGTTTTCTGGGATATTTTTTTGTATATATAAAAATGAGGATAGATTGACAAATTCTACCGCTTATTACTATTATTAATGGTTTTTTTTTTTCAAGTATTAAATCTAATGATTCTACTTTGAATGGACTTTATATTAAATAAAATGTGAATTAATCTAAAGTAATATCTCAAGTTGCTTGCTTCTAGTTATTGATTTTGTAATTTTACCATTTTGACAAGGTCGATTGTTCTTCCCGCTTGTTACAACTACTTGTGCTGATATTTTATAAAATTTTGCCTGTATTTTCGGCTGAAAGTATGTACTCCCGTGGCTTCCCATTTTTCATGGAAATCGGCAAGAAGTTGGCCTGTAAAGGCAGTTGTTGGTCCATTGGTTTGAATTAACTCTTAAAGCGTAAAGGTTCCAGTCTAGTTTTTCACGGTCCCTTTTGCCATTATTGTAGCTTTGATATGAACTATGAAGAACAGTGATCTGGAGGATATTTGTCAAGAAAACTGAACTTTATATTTCTCAGGCAGTGACAACTGTCCAATTATTGTACTGTTAGAAAAATCATGGATGACAAGAAATTTCTTGAGGTTTTTCAATTTATTTGTTTCTTCAACTTTCTTCTTATTTTTGTTATCAATAGGCAATGGATGTCTTAATGAAATTGTAAGGTTTCTCTCAAACCTGCTATTTATAACAAGGTTTGTGTTTGTACACAAGCAGGGTGCATGGCAACCATCATTAAACATTTCAACAGTGCTAACAAGCATAGGATTGTTGCTGTGTGAGCCAAATCCTGATGATGGCCTAATGTGTGAAGCTGTAAGTGGATATGTACACAGATCGATCAGACAGTAATATTGAATAAAATAGTCTCAATTTTCTGATGTGTGGGGATGAATATGCAGAGCAGAGAATACAAATATAACAGGCTGGTGTTTGACCAAAGAGCTCAAGCCATGACTGAGAAATATGCTAAGCCTGGAGCCAATATCGGTAGCTGCAGTACTCAATACATTCAAAGTGACACAAATTCAAGCCCAATGGTAGCGTTTGTTTGGTTGTTTTCCCAAATTATTTTTGAAAAATCTGGATCTTTTTGAATTTGTAATTTTTTGCTCTAGGTGGAAATTAAAGGACCAGACAAGGAGTTGACTAATCAAAATAAGGATTTCGTTTCTAATCATAAGAAACCAAGTGGGATTGGTGGAAAGCTGTCTCTGGAGTTTGCCACCTCCACTTGTAACAAGGGAAGTGATGGAGATGTGAATAACAAGCGAAATCATGACCTCCTGTTTGACTTCAGAAATCACACAGAAACAAAAGGGGAGGGGGGAGAGTCGATTGTTATGCCTGAAGAGTACAATGTGAAATATGAGAAGTCAAGTGGCATTGGGAGGAAGTTGTCTCTTGAATCCTCTGTTAGATTCCCTGAACATAACACAAAGAATATAAACCCAAAGCAATATCAATCCTTCTGTAACCCACGAACTGCTCCTTTGACTTCTTTGGATTTGCTAGTGCTGCACGTTGGCAACTGTAATGAGCAACGACTCCATAAGCAGCATGATAAGATATCAACGTTTGACAGCAAAAGCACAAGCTCAGACAATCTTTGTCAGGCTAGCCATAAGATGCTGTCTGCAGCTTTGGATGCATACCAAACAAATGATGGCATAAATGAGGAAATCCTAGTAACCCCTGAGCTATTGCCTTCTCAGTCGCATTCTAATTCAACTCCAGAGACCTTGCTGGTGGCCTCATCCTTCAAACATAATGAACTGCCTCGTAGGGATTCTTTTATTGGAAATGATAATACCACCATCAATGCAAGATGTAATAAGCCACCGCCGGTTAGTAAGAAGCTTTCTTTGGGATTTAAAACCTCATCACAGGGACAAGAAAAGGATGACGAAGAGAGTATTGTGCCATTTCACGAGCTTCCATTTTCAAATCCTCAAACTGCAAAGAAGACTGGGATCAGCCAGAAACTATCTTTGGGTCCTCTCCCTCAGTTGCAGGGGAGCAATGAGGATAATAGCAGGTTGCTTTTGCACTCGCAGAACCTCCTTCCAGATACTCTCCAGAGGCAGCAGTCTATCCAACATCAAATTAGGAAAATTGATAAGGGGATTGAGTCCAGTGGGGGAGGCTCACCAGTTGCCGAACCAGTAATTGTGCTGGATAGTGAAGACAGTGAAGAGGAAATCAATGGATCAGCAAGGTTTGAATCCTCATTAGTGAGGAAGTGTATGAAGAAGAGGAAAAGTTGTGCTTGATTACCAAGGGGGTGTTTAATAATGTTGTTTCTCAGAATTTTTTCACGTTAATAATATTTTTATTATTATATCAATATATTAAAACCATAAAAAAAAAAAATTTGAAACAATTTTTTAAAAACAAATTTACAAAACTACAATTCAACCACAGCACTAAACATTTTTTAAATTTTGTACCGTAGCACTAAACATCCTCTAAGTTCTACAAGTTATCTTAGGGGTGAGCAAAAAAACCGATAAATCGATTAAACCGAGAAAACTGGAAAAAAAATAACCGAAAAAACCGAACTGAAAAAAAAAACCGAATTAACCGATTAAAAAATCACAAAAAAATTCCGGTTTGGTTCGGTTTCGGTTTCTAAAGTCTGAAACTGATTGAACCGAACCGAACCGAACCGGTTCAATTAACCAGCATTTAAAAAAAAAACTAACTATAAATACAAACATTTCCTAACCCTAGCCCCCCCCCCCCTCCCTCTCACTTCACCCCCCCACCCTCTCCCTTCTCTGTCTCTCACTTTACCCTCTCACTTCTCTACCCCTCACGTTACCCTCCCCCCCCCCCCACCTTCTCCCTTCTCTGCATCTTTCTCACTTTACCCTTTGCCTTTGATTTTCCTCCCCTCCCTTATGGATTTGGTTCCTTTGGGTTTTAATTTTCTTGTTGAGTCTGTGCCACAAATGGAATTGGAATAGTAGATCCATTCCTCCCTTCTCTGCATCTTTCTCACTTTACCCTCTGCCTTTGATTTTCCTCCCCTCCCTTGTGGATTTGGTTCCTTTGGGTTTTAATTTTCTTGTTGAGTCTGTGCCACAAATGAAATTGGAATAGTAGATCCATTCCTTTTCTTTTGTTGTTCAAATCCGTGGATTTCTACAACCCCCTGCCATTTGATTAATTATAATGAAATGGATGAACTTTCCCTCGAACAATCAACGCTATGTGTAGTTGAACGTTGTTGCGGTCAAGGTTGTAGGAGAAGCAGAGAGGACCATTGGGTTTGAACCGGTTTGGAAGGGAAAAAAACCGAACCGAACCGAACCGAAATTAATCGGTTTGAACCGGTTTTCGGTTCGGTTCGGTTCAAAAAATTAAAAATAAATAAATTCGGTTTGGTTGTTTATTTTGGTTTAAAACCGGACCGAACCGGAAATGCTCAGCCCTAAGTTATCTATTTAGCTTTTAGGGCAACCTCTTTCTAGCTGAACAACCATGATGGAACATAACTTTAAAGGAATCGACTCAAAATTTGTTTTTGAATTTTTGTTATGAATTTTTTTTAATGTTTTTTTATCTTTTTAATATTGAGATGGTTGAGAATTTAACTTTATAATTTGTTTTTTTTTATTATAATAAACGCTCATAAAGCCCAGGCAGATCTACTAAACCATTATTTATCAATTATTTTTATCGTTCTAATATTTGGTTGGTACTCAATTATGCGAGTATTTATTATTGTTATAATATTATTATGTAAAAGATAGTTTTAAAAAATAAAATTGTTAAACCTAGTAGATTTCATTATCCGGGTCACGAGTTTGTAGGTTAAGTCACGAAGTCTATATTAATATAATATATTGTCGTCTCAATATAAAAAAAATATTGTCTAAATTTTTTTAAAATCAAACCATATTTTTTATTGGCTATCCAAGTTGTTTTTGGATCCATTAAGTCAACTGGATTATATCAGGCCAACTTTCACAAAATTAATTTTAAATTAGAGTTAGATAAGAAGTTAGTTTAGAAAAATTCAAAATTTACAAGTTAAGTCAGGTTTAATAACAATATTAAATAATTTCTTGAGACCTCAATATTTTGTTAAGTTGAAAAAAAAAAAAATCCAACCCAAAAGGGTTAGATTAGTGGTTTTCACTATAATGAATTTTAATTTAAATTCTAGTTGATTAGATATGTTAAATGTTTGTCCTTTTCTTCGATAAGCAAAGTAAATATGTTGGTAGTCTATCAACCTACGGAAACATTTTTTTCAAGCACATTATAATAAATTTTCACGACATTAAAATCAAGACATTCTTAAAAGTTCATGGAAATAAATAATTTTCAAGAATAGATGCCCTAAATAACTAACTTGGTTGCCTGTATATAATCAAATGAGAGTTGGAGAATTAGGCTCATGAATGCCGTAATTAATATGACCCATAAGAAAGATAAAGAGAGAAGCCACAAAATGATACATAAGATGTACATATATGTCAATGGAACGTGCGAGTAAATATATATGTTGTGAGAGTAAAATTTCTAGGAAGGAATAATTCAAATGTAGATGGTGTATATATATATATAGGAGGAAGCATTGCCCCTTGAGATGTTTCATATAAGTTGAAAAAAATGAAATAATCATTTATGTATTTCATGCCCTTTAATTTTTCATTTTATACCTTCCGAAATAAGTCCAAACGGGTACAAATTGATATTTAAAAAAAAACTTTTCATATTAGTTTATTTATAATATTGATTACATTTAATCCAATTTAATTATTTATAAGTTTATTTATGCAAATATTATATATTGATTTGAATAATAACACCTTTTCTCGTTTTTAAGTGATATATCATGGATATTGGTAAAGTAATTTAGCAATATCTGATAAATATTTACTTGGTTTAGTGATTAAGTGTTAATACTGGGGAGATGACAGATTTATTAATAAAATATTTTTTTATTTATATAAATAATATATTATAATCCTAGCTTAAAAATAAAATGATGCATGTACTGGTACCTAAACTTTTTGTACAAATTAATTATAACTAAAAGGGATTAGTGTTTTACTGTAGTGGGAATCACTATGGATTGTAAGTGTTTTAACTATGAATTACACTGTAGCGATATTTATTGTGAACTGTGAGTGATTTCATTGTGAACTGCACTATTTGATGGAGTATGGTGAGACTGCAAATCTACTCCCCTGGGTCAGCTAAAGCTTGGGAGAAGTTGTAGCCCCCGGGCTGCAGACACATGGTGCTGGCAAGCCCTGGCCGCCCATGCGCCAAGTGGAGCTGCAGTCCCCAAGGTGTAGACCCAGGCGAGAGGGTTTGCAAGCCTGCGCCCCAAGGTATGCAGACCCGCGCGCAAGAGTTGTATACTCAGGCGTTGGTGCAAATTTTTTTTAAATATTATTATTATTGTTATCATCACGCACTTCCTCATCGTTTTCGCTGATGGATTTTTTTTCTACATGCATTATTGTTTTCTAGGCACGCCGTCCTTTTATAGATATGGCTTTTGTGTATCAAGCCTGGGGAGGAGAATTTGTTGGTGTTTGTTATTCATGTCTTGCCTCTTCTTTCCTTTAAGGGTCACCTGTTGCCTATAGACTTTCTTTTCTAAAGGTATGGCTCTTTTGTGTATGGGTTAGTGGACATGCCATCATAGTGCATTAAATGCACACTGACTATCACAGGCTGGGTGTTTCTATAATGGGTTACCGTTCAATTAGTGAATGATGTTCTGGTTAGCTTTCCAGTTCATTTTCTTTTAGTTTTCCTGTTGTTGTTTTGTTACGAATTAACTATGATTGCGTTTTGCTTGCTCTATGGTTTTATTGTCTTGGGTGTGTGATTTTCCCATGCATTTGTATTTTGGCATCTGCTGACATAACTTTATCCTTTTTCATTGCTTTTGGTGTGTAATGTTCCCATGCATTTTTATTTTGGTGTCTGCTGACATGACTTTATCCTTTGAGTTTAAATGAGAGCCCTTGCAATTGAGAGGTCATTGCTTTGCGGAAAATTATATAAATTTTTTTGTGTCTTTTTTCTAAATTGATTGATGTTTGGTTCTGACATTGATGGCTAATATGCTTCTCTGAGGATCATTGCAATTAAAGGTTATTGGTCTGCAAGGGATTTTACACCTTTTTTTTTTTTTGCTTTTCCTTCGTTTTAGAAAACATAGGAACCCTTTCTGGTGTGTTTTTTTTTTTTTTGTTATTCTAGGGTTGCTTTGGAACTAGTTTGTATATCTGCATTTTGAACCTTTGATCTTACTTGTTTTTTCTTATGTTTTTTTTTTATTTTTCTGCACAACACTATTTTCTATTTTGTTTGCTACTTTTAGCCTTTACTTATTCATCTGTTATAATGCTAACTTGGTTTTTATTTTATTTGTTGTTGCATTAATCTATCAACATTTGTTGGTTATCGGTTAAGGATTGTTGTGCAGGGCTTCTCCTTCCCTCTTCTGGTTAGCTAGAACTCATCTTTTTTTGCACACCGTTTTCTTTATTTTTATACCTCCTCCTTTCTCACCTCTTTACCTAAGTGTCCTCGTTGTTAGTTAGCTTTTAACATATGTTTTTAGTTTGAGCTTTACTTCAACATTTGCTATGTAGATAAGTAATGTTGTGCATTTTTTTTTTTTAGGATGCATGTAATGGATTAGTTTTTTTGCATTTTAGTGAGCCTTTAGTTGGTAAGGTTTTTTTTTTCCTTCAGGTAAAGAATAATTCGTGAATTGTGATGTGTTGCATATAATTGGTTGCTGAATTATCACTTTCAATTGCATTGCATATAATTAGTGGCTGAATTGGTTTCCTATAGAAATTTGATTGAAAAAAAATATTGGTTTGGTATCATCTGCAACAAATTCCAGTCACTTTCTTTATTGTTGTGTTTGTTTCTATCCATTACAGTAACTCATTGTTGCGGCAGAATGAGCTCATATTTTATAATTATTTGCTTGTGATTTTTGTAATCACATGTTTTTATGACTATTGTTGTTGTTGTCCGCCCCTCGAGCTTAAATTTGCTTGCTCACTTTTTATTTCTTACCATTTTTGTAGCCCTATTATTCCATTTGTTGTTGAACTATCTTCAAATTGCAGAGAGCTCAAGCACCACCTTCTCCCTGTCTTACTGAAGCTATAAGCGCACCTTTACTTTTGAACTTAGTATGCTTTATGCCTATAACTTTGTTACTATATTTTTCTTTTTCATTTTATGCCTAATTTTTTATGAATCAGTTCGAATTTCTTTGTGTGTGCATGTTCATCTACTTGATAATTAGGTTTTGTATTGAATTTATTATTCTTATTGTTTCATGGAGTAGGTGTTTTTTCTTTTCCATTGAAATTTTCAGTTTTGGCTATGCTATTAAAATTGCCTTGATTGGAAAATTAGAAACCATTACTGTTATGATTTTACTTTTAGTTAGATTTTGAATTAAATTGTATATGATTGTTAGTTGAATTATCAATTTAAATTTCATTACAGCATCATGATTAACCATTTTTTTTGTTCTATTTTCTCTACATGAATGTGTTTTGCTCGTGTAAAAGCCTTTCGATTCAATTATATTACATCTGATAGCTGGCTACTTTTGTTTTCAACAACACTTGCATAAACAAAATTCTCTTTCTTGAAATTATACTGTTAATCGTCATGATTTTAATTTGAGTTACATGTAAATGGTATTGAATTATCACTTTCAATTGGATTGCATATAATATAATTAATGGTTGAATTGGTTTATAACAATAGTTTAGTGGGAGAAAAAAATGTTCATTTGTTACCACCTTTGTTTGTTACAACAAATACCACTTTCTTTATTGTTGCGTTTGCTTCTTTCCATTGCAACAACTCTCAGTTTTGCAGCAGAATGAACACGTTTTTCATAATTGTTTGCTTGCGATTTTCATAATCGTATGTGTTTTTTTATTATTGCTATTGTCCACCTCTCAAGTTTAAATTTTCTTGCTGACTTTCTAACTTTCCCTATTTTTTGCAGGCCTGTTGTTCCGATTGTTGTTGAACTATCTCCACGTTGCAGGGAACAAAAACACCACTTTCTTCCTATCTCACTTAAGCTATAGATGCACCTTTATTTTCAATGTTGGCCTATTTTTTGCATGCTTTCTTTCTTGTTATATCTTTCTTTTCCATTCTGTGCTTAATTTTTTTCCAAATCAATTCGAATATTTTTATGTATTCATGTTTCTTTTATTTCATAATTAAGTTTTATGTTCAGTTTCTTATCTTTTGCATAATTTTTTTCCTTTTCCATTTATGTTCTCAATTCTAACCATGTTATTAAAATTGCCTTGATTGAAAAATTTAAAGTCATTGCCCTTACGAATTTAGTTTTACTTAGACTATTTTTTACCATTAAAAATTTTCTTTTAACTTTTAGAAACAACAACTTTATAACTAGTGATCAACAAAGATTACAACCATTCCATGATGTTGAACTTGGTGCTTCTTCACCATACAACTTAACAACCTAAATTTATAATGAAGGAAATTTAGGTCATGATAATTTTTCATTAACATAGGCAACACCATACATCTTTGATCATCTAATCAGTGATCACTCGCTTTTATATACAATTGATGTTGATGTATCATATTGTACTTCCTTACAAGGAAATTGTTCAATCTCGAATGATATTACCTCTACCTCAATGGCATCAACGAGTCAGGCACATTTTGCTCATGGATTGTCCACTAATGAAAATTTCAATGACAATACTAGCTTTGATATTAACATAGCACATGGACCAATTGCTTATCTAAATCCATTAGTTGGCCAATCTGAATACTAGAAAAAAAGGAAAAGTGAGTTTACCTTAAACTTTCATGAACTCTCAATCATTTTTATTATACCTTACATCATACATGTTCCTTTTTTTTTTTATTATTTTTCATTTTCTTTGTAATTTCTAGGGGAAACATGCGAGTATGTTGACTTTAGTGATAAGACTTTTACATGTCGTCATTGTAATGCACTTTTTGGCTTCAAGATCGTCTTGCACTTTCATCTAAAAAAAAATCCATCTTTCTCACTTTGTTGCCTTAATGGTCGAGTTTCTCTTCCTGCTATGCAACCAACTCCTCCAATTCTTGATTTTCTTCTTAACCCCAGTATGGCTCTACCTTAAAAAAATTTCTAGACAATATACAAGCTTATAACTCTATGTTTGCTTTCACATTAATGGGCATAAAAATTGATACTACTGTCAATGATCAACCTGCCCCATATACATATTCAAGATAAGTAGTCATTGTCATCATTTAATGGGCTCCTTCTTACCTATAGATAGAGAATCATCAAAGTTTGCACAACTCTATGTGTTTGACACTACTCACAATGTTGCAAATCAACTTTTACCATTTGCAGGAAACTCTAGATCATCGTCTTTGGATGAGAATATTGTTATAAATCTTTTAAAGATGCTTGACAAAACAAATGAGATTGCCAAGTTGTTTCACAAAGCTAGAGATAAAAATTAGAATATTCAATATATTAATTTTAAACTTCATTTACTTGGAAAACGAGACCATGATTCACGCCAATATGATGATCCTACATCCAATGACATTGGTGGATTAATAGTTGGGGATATTGGAGATTTTTTCTCTAAACAAGATATTATTATTGAATGCTTTTCAGGCTCTTTAAAGAGGATCTCAAAATTGCATCCAAAATTCATGGCATTGTAGTGTCCTCGTTTGTTTCTTTATAGTGAAGATGGTTACTCCTATAATATTATGTTTGATGACTATGGACATGGAAAAACAAGGAAAAGGTCAAGAGTTTGATGCGAGCTTATTATGCTTACCATATAAATGAAAAGCCTAGGTGCGATAATACCATCATCAAAGGAGGTTGTTTGTACCAGTAATTCTTGGTCGATGCATTTGTTAATGATGAAGAAGATTGTTTTGATTATGTTAGAGCTAATCAAAAAGATTTGTGTGCAGAAGTTTATAAAGGTATCCATGAAGTTGTGCTTAAGGGAGATATTGAAAGCTCCTGATTAGTACTTAAAAGTGTATTTTTATCAAGGTTTTATATCATCATTTTGCACTTGAAGTATCAATAACCCCTTAACTAAAGCATGTTTTATAATAACATATCTAATTATATAAGATACCTTTAATTTATGGTAAATGTTCATCTTAAATGCAGGCCTATCACATAAATGAAAGAATTGATTGATGAGTTGAAGTACTGAAATTGAAAGGACAAAAAGATGGCCAAACTTAGAAAAGAGATGCTAGTGCAGTCCAAACTAGAACACTGTTCGGTAATTGGGTCATATCTAGACCTGTAGATCTTGGATTTAGGTCCATTTTATATGGATAGAAAGATACGACATAGGCCTACAACTTTCATGTGGAGCCTAAGATTTAAAAAGGCCGTTTTCAAGTCCAAATTGTAGCAACAACGGAGAAGTCCGAATCTGTCCTGCAGCCCAGACACTGTTCAGTGTTCAGCTCATATATCAAGTTCTAGAAGTCCAAATGATCTCAAAATTTTACCTTGGAAAGATGAGACAATTTTCTAGAACTTTCATGATTGAAGTCTGTTCAAATTATGACTTTTTTGGCAGACAAGAAGATAAGAATTGTCACCAAGTCAAGATGTGGCCACTCATTCATCAATTAGTCAACAAATCAATAGTTCTGAATTTTGGCCTATAAAAGAAGGCATTTGCCATATATTTAGGAATCTTGGTGTTCAAATCAAGATCATGCTCTTGCTCTCTCTTTTGTAATACTTAAGTTTTGTTTATATTAATCTCTTGTTTATGCCTTTCATTTCCTTTTCTTTACTTAGTTAACTTCTTTCTCATTTATGTTCTTATCTTGTTTATTTATGTTTCTTTCTTTCATTATGTCTAGCTAGGTTAATTATGTCAAGGTGAAAAGGGCACACTAATGGTGTAAGAATAAGTATAATATAAACTTAACATGGACCTTAATGTTGGATACTAACATGCTTTATATTTGTTATCTTGTTCACTTTTAATACTTTGCTTGTTAAATGGTTAATCTAGATTTATGTTGTATAACACTTGGTACAACAAATACTTGGCACTTTCATAGCCCATACTGTATGGTATAACCGACACCTGAGCTATGAAAGGAACTTGATTTGTTGTTAACATAAGTTATAATCATGAATGTCTGACAATATTTACAAGTATTAGCATTATTCGAATAAGATAACTAATATAATCATGTTAACAATTTATAATCTGATTGGAACCTTCTTTGTGTGTGGTTTCCAGTTGAGTAATAAAAAGAGTTTATATTATACTTGTTTGAAATACCATTAGTGGATCCTCTAACCTTGACAATTATTTTTATCCTTGTTTAATCCTTACGTTAATCTTCCATCTCAAAGTTCTCATCAACTTCTTCTTCTTCTTCATCTTTATTATTATCATTATTAATAGTATTATTGGTATTATTATTATTACTACTACTATTACTATTACTATTATTAGTATTACTACTACTACTATTATTGTTGTTGTTGTTGTTGTTGTTGTTACTATTGTTGTTGTATTATTGTTGCTTATAATTTATACAAGTAACCTCCCTGTGGTTCGACCCCGGTCTTGCCGGGTTATTTATTACTTCGACACTCCTGCACTTGGAAAAAGACATCAATCTTTTGGTCGTGTCAAGTTTTTGACGCCGTTGTCGGGGAGGTAAATTCTTGTACAAATTATAGTATTAATTTTATTTTTCTTGTATCTAACTTTGTTTCTTTTGTTTTGTTTCTTTTTCTATTGTTTTTCTTTTCTTCCTTTTATTCTCTTCCTACACGTGCATGAGAGTGTGGTCACGTACATTAAGTGGTAGACTTTGTAGGGTATCCTCATCATTTTCAGAAAATATGGCCGAAGAAGATAACCAATTACTTCATAATGAAAATAATGAGAATAACCGTGTTAGAACACTTAGAGATCACATGAATCCCACAAGAACAAGTACACCCTCATGCATAGTTTTTCCTCCTGATGCATCTCATTTTAATTTTAAGACAGGCATTATTCAACTTTTACCATCTTTTCATGGGTTAGATTTAGAAAATCCATACTTGCATTTAAGGGAATTTGAGGAGGTTTGCAACACGTATAATGACTCAAATTGTAGCATGAACACCATTAGATTAAAGCTTTTTCCTTTTTCATTAAAAGATAAAGCTAAAACATGGCTACAAAATTTGAGACCTGGATCCATTCGTGCTTGTGATGAAATGCAACAATAATTTTTAAAGAAGTTTTTTCCATCCCACAGAACAAACTCTTTCAAAAGACAAATCATTACTTTCTCTCAAAAACCAGGAGAAACATTTTATCAATGTTGGGATAGGTATCGAGACTTGCTTAATACTTGCCCCCATCATGGTTTTGAAACATGGAGATTAGTTTCACATTTTTATGAAGGATTAACACCTAGAGATAGGCAAATGGTTGAATTGATGTGTAATGGAACTTTAGAAGATAAAGACCCTAATGAAGCAATGGAGTACTTAGATTTGCTAGCTGAAAATGCATAAAATTGGGACACCACAAGTACTTATGAGGCACCAAGTAAAACCCAACCTCATACATCTAGTGGGGGTATGTACAACCTTAGGGAAGATCATGACTTCCAAGCCAAGTTTACATCTTTAGCTAGAAAAGTTGAGGCACTAGAATTAAAAAAGAGTGGTCAACTAAAATCTGTTCAAGACATTGTGTGTCAACTCTGTGAAACCAATGAACATTTAACCAATGATTGTCCAACTTTGCCTTCTTTTAAGGAATGTCTCCATGAACAAGTTCATGCTTTAAACAGTTTCCAAAGGCGCAAACATAACCCATACTTGCAAACATACAATCCTGGTTGGAGAAATCACCCAAATTTCAATTTGAAGAGTGATAATAATAATGCACAAACTTCACAGCCACCGTTTCAAGCACACCATAATTTCCAAAATTCTCATGGATATGCACCTCCTTATGCTCCCCCTCTTAGAAGAAATCTTGAGAAAACATTGCATGCATTTATGGAAAAGCAAGAGGCAATTAACACTCAACTTGCTCAAAGCATGACAGATGTTAAAGATACTCTTGCAAAGTTCACATCTGCTCTCAGTTTTCAAGAGAAAGGTAAGTTTCCATCTTAACCACAACAAAATCCCAATGGGCAATACAATGTGAATGCAAGTAGTTTGGGAAGCCAACACATGGATCAAGCCAAATCAGTCATCACTCTTCGCAGTGGTAAGGTTATTGAAAAACCCATTCTTGAACCTTGTGAGAAAGATGATGAGTCAATCTCTGAGAGTAAGGAAAAGGTTAAATCTGAACATTGCGAAGAAAAGACTGATTCCCTGCCAGCACTTCCATTTCCTCATTCCATGACTAAACAAAGGAAAGTCAATCACAACTCTGAAATCTTTGAAACTTTCAAACAGGTAAGGATCAATATACCTTTGTTGGATGCTATTAACAGGTTCCTTCTTATGCTAAATTTTTAAAAGATCTGTGCACTGTGAAGAGAAAAATAAATGTGAAAAAGAAAGCCTTTTTAGCCGAACAAGTAAGTGTCATTCTTCAGAACAATAATGCTTTGAAATATAAAGACCCTGGTTGTCCTACAATTTCTTGCTTTATCGGAGAACATAAAATTGAAAAAGCCTTACTTGATCTTGGAGCTAGTGTGAATTTACTTCCATATTCAGTTTTTCAAAGTCTCAATCTAGGTGAGTTAAAACCAACTTCTGTAACTCTTTTACTTGTCGATAGATCTGTAAAGGTGCCTAGAGGAATAGTTGAAGATGTGTTAGTACAAGTTGATAAATTCATTTATCCTGTGGATTTTATTGTCTTGGACACACAACCTGTTGAAGCATGTAATTCATTTCCTATTATTTTAGGGCGTCTGTTTCTTGCAACTTATAATGCATTGATTAATTGTAGGAATGGACTGATGAAGCTATCTTTTGGAAACATGACATTGGAGATGAATATTTTCAACATTTGCAAGCAACCTGGAGATGATAATGATTTACAGGAAGTGGACTTTACTGAAAAATTAGTTCATGATCAATTTCAAACCACTTCCAATGAAATTGAGATTGATGAATCTGATGATTTGCAAATGGTCTATTTTCAGGAAGAATCAAAGGCAAGTAATTGGAGACCACAAATTGAGGAATTGCCGCCACGATCAATTGAGCCAATACCTTCAAGTGTTCAACCACCAAAACCTGATTTGAAGCCGTTACCCCTCAATCTCAAATACTCATTTTTGGGAGAAAATGAAACTTTTCCGGTAATAATCTCTTCCAAACTTAATGCACGGCAAGAAGGTAAGTTATTACAAACTCTGAAAATGCACAAAAATTTATTAGGATGGACCATAGCTGACATAAAAGGAATTAGTCGTTTGATTTGCACTCACAGAATTTATTTGGAGGAAAATGCTAAACCCTCTAGAGAAATGTAACGAAGGCTTAATCCTAATATGAAAGAAGTAGTGAAAAATGAAGTCATTAAACTTCTAGATAATGGAATCATTTATCCTATTTCTGACAACAAATGGGTAAGTCCTACTCAAGTAGTACCTAAGAAGTCTGGAGTCACTGTGATAACAAATGAAAAAAATGAGTTAATTCCAACTAGGACTATTATTGGTTGGCGCATGTGCATTGATTATAGGAAACTTAATTCAATGACTAGAAAAGATCATTTTCCTTTACCTTTCATGGATCAAATTCTAGAAAGAGTTGCAAGTCATGAATTTTATTGTTTTCTAGATGGCTATTCAGGCTACAACCAAATTGAAATTGCATTGGAAGATCAAGAGAAAACTACTTTCACATGTCCATTTGGTACTTTTGCATATCGAAGGATGCCTTTCGGATTATGTAATGCACCAGCCACATTTCAAAGATGCATGCTTAGTATATTCAGTGATATGGTTGAACGTTTTCTTGAGATTTTTATGGATGACTTTTCTGTTTTTGGTGATTCATTTGATGATTGTTTGACTAACTTAGAAAAGGTTTTGAGCAGGTGTGAAGAGAAGAATCTTGTACTGAATTGGGAAAAATGTCATTTTATGGTAACAGACGGCATTGTACTTGGTCACATTATTTCATCAAAAGGAATTGAGGTTGACAAATCTAAAATCGAGGACAATTGCCAGCTCATTGGAGTACCCAAGACAAAAGAATGTTCTTGAATAAAGTGAAGAACTTTTATTAAGATGACCCTTATTTATTCAAATATTGTCCTGATCAAATATTTTGAAGATGCATTCTTGACAATGAGGTAAGTAGTGTCATTAAATTTTGTCATTCTGAGGCATGTGAGGGCCATTTCTCATCAAGAAAGACAACTGCAAAAATCTTACAATGCGGATTTTACTGGCCCACCATGTTCAAGGACTCACATGCATTCTGCAAGATTTGTGAAAATTGTCAAAAGTTGGGATCTATTTCAAAACGTCACATGATGCTTTTAAATCCTATTATTATCATTAAGATCTTTGACTGTTGGGGTATAAATTTCATGGGTCCATTTCCTTCATCATTTGGTTTCGTGTACATATTAGTCGCAGTAGATTATGTTTTAAAATGGATAGAGGCAATTCCAAGTAGAAACAATGATCACAAAACAGTGATAAAATTCTTGAAAGAAAATATTTTGAGTCGATTTGGAATCCCTCGAGCCATGATAAGTGATGGTGGAACACATTTCTGCAACAAGCCATTTGAGTCTTTAATGAAGAAATATGGAATCACTCACAAATTTGCCACCCCTTATCACCCTCAGACTGGTGGACAGGTAGAGCTTGCTAATAGGGAGATCAAACAAATCTTGGAGAAAACAGTGAACCCTAATAGGAAAGACTGGTCTTTAAGACTTAATGATGCACTTTGGGCTTATCGAACTGCTTATAAAACATCATTAGGTATGTCACCTTATAGACTAGTCTATGGAAAACCTTGTCACTTGCCTGTGGAACTTGAACATAAAGCTTATTGGGCTATTAAAGCTTTCAATTCAAACCTTGATGATGCTAGTCAGCTGCGTAAGTTACAAATAAATGAGCTTGAGGAAATAAGAAATGATGCATATGAAAATTCAAGAATTCATAAAGCAAGAATCAAAGAGTTTCATGACAAGAAAATATTGAGAAAAACATTCAATGTTGATCAAAAAGTCTTGCTTTATAATTCTCGACTCCATTTATTTCCTGGAAAACTAAGATCAAGATGGAGTGGTCCTTTCATTGTGAAACATGTGTATCCATATGGGGCCTGTGATATCGAGAATCCAAAGAATGACAATGTTTTCAAGGTAAATAGACATCGTTTGAAAGTCTACTTTGACAATTTTTCAGTTGAAAATGATTCTATTGAATTGAGTGATCCTATATATAAAGATTGATTCGTTTTCTCACATTGTTTTGTGTTTCGTTTTGCTAGTTTCTCTCACCCCGGTCAAAAGGCGGATAACGGTACTCCGTGACTTAAGTCGGTTCTTTCAGTTTCCCATAATAACTGATATCTGTATATATTTGTGCAATTCTTTGCTCTTTCTCTCTTCTTTGAATCTCTTCTCCAATTCTCATTTCAAAATGGACACCACTCTTGAAAAATTGAAAAAGTGCTTTCCCGCTCTGCCTCATAATGCAATTACAAAAATTTACCGTGCTAGGTGTGTAAGATTGAAGTTGTTAATGAATCATGGAATTCCTGAAGATATTCGCTCGCTGATTGAAGCAAAGGTCTGATTATCAGGTGAGTCCTTCAATTCTTTCATTTCACACATGCCTGGAACAGGTAAAAGCACTTTTACAAAGAAACGTCATGCAAAACGACTGAAAATCTGTCACCGATGTGCTAGATGGACTTGTAATGCAACATGTCGTTCATTAGGAATGGTATCTATAAACCGTGAAGATAAAATACAATTCATTAAGGATGGCCTGAGTAAGGGGTCTTTAGATAATCTTTTGTTGACCCTTGAGACGCATCCTAGTGGAGATGTGTATCGTGCAATTCATGATTTATGGCCCCATTTTCATAAAGAACATGATAGACTTAGTCTTGGGAATCTGACTAAAAAAGAACCTGTTTGCCAATTTTTAAGAAAACTAGATGGGAAGCCTATCCCCGACCCATAGAGGGCGTTTAAGCCGTTCTTGAACGTAAAACCAAGGGAAGATGTGAGCCACAATCACAACTACCTGTACATACACTTGCTTTTTTAAAATAAATAAATAAATAAAGAGAGAGAGTGTGTGTGTGAGAGAGAGACTCCAGCTGGCTTACATTTTCAATTTCTCATCTATAAAATCTTCTCTTCCTTCCCCTCATTTCTACTCAACCCTTACATTAGACAGATATAGAAGCGTGTAGAAATGGCAGGTTCCTCAAGTTATCACATAAAAAATATTTGTGTTTTCAGTGGATCTAGTCCTAGAAAGGAAATAGTTGTTTTAGAAGCAGCAAATCATCTTGGTCAGGTACTAGCTGAGAGAAAGATTCATTTAGTGTACGGGGGAGGCAGCCTTGGGTTAATGGGGGGTGTGTCAATAGCTGCATTTTTAGGAGGTAGTCAAGTTTTGGGGGTCGTCCCCGAAGCTTTAACAAAAAGGGACATCATTGGAAGAACAATTAGAGAGGAACTACAGGTCTCCACAATGTTTGATCAAATGAATACAATGTTTAACCATGCTGATGCCTTCATTGCCTTACCAGGTGGTCTGGGCATATTGGAAGAGATCTTTCATATTTCCTCTTGGGCCCAACTTCACATTCACCATAAACCTATCGGTTTGCTCAATGTTAATGGTTTTTATGATAATTTGTTGTCTTTTATTGATCAAGCTGTGGAACAAGAATTTCTAACATCTTCGGCACGACAAATCATAATCTCTGCTGCTACTGCTGAACAGTTGATCGACAACCACAATCTTTCACCCCTGTAATTGATCCTTCCATGAGTCGCATAAATTGGTCAACTACAGAAAGCTGTAAAAAGCTTAGATTGGATTTCAGCCTTCGTTTGTGAATCCTTGTGTCTTTTGGTTTTATTTCAAGCATAATATTTAGTTCTGTTATTTCTTATATTTGTTTAAGTGTGTTTCAGGTTTGTCAGTGTTCATTGTTTCAGGTGATGTCTTCTATACTCTATCTTTCTACCTTAGGACATTGAGGACAATGTCTCGTTTTGGTTGGGGGGAGAGGGTAGTAGTAATTAAAAAAAAAACTAACCAACTAACTGTTTTTGTTTTTAAAAACCATTTGGCAAAACTGTTATTACTAGGATGGCAGAGTAAGGGGGAATGACTCTTGAGATGCATCTTAGTAAATATTTTCTAATGGTTATTTGCAATATTCATAACAAGGCCTATTAGAATACTTCTTGAAATATTCAGGTTTACAAACTCTCGCATTGTTATCACTTGGTTCTGCTGATATACTCATTTAACAAATATTCTTAAACCTTCATTTTCACATACACACTTTAACATATGATTGTGGGTTGCACATTGGATTATTACATTATTTATATTCTTTTGTTAAAGGTAACAACTAAGGGATAGGGATAGTCTATAATATGCAAAAAAAAAAAACAAAAAAAAAAGAAGAAAATGATGATAATAAAAACGTAGATAAGTTTGATTTCGTAGCCTCCCTAACCTAAGCAATTAAGCCGGAAGGGGTGTTTTAACACCTAATACCCTAAAGTCAACTGACTTGGGAACTATTGTCCCAAAGCTTGTTACATGGGTTAAGGACAAAAGCTTAAGGGAATCAAACATTGCACTATCTACGTATCAGTATCTGCAACCCGAGTTACTAAGCTCGTAGGGGTGTCTCAACACCTAATGCCCTAAGATCAACTGGTATGGGAGTCATTGGCCCAAAGCTCGTTACATGGGTTAAAGATGCATTGTGTTTTAAGTTATATGTATAGATATTAAAAAAAAAGTAAAATAAAATAAAATAATCCCAACCCAAGGAAGTTAACCTTAAACATTAGAACAAAATATTGTTTTCTTCCAATAAAAGCCCCATCATCTATGTTTCATACATTGAGCACATAACAGGAAGGTTTATTAATATTTTGTTTAAGAGATATTGAGCAGATATATAAAATTTAATTAGAGTTTGTTTATCTGGATAGATTAATGGAAGTTGAATGATGAATGCCTTGCTTTGTGGAATTTGCAATTTTTTTTTCTATTTTAACGCTTTAATTACTAGGGACTAGTAATAAGCTAGTTGGGGGTGTGATTAGTATTTAAAAGTGCATTTTTATCAAGGTTTTGTATCATCATTTTGCACTTGAAGTATCAATAACTCCTTAACTAAAGCATGTTTTATAATAGATATAAGATACTTTAATTTATGGTAAATGTTCATCTTAAATGCAGGCCTATCACATAAATGAAAGAATTGATTGATGAGTTGAAGTACTGAAATTGAAAGGACAAAGAGATGGCCAAACTTAGAAAAGAAATGCTGGTGCAGTCCAAACTGGAACACTGTTCTGTAATTGGGTCA
The DNA here is from genome assembly GCF_951802175.1 of Populus nigra. Taxonomy (NCBI): domain Eukaryota; kingdom Viridiplantae; phylum Streptophyta; class Magnoliopsida; order Malpighiales; family Salicaceae; genus Populus; species Populus nigra. The sequence goes on from NC_084854.1 coordinate 12,680,965, forward strand.
TATCTGGAGCTGTAGATCTTGAATTTAGGTCTATTTTATATGGATAGAAAGATAAGACATAGGCCTACAACTTTCATGTGGAGCCCAAGATTTAAAAAGGCCGTTTTCAAGTCCAAATTGTAGCAAAAACAAAGAAGTCTGAATCTGTCCTGCAGCCCAGATACTGTTCTGTGTTCAGCCCATATCTCGAGTTCTAGAAGTTCAAATGATCTCAAATTTTTACCCTGGAAAGATGAGACAATTTTCTAGAACTTTCATGATTTAAGTTTGTTCAAATTATGACGTCATCAATGACGTTTTTGGTAGATAAGAAGATAAGAATTGTCACCAAGTCAAGATGTGGCCACCCACTCATCAATTAGTCAACAAATCAATAGTTCTGAATTTTGGCTTATAAAAGGAGGCATTTGCCATGTATTTAGGCATCTTGGTGTTCAGATCAAGATCATGCTCTTGCTCTCTCTTTTGTAATACTTAAGTTTTATATTAATCTCTTGTTTATGCCTTTCATTTCCTTTTCTTTACTTAGTTAACTTCTTTCTCATTTATGTTTTTATCTTGTTTATTTATGTTTCTTTCTTTCATTATGTCTAGCTAAATTAATTATGTCAAGGTGAAAAGGGTACACTAATGGTGTAAGAATAAGTATAATATAAACTTAACATGAACCTTAATGTTGGATACTAACATGCTTTATATTTGTTATCTTGTTCACTTTTAATACTTTGCTTGTTCAATGGTTAATCTATATTTATGTTGTATAACACTTGGTACAACAAATACTTGGCACTTTCATAGCCCATACTGTATAGTATAACCGACACCTGAGCTATGAAAGGAACTTGATTTGTTGTTAACATAAGTTATAATCATGAATGCCTGACAACATTTACAAGTATTAGCATTATTCGAATAAGATAACTAATGTAATAATGTTAACAATTTATAATCTGATTGGAACCTCCTTTGTGTGTGGTTTCCAGTTGAGTAATAAAAAGAGTTTATATTATACTTGTTTGAAATACCATTAGTGGATCCTCTAACCTTGACAATTATTTTTATCCTTGTTTAATCCTTACATTAATATCACATCTCAAAGCTCTCTTTAACTTATTGTTGTTGTTGTTGTTGTTGTTGTATTATTGTTGTTTATAATTTATACAATTAACCTCCCTGTGGTTCGACCCCGATCTTGCCAGGTTATTTATTACTTCGACACTCCTGCACTTGGGAAAAGACATTAGTCTTTTGGTCGTGTCACCTTACCAGGTGGTCTGGGCACATTGGAAGAGATCTTTCATATTTCCTCTTGAGCCCAACTTCACATTCACCATAAACCTATAGGTTTGCTCAATGTTAATGGTTTTTATGATAATTTGTTGTCTTTTCCTGTTCAAGCTGTGGAACAGGAATTTCTAACATCTTTGGCGCGACAAATCATAATCTCTGCTGCTACTGCTGAACAATTGATCGACCAGCTACAATCTTTCACCCCTGTCATTGATCCTTCCATGAGTCGCATAAATTGATCAACTACAGAAAGCCGTAAAAAGCTTAGATTGGATTTGAGCCTTCGTTTGTGAATTCTTGTGTCTTTTGGTTTTATTTCTAGTATAGGATTTTGTTATGTTATTTCTTATATTTGTTTAAGTGTGTTTTAGGTTTGTCAGTGTTCGTTGTTTCACCTTAGGACATTGAGGACAATGTCTCCTTTTGGTTGGGGGGAGAGGGTAGTAGTATTTTAAAAAAAAAACTAATCAACTAACTATTTTTGTTTTTAAAAACCATTTGGAAAAATTGTTATTACTAGGATGGCAGAGTAAGGGGGAGTTTTATTGACTCTTGAGACGCATCTTAGTAAACATTTTCTAATGGTTATTTGCAATATTCATAGCAAGGCCTATTAGAATACTTCTTGAAATATTCAGGTTTACAAACTCTCGCATTGTTATCACTTGGTTCTGCTCATATACTCATTTAACAAATATTCTTAAACCTTCATTTTCACACACACACTTTAACATATGATTATGGGTTGCACATTGGATTATTACATTATTTATGTTTTTTTGTTAAAGGTAACAACTAAGGGATAAGGATAGTCTATAATTTGCAAAAAAAAAAATTGATGATAATAAAAACGTAGATAAGTTTGATTTCGTAGCCTCCCTAACCTAAGCAATTAAGCCTGAAATGATGTTTTAACACCTAATACCCTAAAGTCAACTGACTTGGGAGTTGTTGGCCCAAAGTTTGTTACATAGGTTAAGGAGAAAAGCTTAAGGGAACAAACATTGCACTATCTACATATCAGTATTTGTAACCCGAGTTACTAAGCTCGTAGGGGTGTCTCAACACCTAATGCCCTAAGACTAACTGGTCTGGGAGTCATTAGCCGAAAGCTCGTTACATGGGTTAAAGATGCATTGTGTTTTAAGTTATATGTACATATATTAAAAAAAAAGATAATAATCTCAACCCAAGGAAGTTAACCTTAAACATTAAAACAAAATATTGTTTTTCTTCCAATAAAAGCCCCATCATCTGTGTTTTCATACATTGAGCACATAAAAAAGAAGGTTTATTAATATTTTGTTTAAGAGGTATTGAACAGATATATAAATTTAATGAGAGTTTGTTTATCTGGATAGATTAATGGAAGTTGAATGATGAATGCCTTGCTTTGTGGAATTTGCAAATTGTTTTTCTATTTTAACGCTTTAATTACTAGGGAATAGTAATAAGCTGGTTGGGGGGTGTGATTAGTACTTAAAAGTGCATTTTTATCAAGGTTTTATATCATCATTTTGCACTTGAAGTATCAATAACTCCTTAACTAAAGCATGTTTTATAATAGATATAAGATACTTTAATTTATGGTAAATGTTCATCTTAAATGCAGGCCTATCACATAAATGAAAGAATTGATTGATGAGTTGAAGTACTGAAATTGAAAGGACAAAGAGATGGCCAAACTTAGAAAAGAGAAGCTGGTGCAGTCCAAACTGGAACACTGTTCGGTAATTGGGTCATATCTGGAGCTATAGATCTTGGATTTAGGTCCATTTTATATGGATGGCAAGATAAGACATAGGCCTAATACTTTCATGTGGAGCCCAAGATTTAAAAAGGCCGTTTTCAAGTCCAAATTGTAGCAACAATGGAGAAGTCCAAATCTGTCCTACAGCCCAGACACTGTTCAGTGTTCAGCCCATATCTCAAGTTCCAAAAGTCCAAATGATCTTAAATTTTTACCCTGGAAAGATGAGATAATTTTCTAGAACTTTCATGATTGAAGTCCGTTCAAATTATGACGTTATCATTGATGTTTTTGGAAGACAAGAAGATAAGAATTGTCACCAAGTCAAGAAGTGGCCACTCATTCATCAATTAGTCAACAAATCAATAGTTCTGAATTTTGGCCTATAGAAGGAGGCATTTGCCATGTATTTAGGCATCTTGGTGTTCAGATCAAGATCATGCTCTTGCTCTCTCTTTTGTAATACTTAAGTTTTGTTTATATTAATCTCTTGTTTATGCCTTTCATTTCCTTTTTTTTATTTAGTTAACTTCTTTCTCATTTATGTTCTTATCTTGTTTATTTATGTTTCTTTCTTTCATTATGTCTAGCTAGGTTAATTATGTGAAGGTGAAAGGGCACACTAATGGTGTTAGAATAAGTATAATATAAACTTAACATGGACCTTAATGTTGGATACTAACATGCTTTATATTTGTTATCTTGTTCACTTTTAATACTTTGCTTGTTAAATGGTTAATCTAGATTTATGTTGTATAACACTTGGTACAACAAATACTTGGCACTTTCATAGCCCATACTGTATGGTATATCCGACACCTAAGCTATGAAAGGAACTTGATTTGTTGTTAACATAAGTTATAATCATGAATGTCTGACAACATTTACAAGTATTAGCATTATTCGAATAAGATAGCTAATGTAATCATGTTAACAATTTATAATCTGATTGGAACCTCCTTGTGTGTGGTCTCCAATTGAATAATAAGAGTTTATACTATATTTGTTTGAAATACCATTAGTGGATCCTCTAACCTTGACATTTGTTATTATCATTGTTTAATCCTTACGTTAATCTTCCATCTCAAAGTTCTCATCAACTTCTTCTTCTTCATCATCTTTATTATTATCATTATTAATAGTATTATTGGTATTATTATTACTACTACTACTATTACTATTACTACTACTACTACTACTACTACTACTACAACTACTACTACTACTGTTGTTGTTGTTGTTGTTGTTGTTGTTGTTGTTATTATTACTATTGTTGTTGTGTTATTGTTGCTTATAATTTATTCAAGTAACCTCCATGTGATTCGACCCCAGTCTTGCCGGGTTATTTATTACTTCGACACTCCTGCACTTGGGAAAAGACATCAATCTTTTGGTCGTGTCAACTCCTCAACTGGGAAAATCATTGTTTCATCTTCTTTAACTGGTAGCCCATGTTATATGATCAATAATTACCAATATGCAATGGTTATATGCAGGGCCTATGGAAATCTCGACCTATTTATTACATTCACATGTAATGTGAATTGGCCTGAGATACAGAGGGAGCTTAGAAAAGATTGAATTTACAAACACGAAGACAAACCTAATATCATTACACGTGTTTTTAGATCAAAGGTTATTAATATGTTAGCCTTCATAAAATCAGGCAAACCTTTTGGTCGGACTTTTGCAAGTGCCTTATCTTTTATTTCATTTCTTCTAAAGATTGCAACCTTTTTAGATCAATTGTTTTTTTTTTCATTATATAGATGTTTGTGTAATTGAATTTCAAAAGAGGGGGTTTCCATACACTTATATGTTGATTTGGTTGCATTCAAATTTTAAATGTCGTACAGCTGAAGATGTTGATTCCATTGTTTCAGCTAAAATTCCTGACAAATTTACAGATCTAATATGCTATGAAATTGTTTCGAGATTCATGATACATGGTCCATGTGGTCTTATAAATCCAAAATCTCAATATATGAATGAGGGAGTTTGCTCAACAAGATTCCCGAAAAAATTCAAGTCACAAACTGTTTTTTATGATAATGGCTTTGTTTATTACATATGTCGTGATCTTATAGACAATTTTGTTATAAAAAATAGCATTCGGCTCAATAACAGATATGGTGTTCCATATAATAGGGAACTCTTATTGCGATACAATGCCCTTATAAATATTGAGATTTGTTGTTAATCAAGTATCTTTTTAAGTATGTAAGCAAAGGCTCTGACAAATGTAGAGTTGTTGTTGAAAAAGACCGTACTGATAAGATCCATGCATATATGAATTGTTGTTTTAAATGCCCATATGAAGCGGTTTGACGTCTTCTACAATTTCCAATACATTCAAGATCACCTCCTATTGAACGACTTCAGATCCATTTGCCATTACATCAAAATGTTGTTTATTTAGGAAATGAAAGTCTTCCATCAATACTTAAAAAACTAGGTATTGAGAAAACAATGCTCACAGAATGGTTCACATGTAATAAAGTTGATCATGAAGCACGTCAACTTTACTACTCAGAATTTCCATGTAAATATATTTGGGATCCTGGTCAAAAGGAGTGGATTCCAAGATTAAAAGGTTTTAGTCTTGGTTGATTAACATGTTCACTCTGTTTCAGGAGAGCTTTATTTTGTGAGATTACTCTCACATAAGAGGAGCGTTGAGCTTTGATTATCTAAAAAATGTTTCAGGTGTTATGCATCAAACATTTCAACTTGCTTGCAAGAAATTAGGGCTTTTAGAAGATGATAAATAATGGGAAGAGGTTTTTTGTAAGGCTATGACTAACGCAACATCTTCTCAGATTAGGAATCTTTTTTTTTAATGTTATTCTTTTCTGTGATGTTGCTGATCCAGAAGTTTTGTTCAATAAATTCTAGCGCTCAATGTATGATGATATTATCACCCATTTCAAGTCCAGCTTTGCCATGCTTAATCTTAAATTATTCAATGATGAGCTTAAAAACTATATTTTATATGAGATTGAGCTTCTATTCAATGTTGTTACCTCATCTCTTGAGAAACACAAGCTTCCAATGCATGATAGGTGTTTATTATCAGAAATAAAGAATAAACTTTTGAGAGAAGAACCTAACTATGATATTGCAAATCTTACATGTCAGCATTTGTCAGTTTTTCCACAACTCAATCAATGTCAACTAAATGTTTATGATTGTGTTCTTAAATTTTTCCTTGAAAAAAGATAACTGATTTTTGTTCATATTCATGGAGGGATAGGGAGAACATTTTTGTGGCATACAATAATTAATCGGTTGAGATTAGATGGTTTGATTGTCCTTACTGTCGCATCATCGGGTATTGCATCACTTTTACTACCTGGTGGTCATACAGCTCATTTAAGATTTAAAATCCCCCTAACTATTTCTGATACTTCATTGTGCAAGATTAAAAAAAAACAAACAAACAAACCTTGCACGACTTCTAGAAATGACGTCTCTCATTGTATGGGATGAGGCTCCAATGAATAATCGATGTTGTTTTGAGGCATTAGACTGCTCACTTCGTGATGTCTTAACAAATGATAATGAATTGCCTAATGATAAACTATTGGGTGGGAAATCAATTTTATTAGGAGGAGATTTCAGATAGATTTTGCCTGTTATTCCCGGAGGAACGAAGGAAGACATTGTTTATGTATCTCTTTGCATCTTTGTTTTGTGATCTAAATTTAAAGTTCTCAATCTTGCAGAGAACATGAGGCTATCATGCAATGAACTTTCAGATAATCAAAAGAAAGAACTTGTTATTTTTTCCAACTGGATTCTTGCAATTGGTGATGGAACTCAGCAGGATGTTTTATTCCCTGATGATTATGATGTATCCATGATTAAAATACCACAAGATCTTCTCCTTGAAATTGGATCCGACCCAATATTACTAATTGTCTCAGCTGTGTATCCCTCTATTCGTGACATCGATATTGATCCATGCTATTTTAGAGAGAGAGCAATTATAACTCCAAGAAATATTACAGTTTCTGAAATCAACAATTGTATCTTTAACATGTTAACAGGAATGAATCGGATTTACCTAAGTACTGATATTATTTGCAAAACATCAAGTGATGGTGACAATGTAGATATTTTGTATCTTGTTGAATTTATCAATTAACTTGAGTTCAATGGAGTGCCATCCCACACAATTTCCTTGACAATTGGCATACCAATAATGCTTTTACACAATCTTAATTTGTCAGCTGGTTGATGTAATGAAACAAGACTTCTTGTTACACAACTTGCCGAGAGGGTCATAAAAGCTCAAATAATAACAGGTTCTTTTATTAGTAATCATGTTTTTATTCCCAGGATTGTTTTTCCAATAAATGATAAAAATGTCCATTCACAATTAAACGAAGACAATTTCCTATAAGATTATGTTATGCTATGACAATAAATAAAAGTCAAGGACAATCGTTGAAGGTTGTTGGAGTTTTTCTCAAGGAACAAGTTTTCACTCATGGACAATTATACATTGCTCTTTCACGTGTTACATCAAAATAAGGACTTAAAATTATCACATGCGATGCTGAAGGAAATCATTCAATCTATGTTAAAAACATTTTGTATAAGGATGTTCTTTGCTTTTTATCAATGTCATAATCTTTTGGAACCACGTGTTATTTATTTGCCACGATTATACATATTATTATTTTTATTATAATTAATATTATTAATAAAATAATTAATAAATTTAAAAAAACAATTATTATTATTATTATTATTATTATTATTAAGAATTTTTTTTAAAAAATACTATTATTACTGTTGAAGAAAAACCATAATTTTTTGAACATTAAAAAAATATAATTCAAAGTATTCATAAAAAAATATTATTATTTGTGTTCTAAATATTATTATTTTTATTATAATTTAAAGTATTAATATAAAAAATATTATTATTTGTGATATTATTATTTTTTATATAAATATTATTATTTTTATTATAATTCTCTTGGGTGCTTCATACAGAGAACTAATTGGCCTTGGGTCCTGTGTTAGGACCCAATGCTTTTGGGTCGTGCATCAAGACCTATTTCGCTTGGGTCTTGTGTATATAGCCAAGTCTCTTGGGTCCTGGGTCTGGATTCAATTGGCTTGGTCCTGCTTTAGGATCCAATGCTCTTGAGTCTTGGGTTTCTAAATATAATTATTTATGTTATCAATATTATTATGTTTATTATAATTAAAAGTATTCATTTTAAAAATAGTATTATTTGTATTATAAATATTATTATTTTTATTATAATTGAAAGTATTAATATTAAAAATAATATTATTTGTGTTATAAATATTATTATTTTTATTAAAATTAATAGTAAAAATATTAAAAATATTATAATTTGTCTTATGAATATTATTATTTTTATTATAATTAAAAATATTATTATTTTTATTATAATTAAAAATATTATTATTTTTAGTATAAATATTATTATTTTTATTATAATTAATATTATTAATAAATTTGAAAAACAAATATTATTATTATTATTATCATTAATAAATTTTTTTTAAAAAATACTATTATTACTATTTTAGAAAAACCATCATTTTTAAAGATTAAAAAATATAATTCCAAATATTCATATAAAAAATATAATTATTTGTATTATAAATATAATTATTTTTCTTATAATTCAAATTATTCATATAAAAAATATTATTATTTGTGTTATAAATATTATTGTTTTTATTATAATGCTGAGTATTAATATCAAAAATATTATAATTAGTGTTATAAATATTATTATTTTTATTATAATTCTAAATATTCAAATAACAAATATAATTATTTATGTTATAAATATTCTTGAGTTTCTAAATATAATTATTTGTGTTATAAATATTTTTATTTTTATTATAATTCAAAGTATTAATGTAAAAATATTATTATTATTATTACAATTCTCTTAGATGCTCCAGACACAGAACCAATTGGCCTTAAGTTCTACATTATGATCCATTTCGATTGGGTCCTAGGTCTGGACCCAAGTCTCTTGAGTCTTGTCTTAGGACCCAATACTCTTAAGTCTTGGGTTTCTAAATACTAGTATTTGTGTTATCAATATTATTATGTTTATTATAATTAAAAAAAATCATTTTTAAAATAGTATTATAAATATTATTTTTTTATTATAAATAAATTATTAATGTCAAAAAATTATTATTTGTGTTATAAATATTATTATTTTATTATAATTAATATTATCAATAAAATAATTAATAAATTTTAAAAAACTTATTATCAATATTGAAAACAACCATAGATTTGATTTGAAATGTAAAATTTATTATTATTATTATTATTATTATTATTATTGTTATTAAATTTTAAAAAATTATTATTACTATCGAAGAAACATCATAATTTTTTTTTGAAAAATTAAAAAATATAAAAATTTTGACAGATAAGTTAAATATTATGATTAATATTATAAATACAATTATTAGATTTGACATTGCAGTTAGACTCAACGCTCTTGAGTCCGCCATTGCAACCTAACCCAATGCTTTTAAATCTTAAATTTTTATGATATTTTAATAGGTATGCCCACAGTGTATAACATAAACTACTTTCCCGTAAAAAATCGAGGCCTAAAATGAGTATAATTGACAACTTTACTACACTGTACAAATATAGATATGATAGCTTTGAGAATACTATTGGTGTTTTTTTTAAAAAAAAAAACCTTAATTTAGTCTTTAATCTAAATATTTATTCTCAATTGAGTCTTAAACTTATATAAATTTTATATATTCGGCCTTGAATGTTTTAAAATACTCTCAATCAAATACCTTTGATCTAAATTTTATTTAAAATGATATCATTATAATACACAATATGCACATTAAACAAAAATAATGTTAATTTTATTATTTTTTCCATCAAAGTTTTTTAAAATCGACATTGTTTTAGCGGATAAAATATGTATATTAGACTTAAACTATTAGAAGAAATGGAAGGATGAAACTGAGAAGTATATAAATATTCGGGGCCTAATTGATAAATGTTATATATAGGTTTGGGACTAAATTGAGGTTTTCATAAATAAAATGACTAAAACCTTAATGAAAAGAAAAGAAAAAAAATTCACTTACCTTCATTTCCTTAAACCCTAAACAGACCTCCACCCACTGTAACTAATTCTTGGTGTATTAAAGCGTCACGCCGGAACTCCACCAACCCAAGCCTGCTTAGCCATCGGCCGTCGTTCTCTTGCTGTAAGAGCCTGGCAGTGGCAGCCCATTATTCTATTTATCAAGCTCTGATTGGATCGACTTTGCTTCGGCTTGAACTTGGGCATACTTACAAGGTGAGTGCTAACGGTAAATATGTAACATATTCTTCGTCGTTGAGTCGGCTTATATGAATCTTTCTATATTTGATTGAATCATAGAGCTAAGTGGGATAAATATTTTTCAAGTTTCAGAGTGGTTAGAACTTGAAGGAAGTATTAAACATCAGCTTGGACAGTTCTTGAGTATTCATTCAATTTTGACAATTTTTTATTTATTTCTTTTCACCTATGCTTTGCTGAATATCATTCTTTGGAATTCAGCTAATTATGCATTTACTGTAGAATTTTTGAGAATTAATTTCCTTGCTGGCTGTTGAAATGAAATTACTCTTCTTTTATTGCCAAATCTCAACACTTGTTTGGGACTTCGACACATTGTGTTATGGAAACTGAATGTGAACAACTTCTGTACGTTTGGCATTTGAGTAACAATGATGATATTCTTATTTGATATCCGTTGTTTCCATTCGGTTATTGTCAAAGACCAAAAAGAATGGCGATGCCACAGTTATATGGGCGGACAAAAAGCGTGACAAAAAGATCAAAGAAGTACCTAGAAGAAGCACTGTATGTGAGGCTGTTCAAAGAAGGCAGCTCAGAGGTTAGTGTGAGACAACAGTTAAATCAGTTCCTCAAGAGCTCCAAGCGTGTCTTCAAATGGGAAGTTGGTGACACTATCAAGAAGCTTCGCAGTCGCAACCTTTATTACCCAGCTGTCAAGGTATCCTTCCTCAAACCCCCATTCTTTTTTACCTGTATACTTATTATTCTAATTATTCCTTTGTGATATTATGGGATATGATTGTCTGAATCTAGAAGGTGAAACATGCTGAATTTTATGAACATCTGCGTCCATTTTTTTTTTGTGCCTTGCAGTTAATCTATGACCATTTGTTTCAAACTAGTGGTATTGTCTGTATCCCCCAATTAAACAAAGTTGTACCTTAATTTTTTGCTCTTAATGGATATTAGGTCATAATCATATATGTGCTACTTTAAATTTCTTAATCATACCCTGCATATTGTATATCATTATATTTACTTCTTTCATTGTTTACAGCTATCAGAAACTATGTCTAGTAGGGGCATGAATAAAACCGTCAGTGATCAAGCTATCCATCTTGATCTAGTTGCCAAAACTCGAGGCATACCTGCTGCAGAAAATTACTTCATTGATCTTCCTGAAACATCCAAGAACCTTCGGACATATGGAGCTCTTCTCAACTGTTACTGTAAAGAATTGATGACTGAAGAAGCAGAAGCTCTCATTGAAAAGATGAAGGAACTCAATCTTGGTTTGAGCTCCATGTCTTACAACAGCCTTATGACTCTCTACACAAAAGTGGGTCAGCCCGAAAGGATCCCAGCAATTATACAGGAAATGAAGGCTGACAATGTCATGCCAGATTCTTACACATACAATGTCTGGATGAGGGCTCTGGCAGCTGTAAATGATATTTCTGGTGTTGAAAGAGTGATCGAAGAGATGAAGAGGGATGGCCGAGTTGCTGCAAATTGGACAACATATAGCAACTTAGCCTCGATTTATGTTGATGCTGGCTATTTTGATAAGGCAGAAAAGGCACTTAAGGAATTGGAGAAGATAAATGCAAACAAAGATCTTTTTGCTTTCCAGTTCCTGATTACTTTGTATGGCCGAACAGGAAAGTTGCTTGAAGTTTATCGAATATGGCGTTCTTTGAGGCTGGCTTTTCCCAAAACTGCGAATATAAGCTATCTAAATATGATCCAGGTGCTGGTTAACTTGAAAGATGTACCTGGTGCAGAGAAGTGCTTCAGGGAATGGGAATCTGGGTGCTCAACATATGATATCAGGGTTGCAAATGTTATCATCAGTGCATATGCCAAGGAAGGTTTGGTTGACAAGGCAGAGGAACTCAAGGAAAGGGCCCGCAGGAGAGGAGCCAAACCTAATTCTAAAACCTGGGAAATATTTTGTGATTATTATTTGAAAAATGGGGATGTCAAATTGGGTGTTGATTGTATAGCCAATGCGGTATCTGCTGGTAGAGGGAATGGTCAAAAGTGGGTGCCATCACCTGTGATTGTAGGGTCTTTGATGGCACATTTTGAGCAGCAGAAGGATGTAGATGGTGCAGAAGATCTTATTGAGATTTTGAAGAAGGCTGTAGATGATGTAGCGGTGGAGGTATTTGAGTCATTGATTAGAACTTATGCAGCTGCTGGAAGAAAAAGCCAATTGATGCGTCGCAGATTGAAGATGGAGAATGTGGAAGTGAGTGATGATTGTCAGAAGTTGCTTGAAGCAATATGTGTGGAGTAGTTTTATTTACTGTTTCAGTTTGTTACCATGATATCATGTGTTCTAGAATCAATTTTGAATGGTTTAACTTGCTATATTGTTCTAATAATGACATGTGGCATCTGCTTCATTTTTTATGGTGGAGATACATGTAGTCAATGATTAAACAAAGTTTTATGCTGTATTTGTAATCTTTTTTGTGCCCGGAATGACAAGACTAATGATTCAGGACTTGGCTGCGTTTGCGACATTGTTCAGGGTTTTTATCAAGAATACCGTTTAAGTTATTTAAATCGCTCTGTTCAGCCCCAGAGACTACAGAGTCTGTTTCCATTTTCTGTAAGAGTTTTATTGGTTAGAGTGTTTCCCAAATATCAACCCAAAACATATGGACACTTCGCATGGAGCTGCTTAATTGCTCCTACTCTATTTTCACCCTGCATTATCTTCTTCTTGTTGATGTTAGGCTCGTTCATATTGTACGGGTTTTGAGAGCCAAGAGGTAGAGGATTTTCCGATGGCATCCTTGGTGTTTTGTGTTGCTGTGGTCTATCAATTTCAGAATACATCCATTATCTACGAAAATCTCACAGTTACATTGCCAACACTACATTCTATACCCCAAAAAATCGTATATTCTTGCTCCTTTTACATTTCAACCAATAAGTGCTTGACACTTCAATCAATACGTACTTGGAAGTTTAATTTTAGCTTGTGCTTGCTATACTAGCAGCTATCTAATGGAAGTAGTTAATGAACTAGCTTGGTAACTCTAATTGGTTACTCTTTCAGCTAATGTATGTCTAGGACTACTGAATAGCAGTCTATGTTCTTATGTTTCTCAAAACACATAAAGGAATAATAAATTTAAAATTTTTAGAAGTTCTAAGAATTATTTAATATTACAATCATTCAACTATAAAAACACAACCATATTAATTGATTGAATTATATTTAAAAATCAAGTATAATGTTTAGCAAATTGTCATTATCCTCCAAATATTAAGAAAGTTATAAGTGGTCTGATTTAACCTTTCAATAATCAGTTTCTCAATGTAATTATTATCTCTTCATCAAGAATGTTTTCATGTAAACATTATAAAAATAGAGTATGTTTACTTTGTTAAATCATTTTAGTTTTCAACATTATAGTAATTGATTATTTGAATAAGATTTTGAAACTCTTTTTAAAACTCATTTTACCTTGGCCAAAAATTTCACAATTAGTACTATTTGAGAACAAATAGAATATTTTTTATAATTCATCAGGGGTGATGAATCATCTATTAATTACTCAAATACCTTCATATAGTTTATGTTATACTCAATATTTTCTTGTTTGTTACCTTTGATGAGGACAACATGTGGTCAGGATCAAAGTATAACACTTCATATATAAGATAACTAAGTGGTCTCAAGTCTAAGAATCACTTACACAACTATCACGTGAGCTTTTCCATAGACATAGATGATCTATCTATATGTAATTCTCTTGTAGGTTAGTTCAGTGTACATATCATCTAACAAGCACTTGTATATTAGTTCAGGTATTCCTTATATCTCGGTTTATGAGAGCAACTGTTTTCTTTTATAAAGGATGTAACATTAATGTCTAGTCTTAATAGAATATTGACTAGGAACATTTAGAAACAATGTTTTGATGCATTATGAATCTCATAATTAGATAAACTTTATTATTTTCTATGCAAAACATTATTGTTGCATGGACTTTATCTATACCATATATTCATTAATCAAATATAATTTAATATTGAAGATAAAGAAAGTCTTTATTAATAATAAACATGTTTTACATGAATAAAATCAATGTTACGTGTAGCCAACCAATTGACTATAAGGTTCACTAACAATTTCTCACTTACACTAAAGTCAATCGCTCATATATCTAATACCATATCCCTCCATTAGTGCCTTAGAGATCTCATATCTCTCAGTGCATTTAGTTGTATTAAACAACTCTTTGAGATGCATAATTATTATATGAAAATTTATATTCTCATGTTGTGTTTGAAGTTAAGGTGACATATAGCCTACATATTGTCATCAATATGATATTGATATTTAGTCCTAACTTTGTTATTAACGTTCTAATCAAGGACAAGATGAATCAAATATTTAAGAACATATAACATTCTTTCTTATTTGAGAGCAATTCTTATATTTCGGTATCAATTCAAGAAGTTTGGTTTAGTCAATTTATTAGCATCAAGTATGCTTCATAGAGATATATTTATTTTTACTCATGATAATCTATCAACCCATTCATGTAAAGATAGTAAATATTGATTTCATGCATACATATTTATAACCGTATTCATATAAGGTCTTTAATCTTAACTTGATCTCTCACTATTTCTTGCAGATTAATAACCCTCACTATTAATTTAGGGAATCTCTCTTAGATCTCTTAATGGGTTAGGATCCTATTTAGTTTATATGACCTTAAGTAATTTAACATATCAAATTAAATTAAATTAGATAGATAATATAGTTTATCAATGACATCTTTTTGTGACTTCTAAATCAGCTAGGTGATAACATTTTGTTTAAATATATTATATATGTTTTGCCTAACTAATGCCTCTAATCTTATATGATCATAACTAACTCATCCAAATCATATAAGTTAATTAAATATGACTTAATTTTATAGCATTAAATATATTTGATTAACGGTAACCATGGGTAGCTCAACCAATTATTCATGAATATAACTCTGGTTTTATGCATATAAAATCGGAAGTCAACAAATCATATTTTCAGCATATACTTAATATATTAATGAGAGATTTATTATTGTAATTAAGTAGCATTCCATCTCATTATTGATGTATCATATATAACAATTACCTATTGACATACACCCTAACATGTCATTATAATTGGATGATTATTGACTTATCTAAATTATATTACTCGAGCCATTAAAGGGAATTAAGTGGTTAAAATCTAGATAGATGTTGCAAATCTTCATAATTCCTTTGCGAGCACCATAGTTGTATCCTTTACTAACATTCTTTCTTCATCTTGGATTACAAAATCATTTTCCAATCTAAATTTTTATGTTTCTAAATTACATAACATTTACATAATTAATTAAGAAACCTCGAGTTATATTCAAGGGGAATTAGATGAGAAAATAATTTTACAACCTAAAAATAATAATTAAGAAAAGACATGACACACAAGTTGTATTTAATATTACAAGCATTCAACTATAATATCCATAATCATTCATCATGTATCAGAACATATTAATATGATTAATAAATATATTGCATGCTTCAATTATAATTATTGGCTTTCCGTGCAAAATTTTATTAACTATAAACATCTTTTTTATTGAAAAATCATTTTTCAAAATTTAATAAGAAAATTAATCATATTAAAAAAAATTAATATCCTAAATAATTTAATATTTTAATTAAATCTTAATCCTATTAGGATATTACAAAACTATTTTTTTTAATTAAATATGTTAATTCAATCCTAATCAAATTAGAAAAAAATAATTTTATAACTAATTTAATTTAGCATTTTAATTCTAAAATATAAAATCAATATTTTATACATGGAGAGACATAATCATAATTCTGCCCCAATTATACCTAGATGTAAATAGGCATAAGTTGCAGGGTTAGAATTGTAATTCTACTCCTTGAAACCCTAAACTAAGCTCAGGGGCAGAATCATAATTTTGCTAATTTTTCTTCTCTTTGCAACTACCGGTAGTGGGCACACCACTAGCGGCACCTAAACATCGGTAACCTTTGTTGCCACTAGGTTTGTTGCATGAGGCTGCTGCCTCGCCTATTGGGCTCTTTAATAGCATTAAAAAAGGTTGCCGCTAGGTTTGGCATAACACGAGGGGTTGGCCTCGCATTGCACCACCTCTAGTGCGAGGCAATAACCTCGTGTTATGTGGTATGGGTTGTTGCCTCCAACATGAGGCAAATCACGTTAGAAGGTAGCAATGCTAGCCACCATTAGCGTCCGGGCCTGGTGCATTAGACACTGGTTAGGCGTGCTAGTAGTGTTGACGCCACCGATGGTGATGCACAAACACCAAAAAATCTTATATATATATATATAGGGGCTATTAGCATCTGAATTTAGCAACGGATAATTTCGTTGCTAAATTCAGTAACTGATTTGCAACGATTACACATATATTTTTTTTTTAATATTAGCAACAGGCTTTAGCAACAGAAAATCCGTTGTTAAAGTCAACATAAAGTTTGTAACGGATTATCTGTTGCTAATTAAAAAAATAATTATTTAAATCTTAATATAAAACCAAAATTATATAAACCGTTGATTACTTTTGATATGATAAAATCTCAACTGTTTAATTTCACTGGCTTTGCTAATTCTGCACCTGCAGTACTCTCCCCTCACACCTTTAGAAACGCAAACAGAGAAGAACAAAACCAATAGTTGAAAATTAATTAACTTCCAGTCTCTTTCGTCTTTAATAACATCCATAGCTGTAGAAAAATCACCCTCTCTTCATCAATTTGATTTTCCTTTGTCCCAAACCTTTCATCTTCTTCTCATTCGTCTTCAACATCCCTAATTTTTTTTTTCATCTTCTTCTCCTTCATCTTAACAGTTCAATCTTTCTCTGTAAACCACCAAAAACACAGACCCATGGCAACATTGCACCAGACCCATCATTATCACCATCGAACATCCTGATTTACCCCTTCTCTTTGTAAACGGATTAAGTTTTGCACTCTTGTCTTCAATAATTCAGGTAATTAATTTAGGATTTATGTATTTCTCTGTTGCAATTTAACTTACACTAAAACGTTTTAACCTAACTTTTCCAATCTCAGGTGTTATTCTGTCGTGTAGATTCATCCCGCTCACCTGTAACTCAAAAACACAGGTGATAATTTTTTTTTCGATACTTTGAATAATGATTTTAGGCTATTAATTCGATAATATAAGGGTTTATGAAATGTTTTTACCATGATCTATAACCTAATTATGCATGTTTAATTGAAAATTTATCAAAACCCCTAATTTAATTTTTAGGGTTACGATTCATAAATTGAATGATTTTAAGTATCTGAACCAATGCTGGTAATTCATGTGTCTGGAAGAGAGTGATTAATGGAAATTATGCATTAGTTCAATTTCTTCACTTTCACTGAGGTTTTTCATGATGTTATAACTTGGTATCCTTTTGCTTCAACTTTTTAACTTGTGATGCTTTGCTTCTATAAATTTTAAGTGTTACAGTAGCGTATGGATGTTGTTCAAATCTAGAGAGTCTAGCAACTGGTTAACCTGTGATGCTCTACTTCTGTAGCAGTCCAAGTGTTTCTTTTTTTTCTTGTTGTGATTTGATTGAGCATGCTTGTAGAGTTTTAGTGCTGCCTTTTAGTCACAGCAAATCCAAGTTACTAGGATGTGGTGGTTGCTGATTCATGTAGTTATTTTCCCAAAATATGCAATTATTAGTTTTAGTTGCAAAACTTATACGCACTTATTTTCCTTGACAAAATTCAAATTTTGCGATCCTATTCATATTTCTAATATCATCTCATTTGCTGGAATAATCCACCTTTTTTTTTACTTTGTGTTATGTAGGAGAAACCTCAACTATTTCAGTTTGTTCCAAATGAGAAACAGGTACCATTTGATCAGACATGGTATTCACAAAGATGTATTTATTGTGATAGATTCATAATTCTGTTTTTATCTTATTTCTGCTCTCACAGGTCAAGGCAGCACACCAACTTCTTAAGACTATTCCACATAGCGATGGGAGCAGGAGGGTTGATGGAGTTCCTGTTTTTAGCAAACAAAATTTAGATATTGCAATAGCTACCAAAGACGAGATTAAATGGTGTGTATTGATTCTCTTGTATCAAGAAAAAAAATATTCAATTGGGGGTTTTGATAATGCATATTTAAATTTATTTTCCTTGTAGATCCTAATTTTGGAGGTTCATGTGAACATGATGCTGGTTATATTTAATTAACTTTTCTAGGCATAGGTTTGTCTTTTTTCTTTCCTTATTCAATGCTAGTTTGTATAAAAAAATTAATTGAATGATTTTCTTTCATTAAATATGATATTGAGTTTCTTTTTGGATGGAAATTATGAGACTAAAATGAAACCTGGAAGTGATTGAATAATATATCAATTAACTACAAATTTATTTTGATTGTTGCTTGGAAATTAGTAGTTCCTTGCTGTGAATTCTTGGTCCTGTACTGCCTTTCTATTGATTTGACTTTTGGTTAGCTAGGTTTATTTACAGCTAAGTTATTTCTGCTATGCTTTTTGTACCTTGTTGTTTTGCTCTTTAAACTAAAAGCATCTCATTGGAATTTCCTTTTATGCAAAGGCTCAGTTTTGTAGAAAAATTATGTCCTAACCATACAAATTCCTATTAAGTTATAGGTTTTAAGAGATAATAATTAGAGTAAATTATAATTTACTCTATGCATTTTTTATGATTTTATAAGTTAGTCATTATGTTTTTGAAAACCATAAGTTAGTTCCTTGTTATAAATTAAATGTTAGTTATTTTGAAATTTCAAAATGCATTTGTAATCTTGTTCAAGATTGAAAATTTTCAAGTTAGATCTTGGAAGAAAAAAAATTGTTATGAGAAGACAAGTGCCAAAAAAATATTAAAAATCTATAGTGTAACTTGGATATGTTTTAAAGACTAGCAATGATTATACAAATTGGATGGGTTTAACATACTGTTTATGTTTTTTTATTTTTCCAGCAATATGAATGGCTTATTGGATCACAATATAATCCAATAGAGTTGGTTAAGTCTGATTGGGTTGCAATAAGAAAACCTCCACCTTGGGCCATTGATTCTTGGGGCTTAAGTAAGTCTATTTTGTTCTATTTTTAGATGGTTGTTAATTTATATCATGCTTAATTTGTCTGTTGGGCATGCCTATCTTAATCTTTTCAATTAATTGGAACTCTGCCTTTCATTGGGACAAGATAATGCATATTTAAATTTATTTTCCTTGTAGATCCTAGTTTTGGAGGTTCATGTGAACATGATGCTAGTTATATTCAATTAAATTTTCTGGGCATATGACTGTCTTTTTTCTTTTCTTATTCAATGACAGTTTGTATAAAAAAATTAATTGAATAATTTTCTTTCATTGTAATCCCCTATCTTTGAAGTCTAACATCCCTTAATAAATGTGTTTTAAGTGATTATTAATTTGGGCCTACAAGGTTGCAATAAACAAAAGAGACAAAAAAATAATAATCATGGTAATCTATAGTAATTTGTTTCCTGCTAAACTATTACAATCATTTATGATGTCCCAAAAGTCATTAGAGAAAACTTTGAATGCCTTAAAAAACAATATCAAGCAATCTGGCATCAGGGTGGTAGATTACTAGGACCTAGTTTCGTATTCTGTTTATTTACAGCATAGGTTTATTATCAAAGATGATCTCAACCAAGATTTTTTTTTTTATCATTACAATTCGATCAAAGTGTACGTTTAGCTCTAAGTTTAGAAAAACCATTTTTTTTTACTGTTTTTTTCATCACAATCCCCTATTTTTTAATCATTCCTTAATAAATATGTTTTAAATGACTATTAATTTAGGTCTATAAGGTTGCAATAAAAAAAAAACAAAAAAAAAAGATAAATTATTATGGCAATCTATAGTGGTTTGTTTCCAAGTGAAATATAGTGTATATAACAATATTTTCTCCACACCTTTTAAAGTAGTTTCTAATTTTTTTTTAATTCAATAAGTTTTTTGTATTTAATAACATATGCGTATAAAGCTAAATTTACCTTGCAAAAATATTCAATTTTGATCAATAAAAATATATTTATTAATTTATTTAATAAAAAAAATTAAAAGATTCTATAATAAATGGTTAAGTGATGTAGAAGGCGGTAGAAACTAAATTAATCTTTCAAACTTTCTTTATTTTTATGGGGTTAATGATGAAAATTTTTAAATATTAAGTTTCATTA
The DNA here is from genome assembly GCF_951802175.1 of Populus nigra. Taxonomy (NCBI): domain Eukaryota; kingdom Viridiplantae; phylum Streptophyta; class Magnoliopsida; order Malpighiales; family Salicaceae; genus Populus; species Populus nigra. Next base: position 12,701,633 of record NC_084854.1, read on the forward strand.
TAATTTGAAATTTAATAATAAACTCATGTACGTAAATAATTTCAGACAATAAGTTTTTACTGTGCTTATTTTGATACCAAAGAAAAGGAAATCAAACTCTTAAAACATGTCAAGTAATTTGGTCAACTCCAAAAATAAGGATATAAGCATTTCAAAATTAACATAAGAAAAATAATTAATAATTAAATCTTTATTGTTAGTTTTTTCTGGCTTCTAAATGACAATTCATTTGCATCAATAAACTTCTTGATGCTATATTCATTTTCCTAATGTTTATTACTAAAAATATTTCATTTTATCTATAATTTTGTTATTTTTTGGATTTTATAATTTTCAATAATATATAAAGTTGAACTAGCGACCAAAATAACTGCATCTCGACATGTAGGCCCAGCATGCTACTTGGCCAGGCAAACCTGGTTCTAAAACGTATGTGTAGAAAAAGAACTTCTATATATAAAGTTAAACTAGCAACCAAAATAAAATAGAAATAAACTATAGGGAGGATGAACGGCTTAAAGGTTATGAAATATCTAAAACTTCGCTTACCTTGAATTTTATGTATATAAAAATGTCTGATAATTTGAAATCTATGGATTGAAAAGTTATGCATGTGGGAAGATTCTGATACAAATTATAAAGGTAGTGATGAAACTTAAAGGAGGATAACATTTTTTCCCACAACACCTGATATAAAAAATAATTTAAAAAGATAAATAAAAAATAATATTTCAAAATGCATTTGTAATCTTGTTCAAGATTGAAAATTTTCAGGTTAGATATTAGAATAAAAAAATTGTTATGAGAAGACAAGTGCCAAAAAAATATTAAAAATTAATAGTTCAACTTGGAATTGAGTTTTTTTCAAACCAAACAAACCAATCATTATTTCACTAAGAACATAAGGACAAAATAATAGTTTACTCTAATAATTAAAAAGGAAATGGATAAATAACAATATTGTTTAAATTTGGATTCAAGTAATAACCTATTAGAATTCTTATATTTCAAATAAATTATTAAATCATGTAATTGAATTCAATTTTAATGTTTAAAATATATGTGAAAATGAATTCAATTAGAAAGCTTTACAGGATTTATGTGCTGAAGCTTGGTAATTAGTATCACCTCATTTGTTAACTCATTTAATCCTTGTCTAGAACTCCTTGTCTATATATATGTATGTGTGAGTTGGACAAATAACTGAAGTTTTTTTATGTGGTACATATTTTATTTTAAAGGATTGTTTAAGTACTAGTAGTTAAAGAAGTATGTTCATTTCCAAAAATGTTTATTGGTGTTATCATGTTAATTAGATTAACATGGATGATCGATCGTGGATGTATCGTCGTCTTATGGATGGTCACCTTCATCCTGAATACATTACAAGTGTTAGAAGATTTATCAATTTTGCCTTTACAATTGATAAAAATATATCTGGGGGAAAATTAGATGTCTTTATGTGAGGTGCAAAAATCAAAAGTTTTTAAAGGAAGATGATGTTTGTAAACATCTATTGACAAAAGGTTTTTTACCTTGTTATGAAAATTGGACTGTACATAGGGAGCCTTATGTCACAGAACCAATATTGGCTGGACCTTCATCGGTTGGAATTAGTTATGTTGTAAATGATGTTTGTTTAGAAAATCCATATAGGAATCTGGTTATGGATGCTAGTGAAAATTGGACTATAATGATAATGTGTCTAGTCCTGTGCTAGCAGAGGAATTTCCAAATCCGGAGGCAACTAATTTTGTAAGCTTTTGAAAGTTGCAGAGGAGTCTTTGTGGGATGAGTGTACCAAGCAATCCAAATTATCTGCTTATGTACAATTGCTTAATATGAAGTCAACTTTAAATTTGACTCAGACTGCCTTCAATAAGTTTATTGATTTTACAAAAATTTGCATGCCTAATGATGAAAATTTGGTATCAAATTTTTATGATGCCAAGAAATTTATGTGGCCACTTGGACTTGGTTATGAGAAATATGATGTGTGTCCTAATTACTGTATGTTGTACTATGGGGTAGATGCAATGAAAATAAATTGTGATTTTTATGGAAGTTCATGATACAAACCTAGAAATCCAACTAGTAAAGGTTCCAATAAGGCTGAGAAGCAACTCCGATACTTTCCCTTGACATCAAGGCTTCAGAGACTGTTCATGTCTCCATATCATGCCAAAGATATGACATGGCATCATTTTTATAAGTCAGATAATGGGGTTATGGTGCACCCATTTGATAGGGAGGCACGGAAGGAGTTTAATCGTGTCCACTTAAGCTTTGCATCAGATCCAAGAAATATTCAGTTAGGGTTATGCACTGATGGGTTTTGTCCATTTGATATGTCTTCAAATACATACTTTTGTTGGCCAGTAATTATGACTATTTATAATTTTCCTCCGTGGAAGTGCATGACTAGACCATTCATGTTTTTGACAATGATGATTCCTGGGCCAAAGAATCTGGAGAAAAAGCTTGATGTTTTCCTAAGACCTTTGATTGATGAGTTAAAGAATTTGTGGTCTGCTGGTGTTGAAACATATGATGTATACAGAAAGGAAAATTTTCAATTAAGGGCAGTTTTGATGTGGACCATTAGTGACTTTCCAACATATGGCATGTTATCGGGGTGGAGTACTCATGGAAATCTATCTTGTCCTTATTGTATGGAGCATAGCAAGGCTTTTAGATTAAAAAATGGAGGGAAAACTACATTTTTTGATTGTCATCGACGATTCCTCCTACCCATGAACCACCCATATAGATACCAATCTAATAAGTTTTTGAAAGGAGTAATTGAAAGGCTTCCTCCTTTACCTCGTCCATCTGGTTTGGAAATGTTAAACGAAGTGTCCAAGTATACTGAGGGACATAATGGAAGTTCATCATATAATGATAAAATTCTTGGCTTTAGTGTTAAACACAATTGGGTGAAGAAGAGCATTATCTGGGAGCTTCCATATTGGCATACAAATTTGATTCGTCATAATCTTGATGTCATGCATATTGAGAAAAATATCTTTGACAATATTTTTTATACATTAATGGATTGTCCTAATAGATGCAAGGACAATTTAAAGGCTAGGTTGGATATTCAATTATATTGTAAGAAGCCAAATTTACATTTGCAACAAGATACGAGTGGTCGGGTTTACAAACCTAAAGGCATTTATTGTCTACACAAGAAGCAACAACAAGAAGTTTTGTCATGAATGAAGGAATTATCATTTCTTGATGGTTATGCTTCAAGCATTTCACGATGTGTGAAAGAGGCACAATGTAAGGTTTTGGGGATGAAGAGTCATGATTTTCATGTCTTCATTCAAAGACTTCTTCCAACCGCTTTCTGACCTTACTTACCTAGGCCACTGTGGGGAGCATTAACTGAACTGTCCATATTTTTTTGAGATATTTGTACAACAAATTTAAATGCCCAACATATGGAGTTAATGCAGATGAATATAATTGAAATAATTTGCAAACTTGAAAGGATTTTTCCTCTATCCTTATTTGACTCTGTAAATCCCGAGAAAAAAAAAACCAAGGCTGGATTAAATTAAAGAAAATAAACTAAAATAAAAAGAAGTGGGGGCAAGAACGAATACACTTAAAGAAAATGGGGCCTAAATGCAAATAAGAATAATTATAGAGCATAAATACTCCTCTTCTCACTAAAAACAGATCTGCAGCTACGTAAAGAAAGAAAAGAGGGAGTTTTTATATCTATTTTTACAAATCAAGAGAGAAACACCAAAATTTCAAAAAAAAAAACCCATCCCAGATTGAGGGTTATAGGTAAAATAAACCCTGGTGGGAAAGGGATTAACAAGAAAAATTGAACGAGAAGAGAAGAGGGGAGGGTCGGCTGTCATTAGAAAGAAAAGGAGGAATCGAAGCCTTGATTCGCATCAGGTAAGATATTCTAAACCTGGTCTTATGAGTCATTTCAAGTCGATTATGAATTGATGCCTGAATGTTAATTTATATATTGAGTTCTTAGACTTGAATTGAGGAAAAAGTAAGAGTTGTTAAAGTAAAGAACTTCATGTGTTGTGTGTAAATGGAAAGGTTGATGAATCTAGACAGTTTCGTCTCTTCACCTTCAAAGAGATTTTGGGCAGGAGAATGAAGGAATTAGGATCAAGTTCCTTCATAGAAATTGTAGTTTTGGATGTTTGTTAATGAGTGATTTTGACTATCTTAGAGGCAAAACTGGGTTCTTCCCGAAACATAGAACTTATAGCCTCATGTCTTACCTTTCCAACGCCATAAATTTTGCTTGAATCAGAGTTCTATAACTCTATATATAGTTAAAAATCTAAGGAGAGGTCAAACAGTAACAGTTCAAAAATGGACAGTAATAGTTGGACAGTAACAGTCCAAGTGTTTGTTAATAAGCGATTTTGACTACCTTAGAGGCAGAACTGGGTTCTTCCCAAAACATAGAACTTGTAGCCTCATGTCTTACCTTTCCAATGCCATAAATTTCGCTTGAACTGGAGTTCTATAACTCTATATATAGTTAAAAATCCAAGGAGAGGTCAGACAGTAACAGTTCAAAAATGGACAGTAACAGTTGGACAGTAATAGTCCAAGTGTTTGTTAATGAGCGATTTTAACTACCTTAGAGGCAAAAATGGGTTCTTCCCAAAACCTAGAACTTGTAGCCTCATGTCTTACCTTTCCAACGCCATAAATTTCTCTTGAATCAGAGTTCTATAACTCTAGATATAGTTAAAAATCTGAGGAGAGGTCAGACAGTAACAGTTCAAAAATGGACAGTAACAGTTGGACAGTAACAGTCCAAGTGTTTGTTAATAAGCGATTTTGACTATCTTAGAGGTAGAACTAGGTTCTTTCCAAAACATAGAACTTGTAGTTTCATGTCTTACCTTTCCAACTCCACAAATTTTGCTTGAATTGGAGTTCTATAACTCCAAATATAGTTAAAAATTTGAGGAGAGGTCAGACAGTAACAGTTCAAAAATGGACAGTAATAGTTGGACAGTAACAGTCCAAGTGTTTGTTAATGAGCAATTTTGACGACCTTAAAGGCAGAATTGCGTTCTTCCCCAAACATAGAACTTGTAGCCTCATGTCTTACCTTTCCATCGCCATAAATTTTGCTTAAATCAGAATTATATAACTCTAGATATAGTTAAAAATCTAAGGAGAGGTCAGACAGTAATAGTTCAAAAATGAACACTAACAGTTGGACAGTAACAGTCCAAGTGTTTGTTAATGAGTGATTTTGACTACCTTAGAGGCAAAAATGGGTTCTTCCCAAAACATAGAACTTGTAGCCTCATGTCTTACCTTTCCAACGCCATAAATTTTGCTTGAATCGGAGTTCTATAACTCCAGATATAGTTAAAAATTTGAGGAGAGGTCATACAGTAACAGTTCAAAAATGGACAGTAACAGTTGGACAGTAACAGTCCAAGTGTTTGTTAGTGAGTGATTTTGACTACCTTAGAGGCAGAACTAGGTTCTTCCCAAAACATAGAACTTGTAGCCTCATGTCTTACCTTTCCAATGCCATAAATTGTGCTTGAATCAGAGTTCTATAACTCCAGATATAGTTAAAAATCTGAGGAGAGGTCAGACATTAACAGTTCAAAAATGGACAGTAACAGTTGGACAATAACAGTCCAAGTATTTGTTAATGAGAGATTTTGACTATATTAGAGGCAGAGATGGGTTCTTCTCAAAACATAGAACTTGTAGCCTCATGTCTTACCTTTCCAACGCCATAAATTTTGCTTGAATCGGAGTTCTATAACTCCAAATATAGTTAAAAATCTGAGGAGAGGTCAGATAGTAACAGTTCAAAAATGAGGCAGTAACAGTTGGACAGTGATAGTCCAAATATAAAGAAAGGAATGATAACTAGGATTGAACAAAGAACGACAGTAATAATGAGTGAAATGAGAAAAACATAAAGTACTAAAAAATGACTGAAAGAAAGACTTATTGGTTGTTGATATGGTTATTATAAAACATATCCTTGAGTGAGGAAAATTTATGAGATAAACCTGTGATTTGCAGGAGGGACCACAGACGTGGTGCAATAATAGCAGCAGGGGAGCACGAGTAGAGCTTTTATTGCAGGTAGGTGATTCACACCTATGCTTTCTAGTTAAATTCCATGATTTAATATATTTTGATGTGAAATGTGAATTACTGAATGTATGTGTATTCAAGGTGAAAAGTTGTTATGTGAATTGCCAAGTGATGGAATTATCACTGACAAAGGAAATATGAGAAGTGTGATTTGAGGCATAAACTAGCATACATTGAGTGTATGTTAGGATCTCGGGTAAGGGGATCACCCTGTATTGTCTAGCATACATTGAGTGTATGTTAGGATCCCGGGTAAGGGGATCGTCACGAATGGACTAACATACATTTAGTGTATGTTAGGATCCCGGGTAAGGGGATCTCCACGTGTTGGCTAACATACATTCAGTGTATGTTAGGATCCTGGGTAAGGGGATCACCATGTAATGGCCAACATACATTTAGTGTATGTTAGGATTCCGGGTAAAGGGATCGCCTTATATCGACTTATATGAGGTGGTGATGACGATACCAGTGAAATTGGTATCGGTAATGTGATAAGCAAAAGTAATCACGTTGATCTTATAAGGTCTAGAATGAAGGTTGATAGTGGCAGAGGGAACGGTTATTAATAGTTTGAATAAGGAAGAGATTAAAAAAAAAAAAAACTAGAAGGGAGAAGTAAATGAAATATGAATGCATGTTACCCTGTTGAAATTATTAGATATTCATATTGTTATATTTATGGTGATATTCACCTTGCAATAATATGTATTTTGTTTCAAGATCATCGCATGCACGACAGGAGTAGATCCTAGCTTATGTTCCTTTTTTGAAGTCTAGGTTCTAGGGAGTATACCCTTGTATTTTGTAAACATGAAAATGGTTGTATAACTAATTTGTATAATAAATGTTTAAACTTGATTGGATGAATTTAACGTTGTAGTTTATATAACCATATTTCATGTCTATGTATTTATATTTATTTAAATTATCCATCCATAATGATATTTTTGTTATATCATACATATCATAAATATTATGGTTGATAGGTGTGAGTATAATTGTGGAATTGAAACCCAAGTTGATTGGGTCGAGAATTAAGTGTAAACAGGTTACATGTCAGTAATTTGAGACTTTCCGGTATAGGGGGGACTCCGTCAAATTTCTGGTAGATGTTAAAACGAAGACCATGAATATGTATATATATAAAAAAAATTTAACTACTCTGTTTTTTTATTGACAAGAGATTGTGATTTTATCCCAGAAATGGAGGATGTTACAGACTCCATGAAACACTTGACGATACATCTACCTTACGAGGCAAAAGTTGGTGGACCTGTTCAATATCGATGGATGTATCCATTTGAACGGTATGTTTTCATACTATGTTAATTTTATTCCTTTTCTATTTTAAAAAATGAACTAATTGACAGAAATTATATAGGTATATGTTTTATTTGAAGAAGAAAGTGACCGATAAAGCTAAAGTTGAGGGTTCCATATGTGAAGCATACTTGATTGATGAAATTACCATTTTTGAATCTCATTATTTCGGTTATGACGTGCAAACAATTTGGAATCGAGTTCCATGGAATGATGATGGTGGCCTTAAAAGTCTAGATGGACATCTCTCTATTTTTTACTATCCAGGGAAAAAATTATCCAAAAGATTTTATAGAAGATAGTTGTCACATGCTGAAATGCAAATTGCGCATAACTATGTGATATTCAATTGTCAAGAATTAAAGCCTTATTTAGAGTAAGTATGAAATATTATTTTGTACTTAATTTATAATAATTTATTATTAACTTTAACATTTTAAAATTTTAGGCAATGTCGTCAAGAGCTAAAGTCACAACAACCACATATGAGTGATGTTGAAATTGAAAAATTATGCGAAGAGATCTTTCCAAATTGGTTAAAAAATAATACAAGTATTTTAATAAATTAATTTATATTTTATGTCAATTAGTTACTTTTAAAAAATAACTAATCTCTTTTAAATCGCTATTTCTTATGGAGTTAACTATTATGCTAGGTGGAGTACCAATCTAACATAATTGAAAATCAACTCTTTGGACTTGCTATGAGCCCTTCAACTTTAGTGAAATATTATAATGGGTATTATGTGAATGGTTTTAAATTTCATACTCAAAGTTATGGTCGTTTTAAAAAGACAATGAATAATAGAGTTTGTGTGAAAGGAAGTTGTTATGATGATAATGAACATGATTATTATGGAATTCTTAAAGAAGTTGTTCGGCTAAAATATTTGGGGAGTAAGTGCAAGTTATTTATGTTTAAATGTAATTGGTATGATATAAAACGAGGGATTAAAGTGCATCTTTCTAATGGTTTGGTTGAAATCAAGCATACATCTCGACTACATGGAAATGAAGATTTTGTGTTAGCATAACAATGTCAAGTCTACTATACATATCCACCTAGTAATAAATCCTCTGAATGGTGGACGGTTATTAAGACAACTGCTAGAAGTCGTTATAATGTTGACATGGGTGAATTTATTGAAGATGCCAACAATGTGAGATCATTTAATGTTGATCAATCAGATGAGATTTCTCAACCATGTTGTGTCTTTCCTACTCATACACTTGATGATCCAAATATACTTGTTGAATCATCTTATTATGAAGAAATCGGTCAACATGAATTGCTTCAACTTGACATAAATTGGGGAAACGAAAATGAAAAGGTTGCGGAAGAAGAAGAAGAAGCTAATGATGGTGGTGGTGGTGGTGGTGGTGGTGGTGGTGAGAATGAGGATGAGGATGATTGTTGTTGTAGTGGTGGTGATGACGATGACAACATGGTTTTGTGTGATGATGATGACATGGTTAGGAGCGATAATAAAAATGAGTAGCATAAGTTAATTATATTTCGTAGTCTATGTAATAAATTATCTTTATTATATGTATGGATGATTTCATATTATTTCCTCATATTACTTGACAAGTTTAGGCTTTCAATGTTATTTCTTTATTATTTTATTCAAGTGTGTGTTATGGATCACATTACATATATCATTTCCTCATATTACTTAATGTTATAGTTTATTTCATGGCTGATTTTTATTATAGGTGCAAGGACTACTTTGAGTTCCAAATTACTATCATAGGATAAGGAGTACTTTGTCACTATTTTCATATTGGAGGATAAAGTTCTTCATAACTAGGTAAGTCAATGGATGGAATTAGGCATGTGTCTGATAAATTGGCATAGCAAAATTATTGGAATATTAGAATACAAAAATACCATTGCTATGATGGGATTAAGTTCTTTTGTTAACATCTTGTGAAAATATCATTGCTATTATGTATAATTTCCTCCATACTATGTAAGTATTTTTTTTTCAACCTGGTGAATCAAATAAACTCTAACATGGAGATTTAACAGTTTGTTTTCATTCTAGTTATGGCACTCTTGGAAAAATATCTGTGAAATTTTTTTTCCTGATACTTTAACTATGAGCTAATTTATTGTTATGTTGTATATATTCATATGATAATGTATATATTTTTCTAGTTTTTAGCATGCCTCGACGAGGATCCATATTAGATTCTAAGAGTGACAGGTCCATTTTAAGGAGTGACAGGTCCACTTCATCCAAATCATTTCAAACTCCATCAAGGCATAATAACAAAGGATCCACATTTCATCAACCTGTGTATCAGAACGCAAATGAGTATTATATACTTACTTTGAGGAGTACACATCCTCCTCAACATGATTATGGAAGGGTTGAAGCATATCAATATTGTGAGGGCTTTCGCTTCCAAGATTTGCTTCAAACTCAAGGAGGTTTCTCTCAAGATAACCAAATTGTTTATGGAGGACATAATTTATATAGGAGTTATGAGAGAGTTGATGGTGATGATGGTAATAGTGATGATGATGTGAACATTAGAGATGAAGATGAGGGAGACGGTAGTAATGAGAGAGGTGTATATGATAAGGATCAAGATGGCGTTCCATCAAACCACGGTTCAACATCTTCTCCATACAAATATGATCAAAGTGTTAAAAGGAAGGGTTTTGACACACCAATAGATCCAATTACAAGAAAAAAAGAGCTTTGTTTGTATGGAACAACAGAGTAAGTTGAAACTTTTAAAAACTAACTTATTAAGGTTATATTTTCAAGTATGAAAAAAATTACTTATTATTGTGTAATTATTTGTTTATTAAAAGTTTGTTATTATATATTTTCAGGTTCAATAATGCATCATGTGGACGTGCAATCAAAGATATTTTGAGGTCCAATTTTAAAGGATCATGACACTCTTGGGAAAAAGTAGATTCAATGAGCAGGGATGAACTCTTTAAAGAGTTTAAGGTAAGAACCAACACTAATTGCCATATTCTTTTCAATTTTGATCACTTTAATGTAGCATTATGAAAATTATCAACTGAATAGCTATAGAAGTGTGATGGTAATTGCCTTGTTATTTGTAACAAAAAATTATCAACTAAATAGCAATGACTGATTTGTGTTATAATTTGTTCTTATTTCTTGTTTACTCTTTAATATCATTCAATTTCTTTAGTTATTACATTATCTTGCAAATTCTGAACAAGATGACACAATATGATTAATCATTTCTATACTTTGAAATTTTGTGCACTCTTTTTACTTGGTATATATATTATTTGGTAGAAAAAATATTCCTTTCCTAGGGAGGATGAGTCGATTGTTCGTAATATTTGGAAAGATAAGGCTAGGATAGCTTTGAATCAACAATTGACACGAGCTCCCAAGAAAGCCATGTTAAAAGAAAACACTACACATATTATAGATTGCCTTGATAAAGGTCCTGCTTGGATAAACAATGACAACTGGAATCAAATGATCAAAGATGTTTGGTCCACCCTTGAATTTCAAAGGAGGTCTGAATCTGCTAGGAGGAATCGCTTAACTAAAACAAATGGCAAAATAAGCACTCATTCTGGAGGAACAATGTCATTTGCATCATATCGAGCTAACATGGTACGAATTAATTTTTTTTTATGTTTAAGATAATGAATTAAAATTTTTATATTTATCTTTTATAATATTTATTAATCTTGAAAGCAAGAGGAAGCTAGTGGAAAAGAACCTCTATGAGGTGGTTGTATGTATTTTTATTTGATTATTTATTTATATAACTTAAGTATTATTTAACATTGAAATGAATTTATTATTGCATGTATTTTATTTGTAAGAAAATTATAAAATGGAGATAATTTCAAAGTATGAAACTAATTGGGAAAATAATCCTTCATATGATGGAGCAGCTTGGTGTGTGGCTTCAGGAGGAGTTACAAAGGGTAGGGTATATGGTGCACCTCGTATGCCAAAATCTATAGTTAGTACAAGCTCTTTATCACATTCCTACTCGGTGGAGTCATCATATCTCAGTTCATTGTATCGAGCATTGCAAAAGGAGATAAAGAATAAAGAAGAGGAGATAAAAAAAAAGATGATTATATTCTTGAAATGAAACAGCATATGGATTCCATGAAAGAATATCTTGTGAACAATCTTGGATATCATGGTGGGACATCAAATATTAGCCAAGGTATGCCATCACCTTTGACCCCGTCAATACCGCCACCTATGGCTCCCTAGATAATGACACTTATGGGTCCTATATCTCAACCAATTTGTCGACCTACACCTCGACCACTATATCCTGATTCATCTTTTGTCGATCCACAATATCATGGTTCGTCTCCGCAACCAGCACCATGATTGTATCTTTTGTTGTTTTTTTTAATTATATTTCGACTTATTTGTATTAATGCAAGTTTAACTAAATTTTTATAATATGAATATTATTTTAATTTTATTTTTTATTAGTGATACATTTATTTTTAATATTAATTTATGTTGGTTATATATATTCTACAACTTTTAAAATATTCATAAATAATTAATTAAATAAATTAAAAGTCATTTTGTTTGATAAATAAAAAATTAATTTAATAAAAATAATATAGTTAACAACAGATTCTCTGTTGATTAGCAACACCAGCAACGGATTTTCCATTGCTGATTCACAAAACTAGCAACAATTTTTTCATTGCTATGAAATCAGCAACGGAAAAATCCGTTGCTCAAAAATCAGCAACGACAAATGTACATCCGCTATTTGTCGTTGCTGATTTCATTGCTAAAACAATTTAGCAACGGATTTTAGTGTTATTTGCAATGGAGTAGTTAGTTGCTAATTCCTACATTTTTTAATAGTGAAGGAGATCAAAGATTTTTTAGTTGTTTGGAGAGCAAGTAATTAGAAGGAAAAATAACAAATTTATTTTGTTTATATATAAGTAACTATAGATTGAAAAAAAAAGAGGAGAATTTTAAAGGATAATTAGTTATAGCATGAAAAAATTAAACAACACAAAACACCCTCCCTCGCGACCAGCTCTCTCCTAAACCAAAAAAAAAATGAACTAGAGATTAAAAAAAAAAAAAACCCAGGACCATGACCAACCATTTACACCACTAGCCACACGGCTTCCCCCCTCTCTCCTTGCCTCCATCCTTTCTTCACTAATTTTCCCAGCCAAAACAGATCACTCACTGACAACAATACCGTCAACCACCGTGAGCTCAACACCGACTCAGCCTCCCCTCATTTTTCATTGAAAAAGAACCAAACCAAGATGTCTTTCACCCCTTCAGCCACCATATATACATGGCAGATCCTCCCAAATCACCCTTCTATTCTTCATCCTCACCATTAAACCATCCTCCAACCACCACTGAAACGGGTCCCTAAAACCCCACAAAACGGCACTGTGAATAACAGCAGAAGAATCAGCCAAACCCGCAGCTCCAGCAGTGGCACCGTCATCCTTCTCATCTTCAACCATTCCAGTAGCAGTGAAAGATATTTCAATAACAGCTCAAATGGCACCGACGGCTGATTAAACCGTGAACAATGGAAGCTCCTCCTTCCAATAGCAGCAGAGATTGTTCTTTATCAGCCACACCATTTCTCAACTATAGCAGAGCTTTTTTTTTTAACTAGCAGCTTCCTCCTTCTCAAGCATCTCCAACCGTGCACTCCTCAGCATCAACATGGACCTCTCCATTTTAACCATGAGTTCTTTGTTTTTTTTTTTTTCATTGTAGCAACAGTCCAGCACTGATTCCCAGCAACTTTTCTTGGTCTAGCCACTATGACCTCTTCAGCTCCAGCAACTGTATCTCGTGGAAACAACAACTTCATAGCCATCATCATAAATCGCGAGCTCATCGGCCAACCATCCACCATTGCCTCTCTTTGACAAAGCCAAGACAAACCAACAGTTTCCTCTGCATCTTCACCGTCAGCGAAACAGCTCCTTAAACAAACTCTCCTCTACCCGTGAGTCACTTTGTCAGCACCAGCAACTTAACCTCCAGATCCAGCAGTGCAGCGAATGACGTCCTCCAGCAGCTTCTCCTTGAGCAGTAGGGAACTTCTCTGCACCACCAACTGTTAGGATTGTTGCCATTATGTGCAGCAATCATAGAGCATCTGCAGCCTATCTTCTAGAAGAGGATGGCTGTCATTACCATTGTCAAAGAGGGCTGCTAGGTGCAGCCACCGTTGTTGAATGAGCTGGAGTTTGGCAGCCACCAATATTGACAACAAAGCAAGAAAAGCTGCCATGAAATGCCTATAAATAGAGGCATTATGTGAGAGCAACATGAAGAGAGTGTGGTGAGTGCAGTAGAGAGATCAAGAGAGAAAGAGGGGCTGCAAGTGCAGCAAAGAGCAGCTCCTCCATGTATGTTGTAAATATTTCTTTATATATCTCTAATAATATAGACTCTCCCGTGGATGTAGGCGTTTTGCCGAACCACGTAAAATATTGTGTCAGTGTGCTTAAGCCTCCTATGAGCAACTATCAGTACATCACCGGTCCGCGCATGGGGTGTCGGAATTCCCCAACAATTGGTATCAGAGCACATGGTTTAAAGGGGTGTTTGATTTTTGCTCAAAAATAAAAGTTCTCAAAATGGTGTTTTGACCATACCACTGTGTAGAGGAGGCCGAGACGAAGCCACTGGTGAAAAGGGCATCAAAAACGGACGTCGGACATGCCCGCACGCGCCCCTACACGCCGACGAGGTGGCAGTCTACAGTAAGCATGCAAAGGATGACGTCAGCATGACATAATTGTGATGTCAGCATGCACAGCAGGCATGCCAGGGATGACATCAGCATGATGTAATTGTGGTGTCAGTATGCACAATTGGCATGCCATGTCAGCGACCAGTCATCTGCCATGTCATCACAGCGGGACCCACCTGCCACGTCATCAGCCGCGAGCCGAGCCATTTATGGAGTCGAGCCGATCCGCGAGTCGAGGGATAAGATTCTGTGCAGCAGAGTCTACGTGCAACCGGATCTGAGATTGAATCTGGGCCGTTCATCAGGCCAGAATTGTTTTGATCAAATCTTAGCCGTCTGAAATGCGATTTGGACGATTTCAGACTTGTTTCCAGCTAATTTGATCGTTCTGGATGCAATGGTACGGTCCGATCATTGAGATTTGATACCAAAAGTGGCGGTGGTGAATTAACAAAAGAGATTGCTCAATCAGGAGGCATCCGATGGTCTTCATGGTGGTTGATGGAGATGGAGAAGAAGAAATCGCATATGTTTGCCCATTTACATGTGCTGAACTGCTAAGTGAGGATAATTTTAATTGCCTTGAGGGAAGGCAAAATTGGGACACTCTGGACACCCGATTATGTGGACAATTTGAGGTGAAGAGTGAAAATTGATGAAGACCAATCTTGACGAATCTAAGAACTGGTAGTCTCGCCAGATGTTGAGAAATCATGTATTAAACCAGTATATTCCAGATCACTTGTAAAGGAAAGCCGCAACAAAGCTAGCAAATGGTTGTATATACGGAAAGACAGTACGATGGATAGATATGACCTAAAAAGTTTTGTCTAGGAGATTGGGTTTTAAACGGGATCAGTGTGACCCCTCCAATCTTTCCTGGGAACTTGCTTAGTGGAAGGATTATCCATACGGTACTATTTTCGTATATATAGCAGTTTGTAATGAAACGGTTGAAGACTAGCAAGACGACGGCACAAAGGAACAGTTAGGTTCTGTATGTTCAAGGATCTGATGAAGTGGTGATTCTCCAATGAAGTTAGATTCGGTGACTGTGATTTCTCGAGGGAGAATTGATGAAGACCCTGATAATGGAAGAGAAATACAGCAAAGGGATAAAGATTGGCACCCTATTTTGACTTGGACAGATGTTGTGACAGGATGAGCTGCTGTCAAACATAAGCAAGGAATAGGGAGAAACCTGGAGAACAGAAATTGCACGATTGCACACGGAGATTGTGCTGGAGTACCCGTAGGATCCAACAAGGTACTGTAATGAGACAACAGGTGCAAGGAGAAGAAGTGTTCCCAGATGAAGCTCAGAGCAGAGACTGTTAAAGTTTGTACAATAGAAAGTCTCTTATGCTCTTGATGAAGACAACATGCGAAGACCTTTCAATGCATGCAAGGATGGAAAGAGAGCTGTTGTAAAGGCACCTAATTGAGGGGGTGCAAACGCCTGTGATAAAAGGCGACCACTTATGATGAAAGGCGAAGACACCAAAGAGAGTTGGTGTAGGTGGAGCTGTCAAGCAGAAAGGCATAGAAGCTCCAAACATAGAAATCGAGGTGAAGGATTGCGAGGAGTATACCGCAAGTTTCTCTTTCTATGTGATTAGTGGCAGCTATCTCTCCCATAGTGCACATGGTGGTAGAGAATTCTGGAGCCACTTTGAAGCATCTCAGCTGAAGGAGGATGCGACCACCTATGAAAGGTGAAGACACCTTAGATGGAAGGTGTGTGAGGGTCGTGATAGAAGCCCCAGTTCAGACCGCCTCATGATAACAGGCGAAGACACCTTAGAGAAGGTGTGAGGGCCATGATAGGAGCCCCAATTCAGACCGCCACATGATGACGAGCGAAAACACCGAAGGAGAAGGTGTGTGGGCCATGATGTAAGCCCAGTTCAGTACGCCCCAGAGCCAATGTGATGGCTAGACATGAGTGGACAGGTGTATAGCCAATGAAGTGGCTATGATGAGTATGGAGATAAATGCAGGATTGACTTTCATGGATATTGCCCTCATGCTAAAGATCAATGAGCTAGAAGACATTTGCCTTGGACAATAAGTGTGTGACTTGTGGAGCACTAAGACGCGGCTACTATGAAGAAGCAGAAGGGCATGCGTAGGTTCCGGGAACGAGTTGACTCTTGTCAAAGTGGTGAGCTCGGTAATGGCATTATAATACTCAGAGTATGAAGACAGATATGGATCAACCTTTAATGGGCTGCCCCCATGGTTAAAGGTGGAGAGCTACCTGGACTCTTACGACTAAGAGCGAGAGACTCACGGAGAAGTAAGTCGTGGTTCCTAGGGTGGAACAGAGGGCAGGCGCAACTCCTGGATGAGTAGACTCTTGGAAGAGTGGTGAGCTCGTGATCATATTGAGATACTCAGATAATGATTGTCGCACTTGGAAATAGAAATTTCCGTTTGAGGGGGTGTTGTAAGCCTTGATGTAAGGCTTGATGAATCATTCCGGACCGAGCATGGTTGATACTCTCGAAGGGGATGTTGTGTTCCAGAGACAAGCGTTAACACTCTTCAGATGTGAAGTGGCAGACCATCTGGTTGTAGTGATCCTTTTGTGTGAGAAAAGGTGTGCTTTGGTGACTCTGGTGATTGAAAGGTTGGGCAAGTACCTGGAAACTTGGCCAAAGACGCTCTCGGAATGGTAAGCTTGAAAGAGCTGCAGAATGCAAGTATGTGCTGAAGAAGCAAGAGAACAATTGCCCATATAAATGGCAAAGGGGGTGATTGTTAGGATTGTTGCCATTATGTGCAGCAATCATAGAGCATCTGCAGCCTATCTTCTAGAAGAGGATGGCTGTCATTACCATTGTCAAAGAGGGCTGTTAGGTGCAGCCACCGTTATTGAATGAGCTGGAGTTTGGCAGCCACCAATGTTGACAACAAAGCAAGAAGAGCTGCCATGAAATGCCTATAAATAGAGGCATTATGTGAGAGCAAAATGAAGAGAGTATGGTGAGTGCAGTAGAGAGATCAAGAGAGAAAGAGGGGCTGCAATGGCAGCAGCCTTGCTGCCATTGCAGCAGCTGCAAGTGCAGCAAAGAGCAGCTCCTCATGTATGTTGTAAATATTTCTTTATATATCTCTAATAATATAGACTCTCCCGTGGATGTAGGCGTTTTGCCGAACCACGTAAAATATTGTGTCAGTGTGCTTAAGCCTTCTATGAGCAACTATCAGTACATCAACGGTCCGCGCATGGGGTGCCGGAATTCCTCTTCACCAACGTGAGCAGCGAACTTCTCTTCACCAGCGTTAATCAGCCACTCCTCCGGAGGAGCGCTATACATTTTCACTTTATTTGTATATTAGATTTCATCCTCATTTTATTAACTGTGATGTATTCTGAATTATTTATTAAATTGATTTATCTTTAAATTTTATTTTTTTACATTTTATTTTTATATTAAATATAATTTTTATTTTTGGATTTTTATTTTTAATTATTCTTATCCTTTTCTAGATTGAAACTGTTTTCAATTTCATCCTCTATAATTTGATTTTATTTTATTTTTATATCAAATTAGGTTTTTTTCTTTTTAAATCTATATTTTTTAAATCACTTTCTTTTTAAATTTATTTTTTAAAAATTTCATCTATCATCATTGAGTTCGTTGAAAATTGGTATTCTTTGTATTTTTTTTGTCTTGAATTCATTTGATAATTTGATTTTTTAAAAAAGTTTGCCCTTCAATTCAAGATTTTTGTTTGTCCTATCAATTTTTTTTCAAATGAGATCTTTATTCTCTTAATTATTGTTTCTTTATCCTTTAGTTTTTTTTTCATCATTTGACATTTCAATTATTGTGATTTGGTCTCCTAGGTTTTTCTTATTGTTTATAAGCCCTACCTAGGAGTCAATCCTACCTAGGAGTCAATTAGGGATAATGATCGGATCATAAGTCGAGTGGGTTGACTCGAGTTAACTTATACCAACCAAATTCTTTTGTTTTATAAAAAAAATCAAAATGATACCATTTAAAAAAAAGGAAAAAAGTCAACTGGTTTTGACCCTATTTTAACTGGATTTTCCTCGGGCTATCTGAAACATGGGTCATCTCAAGTTTTTGACAGTCTTACACTTGATCAATTCTCCCCCAATTTCTTTTGAAGCTCGGCCTACTCATAGGTCAAACCGTCAGGTCGAGCCAAGTTTTAAAATAGTTGCTTTCCAGATACGATGTTTTTAGTTTAGTCAGTACCTAGGGTTATGGGTTTGAAAAGTTTACACAAGTTAATATCGTTTTCTTTCCTGATTATATCTTTTGAAGTTGTTCGTTTTAAAAAACGAGCTTCGTTTATCCGGGTGGCCTAGGTTTATTTTTAAGTCACTTTTTTTTTCTTTTTTTATTTTATCCTTCAAAATTTAATTGTTTTTAAAATTAAACTTTTTTTTTCTATTTTTCCTTCTATTTGATTATCCTATTCGCATGATCCTACTCACGAGTTTTGACAACCTCGGTTTTGTTGTGCTTTGAGTTTTAGTACTTTTTTTCCTTGATTTTTTTCCTGATTTCATCATTCTACATTTTGATTCCCGAGGATTGACGATAATTATTTTTTTTAGTTCTCTTTCAATGATATCGGGCCATGTTTTTTTTTTGTTCTTTAAAATACAATAACAACCTTGAGCAATTATTTTTTGTGTTGCAAAAAAAATTGCCCGGCCCATGGCAAAGCGTAGACCATCTATCTAGTCTATCCACCCACGATAAGAGAATATTGCTTTTATGTTTCAATCTTTTGACCTCTCTCTCTCTCTCTCTCTCTCTCTCTCTCAATAATATTGTGTTAATAGTTTGATCTTACTCCTAAGCCAAAAAAAAAAAAACAAACAACACTATTTGATATTTAAAAAATTTGCAATTCGGTAGGATGCATTAACTGTTCTTGAATAGTGCTTTGCTTTAAAATAGTTGAATTAGGTGATTGTTGGTAAACAATTTTTTTTTCATTTTACTTTGAAATCCTAACTTACTTTGATGACTATTTCATATAACCATTCATTAAATCATACATGTCATAAACATAAATAAAATAAAGAAACAAGAGATAAAGAGGTTGACACCATAATTTATATCATCTGAACTCTAATTGTCTATGTCACTTTTTAAGTTGTACACTAAAACTCAGTCATTCAAGTTCTCTTTAGAAATAAGCCTCCTTTTTTTTATGATAAATATACTTTTTCCAAAATCATAATGACCTTTGCCCAATATTTTTCAAGGGTTGAAAATCAACTAACGATGCATACCATTCACTAATACTCAGTCATTCTAGATGTTTTCATCTTTCCATTAGTCATCAAAATGCATGCATGCATCATTATTATTTGTGTCATGAACTTTGCAAACTTAGTCAATAAAAAATCTTTCTTTCAAGAAATCATCTTTCATGTTCTTAGACCAATTCAAAAACTTACTGATTATATTTTTGTATGTCTCATGATTGAAATGGAATTACTAAGATGTAAATTTAAAAATATTTTATAAAGATTAAACTTTTTTACTTGAGGACTCAAAACATTGTCAAGTTTCTTGAAACACATATACACGGTGGAAATGATGAATTTAAAATTTCAGGAGTCGTAAGGATCATGTTAAATAAATCTAGAGTTATTTAAAGTTTATGTAAAAATTACATGAAAATCATATGTTCTTTTCGACTTTGAATATTTATTTTAAGGTTGGTTATTGCAAACTATAAGTTGTTCAAGTGTCCAGCCTCTCATAGTAATCCACATGAACTTTCAGTGAGAAATCTCTTAAATCCTTTTAAGAGATAGGGATTGTTCTACCTTATAGTGCTAACTCTTTTCTTTTGTGCTTTAGGTGTTTATGTATTGTACTTTTCTCACCCTTCACTTATTGGAAAATAAAAGGAATAACATATATTATTTAGGCTAATTTTAGAAATTTATTCAATCAAGTCCTTACTTATTTGTTTCTAGGTTTAGAATTGTAATCCTCTATATTACTTGCATTCTAGTTCTTAATTTCTAAACTTTATTTACAATTAAGTCACATTTGATTAATTATCTCATTTTAATTTCTAACCAATGATTCTTATATGTGTGACCCATTAGGTTCCCTAATAAGTTTCCCTAAATATAAATCATAATGCTAAATAAAATAAGATTAAATAAATTAAATAATTTAATTTATTATCAATTCAATAATTGATTGATTTATATTTGATGATCAAGTATAATGTCTAGCAACCTGTCATAATCCCTCAAATATTAGGAAAATCATAAGTAGTTTGACTTAACCTATTAGTGACTAGTTTCTCGGTGTAGTTATTATCTCTACATCAAGAATGTTCTTATTAGACATTATAGTATGGAGTATGTCTACTTTATCAAATCATGTTAGTTCTCAACATTATAGTCATTGATTTTTTGAATAAGATTTTGAAACTCTTTTCAAAACTCATGTTACATTGGCCAAGGATTTCACAATCAATACTATTTGAGAACAAATGAAACATTTTCCCTAATTCATCTAGGGTGATGAATCATATCGTAATTACTCAAATATCTTTATATAGTTTGTGTTATACCCAATATCTACTTGTTTGTTACCCTTGATTAGGATAGCATTTGGTTCGAATCAAAGCATAACAATCCCTATATAAGATAACTTAGTTATCTCAAGTTTACGAATTAATTACACAACTAGCACGAGATTCTTTCTATAGACATAGATGATTTCTCCATATAGAATTCTCTTGAAGATCAGTTCAATGTACATGTCAAATGACAAGCACTTGCATATTAGTTCTAGGTATCCCTCATACATTAGTTTATAATAGCAATTGTTTCCTTTCATAAAGGAATGAATATAATATGTATTGGTCTTAACAACTCTAACTAATATCTAGTCTTAATAGATCATTGACCAATAATATTTAGGAATAATGCTTTCATGAAATAAGAATATCATATTTATAACAACTTTATAAGTTTCTTTGCAAAACATTTTTGTTCTATAAATTTTATCTTTACTCTAGATTTATCAATTAAACATTATATTCATCAATCAAAGATAAATGAATATTAAAGATAGAGGAAGCTGTTATTAATAATAAATATATTTTACATGAATAAAATCAATGTTATATGTAACCAACTGATTGGTTATAAGACATATTTACTAACAATCTCTCACTTGCACTAAAGCCAATCATTCTTGTATCTAATATCATATCTTTTCATATGATGATCATGTTTCTATTGGGACAATGCCTTAGTAAGAGGATTTACAAGACTCTATTCAAGAGGTACTCGTTCTATCTTTACATCTTTCTTTTCTATGATTTCTCTAATAAAATGGAATTACCTAAGTATATGTTAGGATTTATGATGAGACCTTGATTCCTTTTCTTGTGTAATAGCTCCATTATTATTATAGTACATGGCTACTGCATCAATAATGCTAGTAACCACACCTAGTTCAGTAATGAATTTTTAATCTAAATAGCCTCTTTTACCACCTTAGATGCAAAGATGTATGCAGCTTCAATTGTAGAATCAACTATGTTCTTTTGTTTGAAACTTTTCCAACTCACAACACCACTATTTAGAGCAAAAACATATCCTGACTGAGATTTGCTGTCATCAATATCTGATTGAAAACTAGCATCTAAAAAACTATGAACTTCCAGTTCATGTCCTTCATAAACTAGAAAGACATTCTTAGTGCTTCTTAAGTACTTAATAATGTTTTTAACTATCTTTCATACTCTCACCTGTATTAGATTGATATCTACTTATTATGATCAAAGCACAAGATACATCTGGTCTTATACATATCATCACATATATAATAGATCCTATAGCCAAAGCATAGGGAATTCTTTCTAACCTATCTCTTTCAATTTGTGTCTTAGGACACATATCTTTAAATATACATATTCCTTGCAAAATAGGTAAATATCCTCTTTTAAGTTCTTCCATGTTAAATCGTTTTAGCATCTTTTCTATGAACATGGATTGAGTAATCCAAGCAACTTTCTAGATCTATCTCTATGTCTTTATTCCTAATATATAGGCTGCTTATCTCATGTCATTCATGGAGAAATTCTTGGACAACCAAATCATTACTGATTGGAGTAAAGGAATGTTGTTTCCTATCAATTATATATCATCTACATATAATATTAAGAAAACAACTCAACTTAAGAAAGAGCTCTTAGTCAGTCGAGAGAAGTTATAGTGAGAGAAGTTTCCTCTTCACTGTGCAACGATTTTTTCCTCGGTGGCCGCGTTTTGTCTCTTTCTTCTTGCATTTTAGAAGTGATGACTATCATCCCTCTCTGCTTAGGTCTCTTGAAACATTCTCATTCCTATGGCGAAATCAAAGAAGAAAGCTTCACTTCTTTATTTTGCTCAGCACGACTATCATTTACAATCTTCTCGACCCTCGATTGGTTCCTCCAGTGAAGTTAGGGCTTAGAATCGAGGAAAATATCCTATCATGCAGGATAAGCTGACCTATACCCTAGCCTCAACCTCGCCAGCTCGTACTAATGCTGACACTAAAGGAGCTTTTAGTCCTTATTGTGGTGTTAGGGCTCACAATAAGGGCAAATGCCTTGACATGCAAGAAACGTAAGCTCCTGTTCAAGCACCACCTTCTCTTGCTGCTTTTAGGCTTAATGAGGTTGGTCCTAATGCCATTAAGTCTAGGCATCCCTCTGGTGCTCATCTATTTGGGTCTAGTTCTCTTGATCCTAACCTAGTAACTGCTGAATCTTGTTTAGATGCTAATATTGGTTCTTCCCTTCCTTTCGGCTTTGAGTGTGGACACTCTCCTAGCCCTGAACCAAGTCCCTCAGCTCCCCCGTCCTTCTGGGGTTCCTTTTCTGTCTTATGTTGACTCTTCATACATTCCGCTTCTTGCGGCAGATGCTAATGACCCTCATAGAGACCATGGTAGAGCCTTTGTTGGCTTCCCACCAGGTAAATCGTCTGTAGATGATTGGAGTGAGTCTCTGTCCTTAGTGCATTATCCTGATTTTAACTATGCTACATCATGTCATATGATGGATGTTGATCTTGGCAATAATAAAGATTTATAGAAACTATGCATTATTGGCTATGTTGCTAGGAAATTTCTAGGTTTTACTGCTTTAAATAACATAATTTCTAGTTCCTGGAATTGCAATGCTAAGCTAACTATACATGATTCTGGATGGTTGATATATACATCTTCTCTAAAGCTGACAAGCTTGCCATTCTCAATGGTGGCCCTTAGTATGTTTTTGGTCGGCCTTTGGTCCTGAAAACTATGCCTAAATACTTTGACTTTACTGCAACTCATATGTCTAGGGTGCTAGTTTGGTTCAGATTTCCCAATCCTCCCCTTAAGTGTTGGTCTCCAACTTGTTTATTTAAAATTGCTAGTGTGATTGGTAAACCTATTCATTATGATATGCTCACCACTTCAATGTCTCGACTTTCGTATGCTGGAGTATTAATAGAGGTGGATTTGCTTGTTGATTTGCCTAATTCTATCAATTTTGTCTTGCCCAATGGAATGCTTTTATTTCAATTGGTTGTGTATAAGTTGATCCCTCGGTTTTGCAAGCATTGTCGGGTTCTTGGTCATACTGATTCTACATGCACCAGAATTGGTAGTAATAAGCGTAAGAAGCACACCTAGGAAGCTTCCACTCCTGCAAAGCCTCATCGGAATTTTGGTTGTTCTAGCTTTGTCCCTTCTGTTGAGACTGTTACTGTGGAACAACAGCAGGTATATAGTGGCAGATCCCATGGAGAAACATGTATGGATCCGATGCGTGCTGAAGTGGCGGCGATGGTTGATAGCTGGGTTGCAGATCTTAAGTGTAAAAGGCTAAATATGATGAAGTTGGGCTAATAGTACATGTCTCCCCCGTCCCAGGTACTGTGTCTTGTGCTCCTTCGAAAATAGTGCATGTTATTGATGATTCTATGTAGGATGTGGTTATTGCTGCAAGAGGAGAGCCCTCTAGAGGTAGGAAGAAATATATGACTCATAGCAGGGCTGTTGGTATTGCAAATGATGGCCAACATGTGAAGACTGATGTTGTTGTTCTCTGTGAAGGTAGTGGTTCTGCAAAGGTTCGGTTTATGGTAGGCAATAGGCTTTAGGGTAAACATGAGGGTTCATATTCCCTTTCTCATTCCTTATGACTCAATTGGATTTTGACGTTCTTGTTTTGGTTTTACAGCATGTTCTGTATGTGGATTTAATTCTAGTTCAAGGAGGCATGTTCCCTTTGTTGCTTAGTGTTTATTGTACATTTGAACTTGCTGGTCTCTAGCTTTGTTTCTCTCTAATTACTGTTATATGTAGAGTTATGCATGTAAGCTCGTTGTGATATCGTCTGTTGGGTTGTACCCAGTGGAGCTCATACTAATATGTGATCCATTGCACTAGATAATTGTGTTTGCCATAGCTCCTACACGTTGTGTTGGCTGGTCTATTGTTCATTGGTCGGTTACTATGCCTTGTGGCACAAGATGGCTTATGTGATGGTTTCCTTACTTTTATCTGTTGTGAGCTTTAATTTGTTATACTTGCTTGTCTTGGGCAGTTATGGTCTTCACCTTTACTCATGCTGGTTCCAGTCTCTGTTTAAGGAGCCTGTTACTCATGCTGGTTCTAGCATGTGTTCTATGTTCCCTTTAACTACTACTTTGGTTGTACATTGTTTATTTTTGTTCACTATGTTCATATTGGGAGCTTGTTCTCATATGTTCATTTTCATTGGATTGTATATGCTTGTATCTTTGACTCGCTGGTCTTCCAGCTTAGTTTCGTTTTGATCTATAAAATTTGTTACATTTGATAAAAAAAAAAAAACAACTCAACTCTCACTAACCTTTTTATAAACACAAGGTTTGTCCATATTTTTTTTTTATGAATTCAAATTGTTTGATTTTCTCATCAAAACAGATATTCCAACTCGTTGAAGTTTATTTAAGTCCATAAATGGATTTTTATAGCTTGCATACTTTGTTGGTAAATTTCTTAAACCTTCAAGTTGTGTCATATACATATCTTTGTGAACATTCCCATTTCAGAATATGATTTTGACATCCATTTATCAAATCTCTTAATCATGGTATACAACTATAACAAGTAAAATTCTTATGGACTTGAACATAGCTACCAACAAAAAGGTTTCATCAAAGTCAATCTTTTGTTTTTGTTTGTAACTTTTAACAACTAGTTTAGCTTTATATATTTATACATTACCACCCATGTCAATCATTCTCTTAATGACCTACTTACATCCAATAGGGTTTATCCTTTCAGATGGAGCAACCAAAGTCCATACTTGGTTGGTGTATATGAAATCCATTTTAGATTTCATGGCTTTAAGCCATTTTTTAGAATCACTATTATATATTACTTTTATATAGTTGGTAAGCTCATCAAGTATAAGCATCTCATCATCATCAGCTTCCACAAGAAGTTGATATCTCAATGGTACATGATATGTCCTACAAAATCTATAAAGTTCTTATATTTTTTGAGTTTTAGACTAAACATAAAATGTTATAACCTCGGGCTTTTGTTATATTTGGATGTTTTTTATGGTCTTGAACTTTATTAAGTTTTATTTTTCTCCTACTACTCATTTTAAGAATAAATTGTTTCACTAGAAAGGTAGCATATTTTAAGACAAACAATGTTTGCTTAATGGGATGTTAGAAATAATATTTAATTGATTGTATTGGATATCCTACAAACTTATAATTATTTGACTTTGCTCCTAACTTTTGAGATACTACATGCTTCATATAAACGTTACATCCCTAAATCTTTAAAGATGATAAATTTGGTCTCTTACCATTCCATATCTCATATGAAGTCTTATCAACAGATTTTGATGGAATCTTTTTTAAAAGGTAGCCAACAGTTTGCAGGGTATAACCCTAAAATGAAAATGAAAGGTCTGCATAGCTCATCATGGATTGTACCATATCCAATAAGATATGATTTCTCCTTTTAGAAACTCCATTAAGTTATGGTGTTCAAAGAGGTTTCCATTATGAGAGAATGCCATTATCTTTTAAATAATCTTGAAAAACTTGGCTCAAGGGTTCACCACCTTAATCCGATCAAAGTATTTTGATATTCTTTTGTGTTTGTTTTTCAACTTCATTTCTGAATTCTTTGAATCTTTCAAATGATTTAGACTTATGTTCATTAAATATACATAATCATATCTAGAAAGGTTATTAGTAAATATAATGAAATAAGTATATTTGTTTATGGTATGAATCGTCATTGGTCCATATACATCTGTATGTATTAAACCTAACAATTCTTTAGACCTTTTACTCTTTCCAATAAAAGGGTGTTGTAGTTATTTTACCTAATACACAAGCTTTAGAAGTTTCACACGATTTATAATAAAAAATATCAAAATATCTTTCTTTATGTAACTTAGTGATTCTTGTTTTATTAATATGACCTGGATTATAGTGCTATAAATATAAATGATATTGATTATCTAGTCCATTTTTCTTGTAGTTTATATTGAACATGAGCATTTCAAAATCAACTATATATAAACTATCACTAGATTAATAAAAAAAAACATCATTATTATAAAAAGAATAACATTTGCCTTCAATCATAAATATAAATCTATTCAAAGCTAAGTACGAAATAGATATATTATTTCTAGAAAGTACTGAAACAAAATAACAATTATCAAGTTCTAGTATCAAACCACTTGAAAAACTTATTCCATCTTGGTAAAAGATTTCACATTCAATACTATTGATTACTCAAATACCTTTATATAGTTTATGTTATATCAAATATATATTTGTTTGTTACCCTTGATTAAGATGACATGTGGTTAGAATCAAAGCATAACAATCCTTATATAAGATAACTTAGTGATCTAAAGTCTAAGGATCATTTACACCACTATCACGAAAGCTTTTTTATAGATATATATGATCTCTCTATATGAGATTCTTTTATGAGTCAGTTCAATATATATGTCCTATGTAAAGCATCTATATATTAGTTCCATGTATCTCTCATACTTTAGTTTATGAGAGGAACTACTTCTTTTTATAAAAGAATGAATGTAATATGTATCACTCTCAACAACTCTAATTAATATCCATTCTTAATAGAACATCGATCATGAATATTTAGAAACAATGCTTTGATGCAATAAAAATTTCATAATTATAACAACTTTATAATTTCCTTTGTAAAGCATTTTTATCCCATGAACTTTATCTTTACTCTAGATTCATTAAATAAACTTAGATTCATTAATCAAATGTAAATGAATATTAAAGACAAACAAAGCCTTTGTTAATAATAAATATATTTCACATGAATAAAATTATTGTTACATGTACTTAACCAATTAGTTACAGGGCATATTTACTAACAAACACATCTTTCAACGCTAAGATGCAATTTTGCGAGTATTGTTTTGACAATTGAATAGGTATAAGATGATTAGGAATTTGAGAAAGTATGGTATCTCAAGATTTTGTTGTGAATTTCCTTTTCCAATAGGGGGTTATTTTAGAAAGAAAATGTTGGATTCCAAAATTATATTTTTGGTTTTTGAAAGGAGAGCATCTTACTTTATGTTATGTTGAGTAGTAAAAATCGCACAATTTGGTATCATTAAAAATATGGTGCACAAACAGGTCATTTTTTTTAGCTGACACCTTTTAACATATGTTTTTTATTCGAAATGACTCTTTAAGACATATAATGTAAGATATGATTCATGATCATCAAAGAAAGAATACATGAGACTTAAATGGTGTGTGAAGGTTCAAATACAAAGGATTATTTGTCTTGTGTAAAGATATTTTTAGGCTTGTTGAATTAATTTTTTATCATTTTAATGATTGATCTCATTACAACCTCCAATCTCCAAATTGTATCTTGTGTTTTATCATTGATATTTTGTCTTCAAGTTTGGACTTTTCACCATCATAAAGGACAATTTATAGAGTTGTTTGTCTTTCCTTTTTCGTCATCATTTTTTTAACTTTTTTTTTAACTTGATCATTTGAATTTTTCATTTGATTATTTGTTATCTCTCTTTTGTAACACTTTTGTCCCTTTGACATTTCTATTATCTCTTTCTATTTAAAAAACATCAATGATTATTTGAAAGCTTTAAAAACATGACCTAAAAATTCATTCAAATTTAAAATAATTCATAACAATACATATCCAAATCAACCATAAACAAAAATAACAATTTGAAAGATGTTTAAGGTTCAAAATAAACCTTCTAAGGTGGCTAAGGTGGATAAAAAAAGGCTAAAACAATTGGTGAAAGTGGCAAAACAATGCTAGAAAAGTTAGTAGTAATGACTAGGATTGCATCACATTGTTCTGGTTACCAGAGAAGACAGGTGGCATGTGTATGGGTCCAGATGTTACACTATTTCCTCATCTTCCTTCTAATAATGGTAGTGTAAGTCACCATTGTTCATAAAAAGAGATTGGTGGCCGAAGAGTTTTGGCTTTTTTTTGACATTGATGTTGTTTTTCTAGATAGCTTTACTTAAAAGATATTTTTAGGCTTAATAATAAGAAGAGGAGGCATATGGATTGTCTCATAAGTTATGCCATCCCATATTCTTCCTCCTAATAGAGGCAATAGAGGTCACCACCGGTGATAAACAGAGATCATACGACTTGAAGTTTTGGTTGCTATGTTGTCTCATTTTATCCTTTACTGCTATTTTGTTTTTTGTTTTTCTCACTTTTATTTATTTATTTATTTATTTATGGCTATCATAGGTATTGTTCAGTTAGGGATGTCATGAAAGAGTTCATGGTGATCAATGAAAGGTATGGATGGTCATCCGAAGTTGGTGGACAAAAGAAATGAGAGAAATATATGTTAGGTTTTTATAAGGAAGGACATGGATAATTTTTTCTCCTTTTCTTCTCTTTATTTTTTTCATATAGAAGCTTGGTCTTTCCTTTTGGTGGCTAGGATTTTGTTCTTTATGGGAGAGAGGAAGAAGATGAGAGTTTTTTTCCTTTTTTTTATGGCTAAGGTTTTTCTTTCAAATTTCAGCTATACTTTCCTCCCCTCTCTCACTTTATTTTTCTTTCTTTATCTCTTCCTATAATGGCTAGGGTTTCTCTCCTTTTTCTTTTGCTTCCCCCTCCTTTCACATTATTCATTTTTCTATTTACACTTATTTACTTAGAAACATTTTTATTTTGATCCCTTGCTCTAGGTATATCCTAAGAATATCTTTATTATATATGTTTTTAGTCCTTCATTTTTCTTGTTCTGTACTTTTTCTCACTTGACTATTTTGCTCCCTATTTTGATTTTTTGATTTTCTTATTTTTTTTTGTATTTTGGTTGTTTTCAAAAAACAACGTTAACATTAATTCGATAAAAAAAGTAATCAAGATTTATGAAATGGACGTGAATGCATCGTAAACTTATTTCTTTAAATTTGATTTATTGAAAAGACATTGAAAATTATGAAATGGGAGTAAATGCATCGAAAATACAATTAAAGAGGGAACAAATGAATATTCCTTATGCTTTTATGCTTAGGAGTTTAATGTATGATTAGGTTTGCAGAAGACATAGCATTACATATATAGTTGGAATGTTGGGAAAATATCAAGGTAATCTAGGTTTGGACCATTGGAGAGCTACAAAGAAATTCATATGATACCTTTAAGTTACTAAAGACTACAAGTTTATATATAGATAATTTGATCATTTATAAGCAATTCTTTATTCAAATTCTGATTTTGTTGGTTGTCTTGACTTGAGAAAGTCAATATCAGGATATATCTTCTTATTAGTTACAGGGGGCATTTCTTAGAGAAGTGCAAACTGATCTTTGGTTGATACTCTTAGGACTAAAGTAGAGTTTATTTCACGCTTTAAAATGAAATTACAAGCTATATGGTTCAGTAGCTATATCCCGGGGCTTGAAGTTGTTGGCACAATTTCCAAGCAATTGAGAATTTACTATGATAATTTCATTATAATGTTTTCATCCAAGAACAATAAGAGAAAGTCATAGCAATTGTCATAATATAATTTTTAGTTCCCCTAAAAAATTTTATTTTTCATGTAGAAAATATTTTTCTTGCAAAAAAATATTCAATTTATTTACCCAAAAAAAACAAAATTTATAATAGTAGTAGTAGTAGTAATTTGGATCATAATTGGGCACACATTTAATTCCTAGTTGTTTAGAACGCTAAATGGATAGATAATATGGGGTCTTGATGAAGAAATTTTGAAAAATAGACTGAAATTGGTCTAGACTGCATGAATTAGATGTTCGAGGACCAATATGGACAAGGTTGCAAAGTTTGGTAGAAAATTTTTGATAGTTGAGGGTCTAATTAAGGAGAAGGTTGGAGATGGGAGCAAACTTGCTAAAATTGGAAAAACTAAGGACCTAGTTGAACTTTGAAAGGGCTTAATTGAAAGGAAAATAAAGTTTGAAGTCAATTTTGTGAAAAATGGAAGAATCAACAAGCTTATGGACTTAATTGAGCTTTGGATTGGCCTAATTAATGCAATTAGGAACTTCATTGAATAAAAATTAAAGTTTGGAAGTCAATTTACATAAATTAATCCAATGATAAGAATGAAAAGGATGCAAAAAAATATAGGGGTTTATTGACTAATCAAGGGTAAGAATGAAAGAATTAGAAGTGTAAGGGGTTAATTGACGACTTAATCAAGGAAACCCTAGACTAAGGACCATTTTGTAAAAGAAGATGAAATATAGGGGCTTAATTGAAGAAGGTTAGGGATGAAATTGCAAGGATATTTTAAATTATAGACAATTATGGGATTAATTGAAAGGTTTTGAAAGTTTACGGGGCAAATTAAAAAGGCTTTAATTTAACATAATTCCCTTCTAACAGACGTCTGATTTTTAAACATTCACCCCAAATTGTTCACCTTGTTCTTCCTTTAAGAACCGAGGAAGTTGCCTTCTCAGAACCCATTCTTGCAACCACAGTCCATTCCATACTACCTTCTTCAAATCTAACAGCTGCAATCCGTTTTCTTGAGGCCTAAGCTGCTCCCACGACCTAACAGAAGCCCGTCCTCAAGACTCCAAAAATGACACTAAACACAAAGCTTGATGTGAGATGTTGACCTTCTCTTTACTCTCTATACTGTGAGTCTTTTTAAGTTTCCTGCTGGGATCCTCTCCTGTTCTGGTGCTTTACCTAAGACTAAGAGTCTAAAACAGAGGGAAAACCTTTCTTTCATTAACACGGAGGATCCTTTTGTTTTGTGCCTGGACCTCATGTCTCAAGCCCTTTTAAGGTTTGGACAATTCAATTGAATTAATTTTTAATTTTTAATTTTTAATTTTTATTTTTTAAAAAATACTTAATATTATCTTTTCTGTTGGAAAAAACCCAACAAGTGCCACCTATTTAATTTAATAATTGCTAAAGTGGAGCCTCTAGTAAACTGCAAGGAGAAAATTATCTTTTTAATTCTTTTCTTGGTGAACTGAAGAAATCAATAATAACTTGACACGTCATCAGAGACACAAACCTTCGCCCATACACAAAGGAGTAATGTTCTGTTATACTTTTTGGAACGGATCAGAACTCGACAAGATAATTCGACCATGACTTCAAAAACCTCCTCCGTACCGTACACCTCTCTACCTTCCCACCCGGACTCCTATCCCCAAAACGTCATCGTTCTCTCCTACTACCATCGACCTCCAAACCACATCCACCGCCGCTGTCTCCTCTTCACAACCGCAATCCTCCTCCTCTCGGCCGCCGCCTACCTCCTCTACCCTTCCGACCCGGCGATCCAACTATCCCGAATCAAACTCAACCACATCCGAGTGAACTCGTCCCCTGAACCTACTCTGGACGTCTCATTCTCCCTCACAATTAAAGTTGAAAACAGGGATTTCTTCTCTCTGGATTACGATTCTCTTGTAGTTTCGGTTGGGTACAGAGGGAGAGAGCTAGGGTTTGTGAATTCAAAGGGAGGGAAAATCAGAGCCAGAAGGAGTTCGTATGTGGATGCAAGGCTTGATTTAAATGGTCTTGAGGTTATAAAGGATGTATTTTATTTGATTCAGGATTTAGCTAGAGGTGTTATTATTTTCGATACTGATACACAGGTTGAAGGAGACCTTGGCCTCTTGCTTTTCAAAATCCCAATCAAAGTAAGTCATTTTTTTTTAATTTTAATTTCTTCTTCGTGCTGCTTTAGTAAGTAATCTGAGTTTTTGAAATGTTTCAGGGAAGAGTATCATGTCAAGTGTTTGTGAATACAAATAATCAGAAAGTTGAGCATCAAGATTGTTACCCTCAGGTCAGTTTATAAACTGTTTTCTGTATTAATTTTATAAACGCCATCAAGATTAGGGAGATCAAGTTGCTCTGAGTTTAGAGGGGGATGGATCACTTATTGCTGTCCATTGCAACTTATATCTAAGGCCATGCCCATCTTTGTAATTTGCCAAATCCATAAGGCTGTGTATGTCAGGGGAGGGATGGATGATGAATGGGTAAAAAGAATTGAAGGATGGGTTATTCATCTAGTTTTTGCCAAGCAAGATCCTTTCCCCAATCGCCCTCAGATTTGGAAGCTCTAGCATGTCATGTTGTGGTTTCTTGTTCACTGTGAATTGGTGTTCAGCTGTTTATATGCTGGAATGCAAGAGGGATCTGAACCATATCCTAATGCTTTTATTATGCTAGGGGTTGATTTTGCTATTACATTGGTCATATTAGATGGTAGATTCTGTACCATCCAAGTGGATTTGCTAACTTTGAGCTGCTATCTGATCTTTTCAGTGACATGGGAATTTCAGCATATCAAGCTGACTGTCTTGAATTGGACAAATTAAAAGTTGGGTGCTGGAGGTAAATAGTATGGTCTTGCCACCACCTCATAGGTAATGATACGTGCTCAGTGTATTCATTCATTGTGATCAATAGCGTGGTGTGATCTACTTACAAGTACAATTAGGACAAAAGATTAATTTATGAGCAACAACTGTATCCCCGTATTTCACCGTAGTATGAAAGCTAATATTTCTTGTTTTTTTTTTCCATACAATTAGCGAAAAAAGATTAATTTGTTTCTTTGTTATATACTGACGAGGAGCATGTGTGAAACGATATCACTAATAATGTTATACTTTATGAATAATTATTTTCGTTATCAATAACCCTGACTATTTTAAAAATAAATAGTTATGATGTAATCCACACACATTTGGTGGCAAATCCGCATTAGATTTTAGGGTTCTTATAATGTGCTTTCAGAATATGCTGACTATCACAGCAGCTATTCTATTGGGGAGAATGAGTATTTTGTTCTCAGAATTAAGATGGTTTACTGTGCATGAAATGTCCACCAAGACCTCCATAGTTTGCCCCCTTCCCGCAATGACTTGCAACCCTAGTTTCATGTCCGTTGTGTAGTTGCCTCGGCTCTCCTATGAAAATCTTCTACCTTAGCTCCATCCACATACTTAGTTTGAGGACTGCAATTTGTAATTGGGTGAAGCATGCTTAAGAGGGTTTCAGCGCAATTGAACTTTGTCACTGCCTTCTCTATGATCTTGACGGGAAAAAATTGGGTATAAAAGAATTAATATTTTATTGCATCATAAAACCTTAGGAGGCTATTGTGTAGGTTTCATTCAGAGATGCATAATTGCATTTGAAGACTTGGTAACGGAGTATAGTCCAACCCATTATTATTGGGCTTAATTTATATTGATTTATTAGACATTTTATTTAGTGTGTTATAAGCCTCTTTTTTTTTTTACTAGGGTTTCTTTGTTCTGATGATTTAGATGTAATTTTCTACATTATGGTGAGATTATTGATGATGAAATAAGAAAAGTGACATGCTTCTCTTCTCCCATCTCTCCTCCTCCTCCTCCTCCTTATCTTCCTTTTTTTCTTTTTACAACTCCTTTTCTTCTTCTATCTCTTTCTTCTAATATTTTATCCTCTTCTCCAACTCCTCCTTTTCTTTCTCTTCTTCATCTACTATTCTTCTCTTCTTCAGCATCTCTTCTTCTGCATCTTAGCTTTCTTATTTCTCCTCGTACTTTTGTTCAATTTTATATGTCCCACATCAGCTTTGGTATTAGAGCACAGGTATTTTTTGGTTGTTTCTACAACCAATCGATCCAGTGCAAGACCACAACCCTGCTGTCCAACATAACCGCCACTGTCTAAACTCATCCTACACACCACATCCACTGTACAGCAGCATCAGATCTAACAATCACTATGCTTCCCAAACAATCCCCAAGTCTTGTCAATTTCAGCCACGAACCACCACTCAACAGCCCCAAAATCATTGCTGCCAACCCTCATCAACCACAACAGCCCCTCTTTCAGTTACCCGCAACCATACCCAACATAAACCACACCATATTAGCCACCCAAAACCACCACACAACAGCCTTATCACTCAACAAAACCAATCTACCAGAAAGAATCAATTTGTAATGGACTATTTAAATCCAAATCCCTACAGAAACTCTCCCAAATCTCTCCTTTTAACTTTCAAATCCTTACTCTTAATTCTGAATCCCCATGTTTTTCCATTACAGAATAATATTTGTGTTGATATATTTGTAAAGAAACGAAATACATGATAAAATGAATAGATATGAATATTTGTGATAGAGTAGAATATTATGTCATTACAATTAATGATCATGTCACCTGCCAAAATATTGAATAACAAATCATATATTTTTATGAAAAAATAATAGTGATAGGAAAGGCTCGAACCTATAAGGTGGACGTGTTGAATAACAATAACATTATTATTATTATTATTGTATTTCGTAGAGAGATAAGATGTAAGAGACAGAACTATGTAAATGAGAAAGCTGTGGACGAGAATGATTTGTGTCAGGTAAGGTAGACAAGATAAAAATCTGTGTTTATCTCTCTATTCGATGGAAGAAGGTGAGATGGAATGAATTAAAGAAAATATTTGATTTCATTTAAAAATATACACGTTAATCTTTTAAATAGTTTTTTAATGCAATAAAATATATTTTAATTTCATTTAAAAATATACACGTTAATCTGTATATTTTCTTTATATCTAAGACTTGAAATAATAGAAAAAAAGTAATTTTCTATTTAATTATGAATTATATTTCTTAATAATATTTCTTTTTCTTATAACAGTTAAAAGTATAAAAATTGTCAAGTAATAAGTTTTATATGCATAAAATCACATTAAAAAATAGTTTGTTAAAGACACAAAAAATTATAACTTATTTTATTGTATGTAAAAGAATAATAAAAATAAAATTGAAAAATCTGGATAAGAGAAGCATGTTACTTGTCAAATTGATAGCTGCTTTGGATGTTTTGCATTGAAAAATGCTAAGTGCAACAGTCAAAATAAGGGATATATATAAATGTTTTACTATATATCTATATGATACAAAAGCATATACCTCGAATTAGGTTTGAGTTGAATTTGCCAATATTTACACCTACTTATCAAATAAAGTAATTATACCTACTTATCAAATAAGGTAATTATTCAAAAAAATCCACTTCTTCAGTTGACTCGAGTCAATATCTATTAGGCTTGACTTGAGATTTGTGTAATATGAATTTTATATTTGCAATGGATTTGCTAGGGATATTCTACAATTAACAACATCCCTCAATTCTCAACTTATTCTCTCTCGTCATGGTAGAAATTGTTGCTTTTGAGTTGCAAAACTCACGGGGCTCTGTTTAGAATTTAGGTATTGCTGGTCTCCTTGTTCATGCTATGTTGCCAGATAAAAAAATTATTTTTCAACACAAAATAATTGACGTTTTTTTTAATAAAAGTAAATTAAGAATTATATGTATAAATTAAATTTTGAAAGAAATATTGTGGTAAATCAAAGACTAAATTACAAAGTTAAAATAGATGAAAGTTCATATATCTGATTTCATATTGTGAAAAGGTATTTAATTTTTTTATTTAATTCTATATCAATAATGTTTTTTATAAGAAAAGTAATAATTTAAATTCTATTAAACATAAAATAATTTGCTCGTATAATTTTTTTTCTTATTAATATTATTATTATTACTGGCCAAAAAATAATAGTTCATTAATAAAAATCGAATGCGATTGGAGTAACTATTCAAAAGACTCAAATGATTCAAAATAAGAATGAAAAATACATCTTTTTAATTAAAGCTTCTTTATCCTATTAATGACTTTTGTTTTCAGCAAATTGTTTATCCAAATATTTATTTGTCAAAGAAAAATGATAAGAATTTCAAAAGCAAATTTTAAAAATGTTTTTATTATTATGATGCTTATATATTAAAACATTATAAGAATAATACATTAGAAATTTTATACTTAATCATATAATAAATTGTTTAAAATTTTTTAAACATATATTTTATTTTAATTGAAAAAAAAATATCAACTTTCCCAAAAAAATCTATAAAACCATGGATAAATTAAATGAAAATTGAATTATAATGCTAAAAACATTTTAGTGCATTAAAAAAAAATCTTTAAAAAATTTTTAAAAAAAAACAAAAACAACCAAGCTCATCTAACTGAAAGAAGGTTAGGTGCACCTAGGTCTGCAAGACCAGGCACAAGTACCTAGTCTTTTCTCTTTTTTCTTTGTTCGGGCAACAATGCGTTGATTGAAA
This sequence comes from Populus nigra, assembly GCF_951802175.1. Taxonomy (NCBI): domain Eukaryota; kingdom Viridiplantae; phylum Streptophyta; class Magnoliopsida; order Malpighiales; family Salicaceae; genus Populus; species Populus nigra. The sequence continues at coordinate 12,738,568 of NC_084854.1, forward strand.
AAGAATTGTGAATGATACGTCACCTGATTTTTCAAATTCCAACCATTGAAGCAGTGACTAAAAAATTTGGATTGGTTTTTTGTGTGGAAAATACCATTTTTTAAAACCTATTTTCATTAAAAAAAAAACAACTAAAAAAAATACTCTTACCATCTTAATAAATCAATTTCCCAACTCAAAACATCTTTAAATCAATATAAAATACAAAATCAAACTGGAAAAAAAATTCTCTCATCCTTAATCTATTTTTTCTAGACAAGGTATATGTATAAAAACACTTTAATAAAACTTGTCTTATCGAATGGAGCCCGTTGACCTTAAGATTGAGCTTTTGTTTTGGCTAGAAATGTGATCAATGACTCTCTCTCTCTCTCTCTCTCTCTCTCTCTCTCTCTGTTATCCGATGATTCTCTCTCACATCTAGAGCTTGAAAAATGAACATAATAAATTTTTTACCCCATTGTTGCTGTCAGGGATACCATCTATGTTTTGCCAGTTATCTCTATTGTTCTGCTGCTTGGTTCTTCTTCCTCTTCACTTGCACAACGATTGTGTTCGGTGCAGACAACATTATTGCATATCTCTGCTGCACAAATGTTTTATTCCTCTCCCAATTCTGTTGATCAAGCTCCTACCATTGTTGCCGATATCAATGCCTCTATATATGCTAATGTTTATTACAACAATACCATGATTCTCTTACCTCATACACAACAAGTGATTTCTTTGAAATTGTCTTATACGAACTACTTGTATTGGAGGATGTAGATGAAGTCTTATCTACTAGGCCAGTGGGTTTATTCTTTTATTGATAGTTCTCTCCCATGCTCTCCTTCTTATGTTATATCATCATTCATGTAACTAATCTAACATTTTTATCATGGAAACAACAAGACCATCTGATTATGAGTGCTTTTTTATCCTTTTTATCTACTAAAGTTTTACACTTAGTTGTTGACTACAAAACATTATATACTATATGGTAGACTCTTGAACAAGCTCTTATATCTCCATTGAACTCACGAATTATGCATTTCCATGGATCCATCAAGAACTAAAACAAGGAGATGACATAGTTAGTGCTTACTTATAGAAAGCCAAATCCTTATATGATGAGTTTGATGTCGCTGGCATACCAATTATGTTAGAGAACTTCAATCTTTATGTGTTCAGGGGTTTGCGAGGAGAATTTAAAAACTTGGTCACCAACTTCTCAACCAAAGTCGAACCATTTAGTTACACTGACTTGCACGGTCATTTGTTCACTCATGAATACCTTCATAAGAGTTCTCTTTAGCCTATTGTTGGTTCTCACGTAATAACACCATTGCTGCCTACACCTTCTAGCACTTCTTTGACCTTTTTTGTTCAACGTCAGCCACCCCAATCTCATGGTCAATTTGTAGGATCTTATGACAATAATTCTAACCGTGGTTCTAGGGGCAAATTTCATGGTGGATAGAGGAACAACACCTACAACAATCATTCCCATGGCAATGGTGATATTTTATATGGCAATAATAATTTTAGTTCAAGTCAGAATGGGTAGAGCATGGTAGTCAATTTTCTTTCTTAAATTAGTGGTCCAATAATTGACCCATAAAATGTCAGTTATGTTATGGTTTGGGTCATTCTGCTCCATAATATCTATAAATGCAACATCACACAATGCAAGTGAGTGCTAGCTTAGCAATTAATAATCCTTATAGTGCTACTCCAACCATTTATTTTCCTGATATAGGTGCTAATCAACATATAACACCTAATCTTTTGAATATAACTAGTTTATAACTGTATTTGGGCACTGATCAACTATATATTGGAAATAGTAAGGGACTTACTATGTCAAATGATGCCCACTCTACCATCCACACACCTAAACATACTTTACCTTATTGAATGTCTTATATGTTCCCATATTAAAAAGCCTTTATTATATGTTTAGAAATTATCTTGAAAATAATGTTTTCTTTAAATTTAACTTGTTTGTGTTTTATGTCAAGGATCGACTAACCAAGGAAGTACTTCTTTCCAGTTGGAGTAGGGATGATCTTTATGTTATCTCCAAGTCTTCTACAATGTCTTTACCTCAAGCTTTATTGTTTACAAGTGTGTTTACCTTTGTAGTTGTTTGGCATTGTCAACTTGAGCATCCGAGACCATAAATTTTAAGTTTATTAGTGTCAAATAAAAAGATGTGTTGCACCTTGAAATCTTCCCATTTTAATTGTCAAACATGTCATTTGAGAAAATCTTGTTTGTTATTAGAACTTGCAAGTCATAAAACTTCTACTCTATTTGAATTAATATTTAGTGATGTTTAGGGATCCTCCCTTATGTTTTCTTCTAATTGTTCTTGTTACTATGTTATTTTTTTGGATGCTCATACTAAATACATTTGGTTCTTTCCTTTGGTTGCCAAAAAAATTTCAAGCTCATTTAAATGTTAGTTTTCCACAAATTAAATCCGTCTATACTGATTTTGGAGGCGAGTATGGAAAGTTCAATACTTATTTTAAAAACATTGGCATTCACTATCAATTGATTTGTCCATATATTCATGAAGATAATGGCATAATTGATTGTTGACATAGTCATATTGTTGAAATTGGTCCCACTTTCCTTGGTTAGTGTAAAACACCATTAAAATTCCAAGGCTATACATTTAAAACATCTGTCTATTTAATTAATCATATGCTCGCTCCTAAACTGAATAAGAAATCACCTTTTGAATGCCTTTTTCAGTTTGTTCCAGATTATAGTTTCCTTTGTAAATTTGGGTGTTTGTGTTTTCCCTTCCTTCAACCTTACAATGCCTATACATTAGCTTTTTTCTCTGCTTCTCGTGTATTTCTTGGTTATAACTCTTCTCATTTAGGTTATCTTTTTTCTCTACTTCTCATGTATTTCTTGGTTATAACTCTTCTCATTTAGGTTATTAGTGTTTTGATCTGTCATAAAAACGAGTTTACATTACTCGACATGTTAAATTTCATGATAATACTTTTCCTTTACATACTTTTAAACATATACAACCACTAGCTTTATCATCTATCAACATATTTCTGCAACTTTTGACATCACCAAACTTTCTAATTTTCAATAAGTTACATCCTCATACACCATAAATGTTATTCTTCAGCTCTTGTACACCACATTCGGTGTGCTATAATCCTAATGATTTATCTCCACATATCACTTCTTCTGTTGATAACTTTCCAAGTATTGCTTTGGTTTCTTCTGGTGAACATGTTTCTCCTGTTGTTTTGGGCACCCTACAATTTGTTTCCGTTTTGGACCATTCACTAAAGCTCACTACGGTCAGTTTTAGTTCCAGACCGCTCACTGTAGTCCCTTATTGTTGTGTCACCACCTAAACTGAACTTGGTGGTTGACCTTTTCAAGTTTTCACTTCCATCACTTTCCATGTCTAATTATCCTTCTCATGCTCAAATATCACGGTAGCACCATTGGGTTTTTTGCCTGAGACAACATAAGACAACACATCTTATTATCTCATCTCTTTCACAATTGTGTTCTCTCCTTGATCATTAGCCCCTCACTTTTAGAAAGCCAACATATATGTTGTTTAGCACCATGCCATGCAATATGAGATTTATGCTCTTCGTTCCAATGGTACATGATTTATTTATTTTTTTTCGCACGCGGGCTCACAATATAAGGGTCAATGAGTCGCCACCTAGTTGTTTAGTTAAGGGTCATTAGAAGACCCGAGTATATTGATCTTATCAAAAATTCGAGGGTAAGGGATTAGTTGTGACTAGAAAATATATTATCACACTTAGCACACCTTATCTAAAATTAGCAACATTGTATGGCCTTCATATGGCTTAAAGGTTTTGATGGGTTCCTAACTGATGGTCAGTCTATGACTCAATTTTTTTATACTCTATGAATAAATATGACATTTTGAATTTATTATGAGCTTGTACGCCCATATAAATTTTTATGTAGGTGCCCTTATAAGGTTCAACTATCATGGAAGGCGAAAGTGTTTTTCACAACTCATGTACTATAATGAAAGAAACTCTCAATTAGAATTGGTGAATATTAAAAATAATTATGAGAATTTTCTAATCAACTTCTGGTATTTAAATATTAGGCTACTTGTAAGTCCAATATTTATAACAGAATGTTGATCGTTAATTCTTATGAATTAAAATTTTTAAGGGGATTTTTGAAATATTAGCCAAGTTCTCATGGATTTAATAAGCTAGTTATTAAATCTAAAAATACATGTAATGATATTTTTGTATATATAAAATGCTAAAACTCACTATATATTTTTATTTTTTCAAAAAAACATTTTTTAGAGACTTGGTCATATGCATACCAAATAAAACATATTTTTTATATATATTTTTGAAATGAGAGGATTTAAAAAAAAATTAGTGAGAAACATGTATTTTAATACTAAACCCGTACTTTACAATGTAAGTATACAATCCTGATATTAAATAAAATTATTGAAAAAAGATGTGAGAGACCCACAAATAATTTTAGACTGATCTTTAAATTTTTTGGAATTTTTTGGGGTTTGTTTGGGAAAATCTATTTTTATTAAAAAAAATGATAAAAATAAGTTTAAGAGTGTGTTTGCCAAACAACCATTTAGACCAAAAACTCTTTCACAAAAATATTAGCAAACCAAACAGGCCTTTACCAAATGACTTAATTTTGATCCGACCAGGTCAACCCGAAAACATTGATTCAACCATTCCAAGGTTCTACCAAAGCTAAACCAAAATAGAGATTTAAATCAAAATAAAATCAAAACTAAAAAAAATCAAAAAAATCATAAAATTTTCTTATGAAAACATATTAAATACTAAAAAAAACCAAGATCACGAAGAACAATGAAGAACATTCAAATTCAAACCCAACAACATAAGCATCAAACCAGAAAAGATTTCAAACAAAAAAAAAACAAGGTTTTGATTGCAATCAAGCATAGATCAAGAATCAAGGGTCTATTTGCTTTGATTATTATTAAATCAACACGATTTTGTCGAAAAAGGGTTTCAATCCGAAACCAAACCCTAAGATTAAAACACTTAAAAATATGTTATTGATGCAAAAACAACCTAGATTATTGACTAATAATAATGTACAAACATGCAGAGACCAAAGCAAACTTAAAAATAAACCTAAAGTTAGTACTTAAGATGATGTTTTTTAGATGAATATTGTTAATAACAATATGTTTGAATTAGAAAAATATTAGGAATATCAAATCATTAAAAACATGCTTAAAATTTCAACTTTCAAAACTGCAGCCCTATTGAGAGCCAACAAAACATCAAACTTCAATCCAAAACTGACTCTTTAGGACAAAAACCAACTCTCCAATACTCATACTAACAACCCAAAAATATGCATCAAATACCTACTATCATATGTAGTAAATTTCAAAAAATATTAATTTCAGGAAGGACAACATTCAAACACCTTTCTAAACATTCAGCAAACATTAACAACTAACTTAAAGAAATATTAAGCAAATAAAACAATATTTTCATTCATCAATTCACATAAATGCTAAAACACAAAATAATGCTAAAAAGATTTTAAAAAATGTCATCACACATTGAAAAAGCATGAATAGGCAGGCCACATGATGTAACCATATTATTCGATAGTTTCACCCACATCTACCAAATGTTTTGTCCATGTTATATATATAAAATGCCTTAATATTCTTTGTTTTATGTTTTGAAGGTATTTTTGGATGAAAGATGCAAAAAGGAGGTAATTGGAGGTAATTGGCAGATTTGATGTTCAGTAGATGTTTTGTGCAAAGCGTGAGTTCTAGAAATCGAAATGAAGTGATTCCAGTGGCACTAAAAAGCTAACATCCATACCTTTCTGGAAATGTAATGCAAGAAAAATAAAAGGAGAAAGATCATGGAAATCACATCCTGCAAAGTCAAATCTCGCATTCTGCCAGTGTTGACCTTTGGCCATTAAAAATTTAATATCTGGAGCTACAGAAGTCCAATTGATGCAAAATCAATTTTCTTGGATTCCTAATTCAAAGACCTATCCACGCTCCACATTTCAGCCAAAAACGATGTCATATGAGGGAGATATGATTTTCCAAAGATGACAACTGAATTCTGCCAGCAAACAAGTTTCGTGAAGAAACGAGTCCAAATTACATTTCGAAGCATCTAAACCGACATCCAAGTTTTTATATCATCAATTTAGCTCCTCTAAGTCAGAGTTTGAAGATTTCATGCAAGGCTATTTCTCCTTTTTAGGAAAAATAGTTATTGAAGTACTTAAATGTAAATTGTCAACTTAAGGAAGGACTATTTTGTAAAATAGAGACTAGGGTTTCTTAGCATATAAAAAGAAAGAGAGAAGGAGGCAGCAGCCAGCAAAAGAGAGGGAGAACAGAAGGAGGTAGCAACCAGCAGAGAATAAACACAAATTCTCTCCTCTACAAACCTAAAAATCATGCTCTTTTTATTCTTTAGAAGTAGTTGTTCAATAGTTATGCAAGGCTAAGCTCTTTTCTTGGTTGCAAGGACACAACAAACCTTCGGATTTCAAGAACCGTGAGATTTATTCTTCCTTTTATTTTTAGTTTATGTTATGAATAAGTATGATTGTTTTCCTATGCATATTTCCTATGATTGTTGTTGATGATTGCTAGAGCGGACTCTAAGTTATTGTTGTGAACAATCTATTGCTAAGTTTAATATCAAAACCGGAGTTGTGATATATGAACTTGTGAAGCAACTAAGCTTGATAATTATGGCGGAACTACGTTATTGAACTTAGAGAGAACATTTGAACAAAGTGACACAAGCTGCGGACAACTTGTATGTTAATCTTGATGAAATTATCTAGTTCTTAAAGCTACCATTAAATTGAATTATTAGTGCGAACACTTTGATTGTTTATTGGTTATGATTAGTTATACGGCGGATCCGTTAATTAATCAACGTTAAGAAAAGATAAAATTTCAGAACATAAACTGCAATTTTCGTTTCAAGGATCGGTTCTAAATTTTCATTGGTGGATGTGTGCTTGCGACCAAGGTTTGTTTTCTTGATAAGTTTCGATTTTAATTGATTTTGTTTGCTAGTTTAATTGCTGCCATAGTTTAGATAATCATAAACCAAATCCCCCCAATTACATAACGTACAACATAAAAATCTGACTTGAAACTTCCTCGTGGGATCGACCTCTTGCTTGCTCTATACTATCTTGTGTGTTTTATGCTAGGGTAATTAATTTGTGCGACCGCGACATCGCAACACCACATAGACTTCACTCTTGAGTTTTCACAGGGTTTTACCTTCTCCAGGTCTTCTGGCTATAAGTTACTACTTCCGTTTCCTTTTCCTTCTTTCTTTTCCTTTGCCTTTATATTCTTTTGTTTGACCTTCTGTGTCAAGCTTTTGAATCTTTATAGTAAGGTCTTTCCAGAGGGTATTTACTCATGTTTTTTCTTTCTGTTTTTTTACTCTCTTTTGATTTTTAAAGGTACTTCAAGGTTTTTTTTCTAGTTTTTTTAGTGGATTTTCTCATGTTAGAGAATAATATAAATCATATCTTGAAGCCTCACCTAACATCTTAAGCTTTTGGGTTGAATTGGTTCTATGACATGGTATCAGAGTCTTGATGACCAAGCGGTCACGAGTTCGAATCTCAGCATCCCTATTTATTTGATAAAATTAAGCACAAGATAATGTAGACATGTGCCCAAAGGGCTTTCACTTGATGGGGTATGTTATAGAATAATATAAATCATATCTTGGGGCCTCATCTAACAACTTAAGTTTTTGGGTTGAATTGATTCTTTGACACCTCAAATATTGATCAAAGATCAACCTTTTGATCAAAATGAGAGAGTTCTAAACAAAAGCTAATGGCTAGAAACTCTTGTACTTAACTGGTTTTGTAATGGTGATTTTGTTTCTTGGGGTACTTTGTGGTTTTGCTAAACTTGAAGGGTAAATAGCTATTTCTAGCCCTTGATCTTGAGAGGAGGGTTTTAATGTTGTTGATAAGAACTATTTAAGAAGCTTTCAGAGTGAACACATGAAAAAATAGGTGGTTTTTTTAGAAATGAATGTCATAGTCTAGGATGACTTGGTTGACCACTTTCGAGACTTTACCGGAACAACTCCGATATAAACATCATCGAAAACCACCTGAAGTTCATAAAGAAGGTGTATATCTTTTGTTTGGATCCAACCTTATTTAATTTGAAGGTCTGTAACTTCACATTCATTTATCTAAAGATGCCAAGTCGATCAACTCATAATCTAAAATTGTAGTGATTGTTGATCAATGACAAGATGTTGGAGACTTTTATGGAAGAATTGGGATGTAAACATCTAATTTCATGGAAATGAGGTTATAGAGAGGGTATTCTTCTTCCATTTACAAAAAAAAAAAAAAACCTTATGTTATTTGGAGGTATAGAACTCCATAACGAGCTCTTGAAAGGTGTCAACTCAATCATCCAAAACTGCCAATGAAAAAGATGAATAGTGGGTGAATGACGCTTTGTCTAAGTTAAATCCCTAGAAATTAAGGTTTTAATTTGGGATCTGATAGATTTCATTTTAGTCCATGTTTTTCCAATTGCTTTTAATTGCACTTGTAATTGTCCCCCAAACTCTTAATTTCATGCAAATTCATCATTGCCTAACTTAATCATCAACCTTAGATTTTAGCTCGATTTTCATATTCATTCTTGGCTTTTGATTTATGCATTTGGAACCTTAATTGACCATTAAACTTTTATATTTTTTAATTTGGCCCTAAATTTGGTAAATTTCATCCCTTGAAGTCTCGTATCTGTTACGATTTGGTCATTAATTTTAAATTTCTTCAATAAAACCCCTAATTAGCTATCAAACTTTAATTTTTTATATAATTAAGCTGCTGATTTGACCGATGAAACTTTTTAAAGTTCAATTTCAATCCCCAAACTTCAAATTCTTCTAATTAACACTCGAATTGGCTCTAAAAAACTGATTTTTCTTGTAATCAAGTCCTTAATAAAATTAATTAACGCTTTTAAAATCCTCATTGAATCCATACTCATTCAAATTTGTATTTCTTTACCTTAAATATAAATATTTTCACCTAATGGATCTTTTATCAATCAAAATTGAGTTGCTAATTTTGTCAATCTTATACATTCTAGTTCTCTATCTTTTCCATTTGTCATTTTGATCCTTCACCGCCATCTTAGACAATCTTATGGGCTTTGTTCATGTATATTCTCATATATTTTGGAATTTTTTTTATCTATTCTTCTCTCTTTTCTTTATTTTTTGTGGGGTAAAAAACGAGTAACATAAATCCTCATCGCTCCATGATGTTATTAGTAGTCGCTGGTTATACAAAATTAAAATGTGAGTTGATGGTAGTGTTGAGTGTTATAAAACTTGTTTGGTTGCTAGAGATTTTACTCAGCAGGAGGTAATTGATTATTCAGAAACATTTAGTCTTGTGGTTAAAGTCACTATAGTTTGGTTAGTACTTACTACTACTGTTTCTCGAAATTGGAAGATCAATCAACTAGATGTTACTTTCTTGAATAAGATCTTTCAAGAAGAGGTTTATATGGAGCAACCATCAAGCTTTACTCATCATACTTTAGCATCTCATATGTGTCATTTGTATAAATCATTATATGATTTGAAACAAGTTCTTTGGGCTTGGTATAACCAATTGAGTGACTATATGTTATCCATATGATTTTGTGTCTTTGAGGTTGAGACGTCTTTATTTATCCTATTTATGGTTGGTGATACTGTCTATCTGCTTGTGTATGTGTTTATTTATCCTATACATCTTACTTACAGGTAGTAAATCGACTTCACTTACCAAACTAATTTTGTTACTAAGCTTAAAGTTCAAGCTTCAGGAAGACCTCTGCTCCATTTATTATTTTTTAGGCATTGAAGTTAAACGAACATCTATAGAACTTATAATCACTCAACATAAATATGCTCTTGATATTCTTTACAGAGCATATATGTTTTCTTGTAAGCCTATAATACTCCAATATCTCTTTTTTCTTCAAAGTTGGCCATGTTATCTGGTAGTTTGTACTTTGGCTCTACACGCTATAAACAAATTGTTAGTGCTTTTTAGTATCTTACCTTCACAAGGCTTGATTTGTGCTATGTTGTAAATAAAGTGTGTTAGTTTATGTATTCCCCCACTAAATCTCGTTAGGCTGTCGTCAAGCATATTTTGCGCTATTTAGAGGCCATGGTTTCCTATGTCCTACACATCACTTATAGTTTATCTCTATCTCTTCATGGTTTCACTAATGCTGATTGGGCTGCCAATATTGATGATTGGAAATCTATAAATGGGTATCCTGGGTTTCTTGGTACTACTCTTATCTCATGGAAATCAAGAAAACAATAAATTATTGCTCATTCTTCTACTAAAGCTGAATATAAAGCCTTAACTGATGGTATTGTTGAAATTTTATGGATTCGCTCTCTGCTTATAGAGCTTCAGTTTCCTAGTGTTTCTATAACTAGACTATGGTGCTACTTAATCTATAAGTCAATCAAGTTTTTCATGCTCACACTAGCATGTCGAGGAAGACTATCATTTTGTTCATAATAGAGTTACCAAGTAGAAGAGTCAAGTTCATTTCATTCCTTCTAAGAATCAATCTGTTTTTGTTCTTACTAAATTGCTTTCTTTTGATATCTTTGTTTATTTTTTATCGAAGCTTGGGAGCTCCATCTTCAGTTAGAGGGGTATATTATAGAAAATACTCTATTGAATTATAAGATACAAATATAGAAAATTATGTTTACCTTGTATAGCTTATAGCACAAATCATGTGTAGGGTATTACACTCTTAATATTATACAGAACTCTAATTATATAAATATATAGAGAGGATGACTAATACAATGGTTAAGCCTCCAAACACTTATTATATCTTAACTGATAGGAGGACTTAATTAAACATGTTGTGGTAGTATAGGGATGAAATGGAATCGATAACCCAATTTTTTGTTGATAAGGTTTATTATAGAATAGAATTTACCAAAGCAAAGCAGAGAGTGTAAACCTACTGAATTAAACTTATCGTGTCTTCTATACGATGCCACGTTAAAAAATATCTGGATCCCCATCATCGACTTGATGACAAGATTATTCGATTAATTATTCTTTGCAAGAAAGCCGTTCTTTTTCAAGTTCCCTTTACCAGGTTCCTAACTTTTCTTCTTGAATAAAAAAAGAAGAAAGTTCTGGAGTTACGTAATGTCAAATGGAGACAAACGAAGAAAAACAGGAGAGATTTAGAGACTAGTTATAAAAAATGAACCCTCAACGGATTCCATTTTCATGTTTCGCTGTTGGTTCTGTTACGCAACCCAGTTCGAAACTGGAGCAGTTGATGAAAACGAAATTCATTAGAAACAAGCGGTAAAAACTTTAAATTCTCTTTCACAGTTTATACACTTACATCATACCTTTTCAAGGAGTTGCTTCTTTCTTGTTATTCTCCCACTCCACACATAATCAGAACGGTGGTGCCTGCACCTGAAGGATCCTGGGTGCCTTGTGGGTGAACACAAACACTTGTTTATCGATCTAGAAATAGCACTTCCGCCACCAGCAGCCACCTCTGTTCGTGCATGTGCAGTTTCTGTCTCAACTGCTTGCAAAACGAGCCTTCTTTGATACACCACCAAGTTCCTTTGGCTAACCGAAAGCACACCAGGGTGACACATTTGTCCTTCTAACCTTTCTTCTGGTTAAGATTGTAGTAGGTATTTTTATTGTGAAGAGAGAGCTTGATCAAAAGAAAAGGAAAGAATCCGTGGAGTGTGAGATTTTATAAGTAAAGAAAGGAAGCCTAAATAAAAGGTGTAAAGGAGTTGTAGGTTGATAATTCCTTCCCGGAGAGGGTTTGCTCTTTCATTTCTTCCATTCGTGGGTTATCACTAACCTGAGTAAGCTAACCTGAGTAAGCTGCATGCTTTGGCTCATGAAACCACACCACCTTCACTGATCAAAAAACAAACGGCCTAACAAGATAACGAAGCCGCAAATGCAAAAGGGAAGCGGCCAAAAACTATTCACCAGAGAAGTCAGGAGCTAGCTTCTAGCTGAAACGTGGCATAAAGATGCCATGTGGCTATGCATGATGAGCCCGATTCATGCATGCAGCTTGTTGTGTCTCAAGTGGAAGGGTCCAATTCGAGCCAATGGTTTGTACTTTCTTTTTTCTTTAGAAATTTGCTTGGTTTTGATTGGCAAAGAAAATTGTTTGTTTCGATAATATGGTATGGTTAGCTTTGTGGGTGGAGTTTGGGATTAGGCTGAGGTTTTGTATGAAATTGGACAATGCGGATGCTTGCATAGTTGTCAGATTCTTTAACCACTTTCACTTGGTCTCTTTGACTATTGCAAAACTGTGAGACGGTGCCATTATCCACGATTCCATATCTGAGAAAAAAAGGAGTGAAACCCAAAACGGCTCAATCAAATTCGAGGAAGCAAACAACTTACTCTGGCTCTGCCCTTTCTAGGACCAACTCTTGACCTTTATCAGATAAAATATGGAAGTGGGCATTTTCTGTGTTTTTCTTTTCATTGAAATTCATTTTCATGATTGGAAAAATTACATCATTGATATTTTAGTGTACAAGTTCTATATTCAATCAGTTATATTTGATATTGATTTATTTATATAAAAACATATTATTATTATTTTATTTATAAAGACATTCTTTATTTTTTATATTAATTTATATTTGATTAAGAAGTCTAGACTAAAAACAAAGTTTTTGGAATAAAAATGATTTGTAACGAAAATTATAAAGTGTTTATAATTATAAGGGTTTCCATTGTATCAAAACATTATTCCTAAATATTCTTATTCGATACTCTATTAAAATTGAAAATTAATTAAAGCAATTGAAATTGGTATATAATATGTATTTTTTTTATAAAAAAAAATAATTATTTTCTTTAGCTGGGATATGAAAGATACGTATAACTAAAATGTAAGTTCTTGTAAGTAATAAGTACATTGAAATAATCTGCATGAACATTCTATATGGAGAGATCACTCGTGTTTGTGAAAATCTCATGTAATAGTTGTGTAAATGATCTTTAGACTTGAGATTATTAAGTTATTTTATATAAAAAATATTATTTTTTTATCTTAATTACACATTGTCTTAATCAAGAATAACAAATGAATAAATATTATGTATAATATGAACTATATAAAGATATTTGAGTGATCAATAAAGAATTTATGACCCTAAGTGATTTAGAAAAAAAATATATCTTACACGTTCTCAAATAGCATTGATTGTGAGATACTTTTTGCAGGTTGGAATAAAAATTGAAAAGGTGTTTCAAATCCCATTTAAATAATCAATTATTATATTATTGAGAACAAATATGATTTAACAGAGTAAACACACTCAATGTTTAAATGTGTAAATCAAAAGATTCTCGAGAAAGGGATTGTTAATGTATATATTGTTGAGTTTTCCAAAACACATACACGTAGCGAAAACTATAAATTAAAAAAAAAATTAGAGTTCCAAGAATACTATTATACATATATAAAGTTATTTAGAATTTTTATAAAAATTATATAAAAATTAAATATTATTTTTAATTTTAAATAATTTCTTCAAAGCTAAATTGTTAAAACTGTAAATTATCCAAAATTTTAATTTCTAACAATAATCAATACGGATCACAATTTAAAATCTCCTAAACTACAGGGTAATTAAAATTCTTGAGCGGGGGAAGAAGAATTACTTATCTGCTTCAGACGTTGTTTAAGGACGAAGACTTGAGGTGGTGCTGGATTGGGCAATACTCCTTATTCCGTTTTTGTTTTGTCTGTTTCTCTCTAATCGTCCTTCTCTCTGGTTTTGGGTTTGCTTCTGCTCTCTAGATCTTCTCTGGCTCTCTCTCTGTTCCTTTGGGTTTTTTTCTGTGGTTGGGTCAGCAATCTGCTGTAAGGGAAGGTTAAGGGTCTCCTTGGCTTCTCTATTTTCTTTTCTTGTGTTTTTTTTTTCATCCTCCAGTCTCTCTGCGTCCTCTGCTTTTATAGGCCACCTTGAGAGAAACTCAACCCTTATCTTCTTGGGATTGTGATCTTGTGCGAAGATAAAAATTGGCCCCGAGTTTGATGGGATTGGGACACCAACAGTCCTGCCATTGTTGGCCTGTTGGTGATGGGTTTTCTTGACACCAGAGGCGCATTGTGGAGGCGCTGTGAGCTGAGCCAATTGGGGATTTATAGTGGACCATTTGGTCTGCATTCTGGCTTGCATTTGGTGAGATGATGAGGTCTGACAGAGGCCATTGGTGTTGTTTATTTTGCAAACGGGTTCCTTTGCTGAAAGAAGGAAGAGGATGAACAATGGATTCCAAAACGGCGTCTTCAATTTGCTCCATGAAATTCTGAAATTTTGCAATTGAACTCTTATTCATGGAAATCTTCTTGTTTTTTTAATTTTACCCCTGGATTTCAGCATTATTTACAAACTAGTCTTTAGTTTTTAGTTTAATCAATTCAGTCTTTAATTGATAACTTTTAATTATTTTAAAATTACCCCTGGAAAATCAATTAACCCCCATATAATATCAACGCCTATTCACTTCAGTCTTTGAAATTTAATTTCTTGCAATTTTGACCTAAATTGGCCTTAAACTTTGATATTTCTTTAATTAAGCTCCTGATTTCATTAATTAAACTAATTTCAAAGTTTAATTAAGTCCTTAAACTCATCAATTCTTTCAAGTTTTAGCCAAATTGACTTCCAACTTTATAATTTCCTCTTTATTAGTTCTTAAATTTTAAATTTGTGTTGTCATGACTCAATTCTCAAATTTATTTTTAATTTATCTTTTTTATTAATATATATTTTTTGGAAATTAAAAAATTGAATTATGACTATCGTTACTGTTAAATGAGATATATCAGAAGCTATTAAATATCGAGTATATAGCTCTCAAACCATTGATGTCTCTGCACTCACCTTACTCTAACTTGTATGAGCCAGATCTTAGTTGTGAGTACCATTCTAGTGTTGCATGACATATAATGCTGCCGTTGGGTCCCCGCGGCGGGAAAATATTATCTCTAAAAGTATGACATCACTTCAGAAAGCAGGGATTTGTAGACTGTTTACTTTCTCTTGAAGTGAGAGACTCATGTTACTAATTTGTTGTAAATCTCATTTTAATTGACAGATGCTATTACTGACGTTAGCTTTAGCTTGTGGTCAGAGGTTATTATTTTCAGTTTGATTAAATTTTTACTTATAAAAACAATCAAATTAAAATTTTATAAAAATAAATAAATAAATTAAAATCGTCCAACCAACCAGTTTTGGTTCAGATTTTTATATTAAAAAACAAAAAAAATCTATACACGATTATTGTGTGTGATGAATGTCCAGTCAAATTCAAGTAAAATGAGCGCCTCTAATCCATATCTGCTGAACAACAACAACAACAATCAGAGTTTCATATCCAAAAAGAAAATGATCATGATCATGATGATAATGATCATCAGGAACAATAATCATAGAATAATAATAAGATAAACAAGATTAACAGCAACATTAACAACAACGATCATAAGAAGAAATCTAATTGGCTTAGATATGTCCAGTTGTGGAATCAATCCCCAGATCCACCTAAAAACAGGTAATATAATGACCACCTGTCCACCACCCTTTTGAGTTTGGAGAATGATACGAAAAAAGAAGAGGAGGGTTTGTGTTTTTGATTCTTGCAGGATTTGCCAAGAAAGGCAACGATGACAGAAGTGAAAAGAAACGGGGATGGAGCCTGGAGGTGCATTCCAGCTGTTTCACATAGAGAAAAGTGTTGGGAAGAATACAATTGTACCAGGGAGGCTAGGCAAAGGGGGGGTTAGAGCAATGGGCTTTTTTTAACTTGTTATTGAACGTAAAAAATTAAGCCCGGGGTTAGAGACTCTACGGGGAGGGGTGGCTGCTAAGGTTATTATAATGGAAAGTATTTTATTTATTTATAGTATTATTTTTTTTTATTCTGAACCGGTTCGGTTTTGTTGGGGTTTATCAATTTCAGCATTACAAAACCGAAATTGAACCGTATTGGAAGTTTTTCTAAATATTCTAATTGGTTTGATCGAGTTTTTTTCTATGGTTTGATTTTTTTAGTTTTATCAGTTTAATCAGTTTTTCATTCTTTTGGTTCACCCCTACTTCTTATGATAATTTTTGGTTTCAGCTTATTTGTTTGTTTTCTTTGTATCATTTCTTTAATTCAACATTTGCTCTTTTTAAAAGGATAGAGAAAAAAAGAAATTGTGTCATTCTTTTTTAATGAATAAATAAATAATTTTTAAGATTTCTTCTAAAGTGATTTATATAAATAAATAGTTTTTTACTAATTGTTTTTATATACATTGATGCATTACCCATTTACTTTAAATGGTAAAATATGGATCCAATGTATTTTAAGTGATTTACTCTTTATTTAAAACAACATCTGGCATGTATGTTTGTATAAAAAGTTTGTTTGACTAATTTTTCTCCTATAAGATAAATATAAACCTTGTTGTCTAGTTAAATGATAATAAAAAAAATATGCGCTACTATGAAAACAATTACATAAAGTTTTTTTAAAAAAATAATGATAGGCTATAAATTTTTTTTGGTAATATTATAAAAAGATTGATATATTCTTATTTGAAAATAAATTAAAAATTAAATGATATTTTTTTAAAACGTGTGGGCCTAGATTAAATTAAGAAGCCCATGCGCGCCTATGTTTTTTTTCCTAAAACATCGATGGCATGTTATACATTTTTTAAAAAAATAAGTAAACAACAGGTCACTTCAAGTGGTAGATGAGCTGTCACTAATTAGTGCCCTGAATCTTGACACCACTGTGGTGGTCAAAAATCAAATGATGAGTTTTTTGGCCTAAAATTTTTTTTTCAAGCAATTTTCACCAAAAAAACACAATAACATCATAAAACCAATATAATCCACCCAACACACCTCAAAATTATCTATATAAAAAAAAAACAATTGAATTCCGAACATAAAAATAAACCTGATTTGTCATTCCTGTTATGTTTAGAGAAAAAAAACCACCACCATCAAACTCCATCAAATAAAACCCTTTAACACAAGTTAAGCCATTTTGATTGTTGAAATCTGGACAATTAACAACTCTTTTTCTCTTTCACTATTTTTCCAATGACTTTCTGTATTCTCTCTCAAATCCAAAGATTAAGAGTGAGCAAAATAAACTTTTGGACCAAAATAAAAGTTGTTATGAATTTGGAATGAGTCATGTATTTTCTCCGTGTTTTACTTTTCAATCGTCTATATTTTAATTTGGTTTTTTTTCCCATAATTTAAAGTATAATTCTATCTAATTAGGTTATAAACGTATTTAATTGCAAGGGGAAAAAGTTTGAAAATTGGAAACAAAAAAAAACTCCAACTACTTCACTGTTTATATGAAAAATGAACACAACTAGGATTATACCCTGGATATTTTAGTATATTAGTTAATCTAAAGGAAAAAACATATCATCGCCATCAAACTCATCTTGTCAAATATAACTCTAACACCAAACTTGGCCATTTTAGTTGTTGAAATAGTGATAATCAATAACTTTCTCTCTCTTTCACTATTTTTTAACTTTTTTTTTCTCTCTCAAACTCAGGGACTGAAAAAAAAATGTTTGTATCGAAATGAAAATTTTCATGAATTTGAAATTAGTCATGTATTTTCTCAATGTTTTATTTTTTAGTCCTTTATATGAACAATGAAGCTTAAACTTGAACTAATCTAGGTCCCGGGTCAACCCATAAAGGCAGTCTTAGTCTTGTAACTAGAGTTATTATAATATTATTAATTTCAACACTCAATATAAACTAAAGTAAAAAATAAATATCAAATTATTTTTTAAAATATGTAAATTTGACAACAATACATATTAAGAGTAAAATAGACTTTTTTCATATTTTGTTTTGTCTTTTCCATCATAACCAAACAAAATATAAAAATAGTCATTTTGTCTTGTACATCACTACCAGATACAATTCTGTCTCAGTCTCCTTTTCTGTCTTGTCTCATTTGTTTTCATTATCTCTGTCTTTTCTGTCCGGAAAAGTAACCAAATGATATTCAAGTTTGTTGGTATGATAACAACAACCATGAAACCAAATCATATTAGTTGGCTTTTTATAAAAAAGCTAGGCATGTTTCAAGTAAACTCGATAACTAGACACCAATTGAACTAGATAGATTTAAAATATTAGAGTATTTATATTTTTGACAATATTTGTTTTTATCTTTATTTATATTTATTGACTTACTAATCAACTATCATTATTGAATTAATAACCTAATGAAACGAATTATCATTTAGGTCATGTTTGACAACTGAGCTAGGGTGTAATTGTTAGTGACTTTTGGTTCAAGGATTGCAGGATTTTCATGACTGAAATTTAAGATTCCAACATTAATTTTATGTTTTGTTTATAATAAAATCTCAAAAAATATTATATTGTGTGTGGTGGATCATTATATTTATATGTATAATATGTTTGCTTAAAAATTCATGATTAAAACGGTCAAAGGTAAGGTAATAACCCAACATATCTAAGTGTAACCAAATGTCAAGCTCAAATGGCATAGGTCTAGCTTGCTTCCAAACCCAACACTCTTAGGTTCAGCTATATGTTGAGCCCAAGTACATATAAGTCTCACTTGCTTCTAGATCCTATACTCTTGGTTTCAGCTACGTACTGAGCCTAAGTACATGTAGGTTTATAGAGGTTCCAAACCCAATATTATTGGGTTCAGCTACGCGTTGAACCCTAGTACATATGAGTTTGGCGAGATGTTAAACCCAACACCCTTGGGTTCAGCTACATACACATAAAGCCCAAGTACACTTGGGTCTAGCGAGATACCTGATCCAACACCTTTGATTTCAGCTACGCACTGAGACTAAGTACATGTGGGTCTGGTAAGATGCCGAACTAATACCATTAGGCTCAACTACATGTTGAACCCAAATGCATGTGGGTCAGGTTAGATGTTAGACCTGATATCTTTTGGTTCAGTTATGTGCTAAGCCCAAGTACATACAGGTCTGGTGAGATACCAAACCCAATATTCTTAGGTTTAGTTATACACTGAGCCCATGTAAATATGTGTCTGACAAGCTTTCAGACCCATCACCCTTGGGTTTAGAATCATTTCAACTCCAAATATATATGGATTTGATAATCCTTTTAGATCTCTTTTTAGGTCATGATGATTTGTTTTTTTATTCTTATGCTTTTTAACATCTCCCTACATCCCTAGGTGCATAAAAGTCTCTTAAAAGGCTTACTATATTTCCATCAATATTAATATTTTGTAAGGGATATCTATCCCTCATTAATATTATGTAAAAGAAATTTATTCATCGTTAATGCTATTAAGAGGAGATGATGTTCTAACTCCTCCATTCAAGTAACATAATAAAGTCTAGATGCTATATATACCATCTAAACCACCCATGTAAGGGGTTCCTTATTTTTCTTATTCTCTAAGTATTTATATTTTTATTTTCAAAGCATTTATCATACATCAAATTTTTCATAAGAAAAAAAAAACTTTAAATTAACAAGTCTTTTTTTTAGGGGCCAACTTTTTTTTATGTCAATACCAAATATTGGTACTTTCATGATTAGGACTTAAAAAGAACATCTTTCGACGAGTCTCCTAGTCAAGAGATCGATGTTATTTAAAAAAAAAAAAGAGTATGGTGTTCTTGGGACTAATGTTAATCTTTTTTTTAATAAATACTCAAATTATGAGTTTCATATTCTTAAGAATGGAAATAGTATTTTCTCGAATAATCAAATCCTAGGAATAAATATTTATTTAAACACAAATATCTTAAATTGATAAGTCTTTTATTCTGGGGGGCCAATATTATGACTAAATTATAAAATGAATTAAGAAATTTAATAGTAATTAAAAAGATAAATTTAAGATAAAAACACTTGGTAAAGGGTAACATTTCATATAAAATGATATGGTAAGTAAGGGTAATTTTGTTTTTTCTTTAAATATAACAAACCTATTACCTTGAATTTCTAGAACTAGTGTTAGTTTTTAGGATGTTGAATTTTGTTTTTTTTAAAAAAATTATTAGGTGACCATCCTAATTTTCCAATCATTCCTACTATTTTAATTTATGAAGTCCCTGTAATCATGTAGGTTGTGACACTTAAAATTGACGTAAATTTCTTACACATACTTACATAGCACACAATCATCGTGAATTTTTACGGTTTCATACAAATTTGATGTGTTAAAAATACTAGCTACGACTTCCAAATAGATAACCCGCACAGACGTATGAGTTGCAGGTGGCATCTTTGACTCCGTAGAAAAGAAGGCTCAAGCTGCGTGAAGCTGAGGTCACAAATTTGGTGTTTATAAAAAAGAAACACGCTTATGTCCCTTCAATATTATCATGAGTTTGTAACGGCTGAGAGAAACGATAAGTAGCTACATGAAAGGAAGCTTCGACTCAGAGTCTTGTATCAAGATTCCAACCATCAAGTTCAACAAGCTATTATTCATCAATATACAATTTGTTGATTCCATTTCTGGTACTGTGCTCTCTTTCCTAATATATGCTAATTGCTTATACTTGATCAGTTCTTCGTTTTAATAAGCTTTTTACGCGTTAGATAGCCATGGATTTTTCCTATTATCATTTAATGTCGGTCAGGAACTCCTTACAGACATTCCATTTTACATGTGTTGTAAAGGTGTGTGGCTGTGCTGCCTATATTTTGTTTTAGGACCAGACCCGTCATGTCCGATCGATACAAAGATTGAGAATCCTAAAGACCTGTATCTATCCAGTAACATATATATATATATATTATCTAAGAGATTATAGCATTCACATGAGACTGGCTGACTCGATCTAAACAGGAGGCAGAGTTGTCAGTTTAAACATGGTTTGGTTTGTTATATACAGCCATTTCTTCTGTTTTTTTTTTTAGTAGTAAAACTAGCTGACCAGGACAAACACAAGAGAATGGATCAAATAATTAAAATGCACTTTATTTCACTGCAAGCTTTGTCACCATCATTACGTTTCTTTTTTAAGGAAAAACATTTGAGACCATAGACCCTAGAACAGGAGATGTCATAACGAGAATTACCGAAGGAGATACAGAGGATGTTGATTTAGCTGTGAAGGCTGCCCGTTATGCTTTTGACAGTGGTCCATGGCCCCGCTTGTCTGGCGCCGTACATGCTTCTATTTCCCTTTAATAAATATACGAGAATATGCTCAACTTTATGTTTAATTAGGATGTCATTAAAATGAGTCAAATAACATTTTGGTACCGATTCGCACCATAGTCTGCTCATGTGTCCATGTTAATGCTTGGTTTCAAGGCCATTTGGTGTTTTTAATAGCTTGGGTTGGCAGTTGAGTTATTCTGCAATCACTTCATACTATGACTGAAATATCATTTGCATATATGCTAGTCCTTCCTACCAGATTAATTTGGACAAACGATCATGTTCTGTTCCTAATAAATACTTTGTCATGATTTAATTAATACGGACACTAAGAATATAAATGATTTATAAATGCAAGAACATAGAATATAGAGGTTTAATTGATTAAGTGGCTTGTTGTCATCGTTAAATATCAATCTCTAACTAGTAGTCATGCAAGGTGTATTAGATCTAAACTCAGTGTAGATATAACACTTTTTATTGAATGGTGATCCAGGCAAGGGGAAGGATCATGATGGAATTTGCAGATTTAATTGACCAAAATGTAGAAGAATTAGCGGCATTAGACACTATTGATGCTGGAAAGCTATTCAGTTTTGGCAAAGATTTCGACATCCCTTCGGCAGCAAATTCTCTTCGTTACTATGCGGGTACCAGCAGATAAAATTCACGGAGAGGTGCTGAAAATGTCTCGTGAGTTGCAAGGGTACACCCTGCGTGAACCCGTTGGTGTTGTAGGGCACATCATTCCCTGGAATTTTCCTAGATTCATATTCTTCATGAAGGCCAGTCCAGCCTTAGCTGCCGGGTGCACCTTGGTTATCAAGCCTGCTGAGCAGACACCTCTTTCGGCTCTCTTCTATGCTCATCTTGCTAAGCAGGTAACCTCAAGTTATTAATCTGGATGGTTAGGATTAATCGAGATATATGTATATTCTTGTCTGTCGATATATGAAGCTAGCTAGTTGATATATTCACAGAATTGTGGTGCCCTTTAATTATTGTCTTCTGTTTTTCTTTCTTTTTGTATTTTTGATACTGTAAACAGGCTGGCATTCCTGATGGAGTTCTCAATATTATAACTGGACATGGACCAACAGCCGGTGCTGCCATTGCCTCTCATATGGATATTGATAAGGTGAGGTCAGATTTTATTTGCTGAATGAAATTAGAAAAATGCTACTGCAGTTTATAACTAAACGTGTCATTGCTATTTCAGGTAAGTTTTACTGGGTCGACAGAAATTGGACGTCAAGTAATGAAGGCTGCTGCAGAAAGCAATTTGAAATTAATTTCACTTGAATTGGGTGGTAAATCACCTCTGCTCATTTTTGATGATGCTGATGTAAATAAAGCTGCTGATCTTGCTCTGTCTGGCATCCTGTCTAACAAGGTTAGATACTACATGCTTTCAGTTTTCTGATTTACTTCCATTTAGGGAATCTAATTTGGTCAAAACTCAGTTTAATTAATGACAGTTTTAATATATATGCGTGCTGGTGTGTGTGTTTATTTCAGGGAGAAATTTGTGTGGCGAGTTCGCGCGTTTACGTTCAGGAGGGAATTTATGATGAATTTGTTAACAAGTTGGTTGTGAAGGTGAAAGATTGGGTTGTCGGGGATCCTTTTGATCCTCGAGTTCGTCAAGGACCGCAGGTAAGAATTGAGGAGATCATGGATGGGTTTTTATGTCGTGACAGCAAGTTAATCAGTTTAAGACTTGGATATCTAGACTGAGTAAAACACCAAATATAGTTAGTTAGCAAAGAAAAAATTTATCCCAATTTCAAATACTCGCATGGAGAGAAAGAACACTGTTATTTGAATCATACATAACCCATGCTGACAGCTCCTACATGCTTAGACGACGAGTGATGAGTGCTCTTGTAGGACATGGTAGCTAGCTCGGTCTCCCATATCAGAGGTACACGGTTTCTCAAAAGCTACTCCACCCGTGATTTATCCGGTGGCAGGTTGATAAGCGGCAGCCTGACAAAATTCTCTCTTATATTGAACTTGGAAAGAGAGAAGGAGCGACTTTGTTAACAGGAGGTAAGCCTTTGTATGAAAAGAGATATTACATTGAGCCACCAGTTTTCACCGATTTTTTTTTTAGTTATTAAGACCATGTAACCACCGAATTACAGAAGCGTGGCGGAGGCAATTAAGAGGGCTAACGATACAGCATATGGCCTCGCTGCAGGCATTGTGACCAAGGATTTGGACGAGGCTAATACAGCCTCGAGATCCATTCGTGCAGGGATCATTTGGATCAATTGTCATTTGGCATTTGATAAGGACTGTCCAGTTATATTAATGCTCGACTTGGTAAACACCAATAACTTTTTTTTTTTTTTCCATTTTCCGGCGACCCCTCTCTCTAAACTAGAGATTAATATGTAAACTAAATAAAGTTCTAGACTAAAACATAAAAATCTAAGAATATAAGGGCTAAAAAAGAAAAAATAAAAAACTTTAGGGATAAAAAAAGTAATAACATGCCTCAACTACAATTAAAAAAAAAAGAAGAAAAAGAGGTTGTAATTTGTCCCAACATCAATTTTGATCCCCAAAGTTTTAATTAAGTTTATTCAAGAAAATTGAATTAAGTTTACCAAGTCGAGCATTAATATAACTGGTGTATGTAATTAAGGTGTTTAGTTTTCATTAAGGTGTTTTTTACTTCTAATCTTGCTAAAAAAAATAGATTAGATAGTGAGGATTGGTCTTTAATGATCATTTACTATTTTTAACATTTATTGGTGTATGTAATCCTTATTTTATTTTATTAAATATATGCATTAAATTTTGAGCTCACAATTATTTTATTTTATTTTGCTACTATAGAATACCTAATACAATTCATGCAAGAGTTGGACAATCAAATTTATTTTTTAGCTTAATATTTCATTATATGCAGTTTTATATTCACAAACATAATATTTAATTCGACTATTGAATCAATTTGAAATGTTACCAAAAGCATTAAAAGACTATGTTTTTTATAGAATTAACATGTACGTCAATCAGATTTCAGGAAGACATTACAATACATGTTAGAATTTGTTATGCAAGTTATGTTATTTGTTTACTTATAATTCTAGAACTATTTATGTAATGCCCTTAATTTCCATGCTATCATATTTAGTATATCATGTTTTTTTTTACAGAAATGTTTTTATCTTGTTTCTCAGTTTTACAAACTTGTGCTTGATATCCATTTATATTATTTTTTATCTTATAATTTTTCAAACATTTCTTTAAAATCTTATCATGTACTTGTAAGAATCTCATAACAAATAATAATTTGTTCTTCATGTGGCAGCCTCAGGCATGCTCACCTTCCTCTTATCTACAAAACCTCATCACATTTATCCATTTTAATTTTATTATCGTTAACAGGCATAATACATGGAGTATATAACATGGGGTTTCTTAATACATTAAAAATGGATGTCATATAAATTTACTAGAATATCAATTCAACAACTTCATTTTAAAAAGTCCTACACTTTACAAATATCCATATGTAGAATAAACTAAGAAAAACCATAATCTTCTCACCAGGCGAGTGGTGCTTGATGTTAAGTTCCGGCATGACACACCAATTCATATTAATTTTCCAGCACAACATAGCGGTGAGCACTAATACATACTAATTTTACATGTAATCCTACTAAAAATCAATACATTCCAAGCACAAAGCATCATTAATTGGATTTATCATTTACCCACACATTACTTATTGTATTGATTCTAGTCATCATATCAATACATCATACACAACCTCACTCCACTTTTTTAAAAAATATTATGAGCTCATTCCACCATTTAAGTGTTAACACTCATCCTGTAACAAATTCAATCAAAACTTCATGCACACATGTTTCAATCATTCTAGATCATAGCCAAGATATTCATTTTCCTTGGGGGATGACCTCACGTCAGATCTCAAGTCTTCACTAGGTTCCCCAATCACATCAAAGCATTATCTTATATAAATATATATTATTTACGGTCATTCCCCTGTAGATACCAAATAACTCCAGCTAATCCTCATGCCTGCCAATTAATTCTGATAAGTCAAACATACTAATGCTTCTAACACCGGTCATGGCAACTAGTCGATTTATATTTGGTCATCAGTGCCACTAATGTCATTAGTCTCCACCTTATGATAGACTAATCAATTATGTTCAATCAACAATAATCACTGATATCATTAGTCTCCATCTCATGATAGACTAATCAAACTATACTTATACACATTCCAATACAATTTTGGTCTTATCTTTCTTTTTCACCTTATAATCTTATCGTCATACTAATCTTCTCTTATCTCAAACCTCTTTTTATTAATTTCCATATCATATTCATCATATATCCTTTGTATCATACCCAGCATAATATTCCAGCTCGAACTAAAGTCTTACCTAATAAATTCCATTGTTCCATTCCAAGTCTTAATACTAATCTCACATATTCATCTTGTTATTTTGACTTGTATATGTATACTCTCGGTTCTATAAATCAATACCGTTTATTTTTCTACTTATACACTTAATCTATCCTATTCAAAAACATACATTAATAACATTATTTCAATCTCTCATATGTATACATATTGTGTTTCAATATCTCGTATCTCATCTGATGCAACATGGCATTCTACCTTATTACTTATCTCTAACTTCCCTAACATAGTTACTTCATGACATGAAATGATACCACAAATCAGAACATGTTATCAAGATATCATTTTAGAAGTTTTAAGAGCCAAGGTGTCAAGCACCAATCTGGAGTTCTTAGTCGCATAGATACTCTGGCCTAGAAACCTACTTTTGCAGCATCCCCTGCATTACAAGGGTCAAATCATCATATTTTAAAAATTCATCATAAGAACCCTATTCTGATTCTCATTTAATTCATGTTTTTAAAACCAATAATAAAGAAATTCATATAATGAATGCACACCTAAAAAATTCCAACCTTTCACATATTCAAGCCACGTTCATCGATTTCCACACAACACATAGCCAACATTTACACACGTAACTCAAAAAAAATAGCTCCTACTTTACTATTTTTTATCAATTAGCTAAAATACTCAATTCCTACCCCTTTAGGTTTCGCTTTAGCTTATTCATAATTTTTTATTACTAATTTGTCCTATTACACATTAAGAACACATTAGCATTCATTTAATTCGATTCATCCACTTTCATAGTATATTATTATCATTCATTCCTTGTCGAAACATTTATAATGAAATAAGTAAGTGTTTTTTTAACCTTTCTCATGTTTTCATTCAATCACAAACACATTTTCCATCATTAACTT